>NC_074670.1:13426189-13431189 GCF_029448725.1 Salvelinus fontinalis
ACAACTGATCATATTTACACCCTTACACACCCTGATAGATAAACATGTCCACCAAAATAATACCAAAATATACGCTTGCTTTATCGACTTCCAAAAAGCATTTGATTCTATTTGGCATACAGGACTGTTCTACAAAGTTATTGAAAGTGGTGTAGGGGGTAAAACATATGACATAATTAAATCAATGTATACTGGCAATACGTGCAGCATTAAAATTGGCAAGAAAAGTACAGAATTCTTTAACCAGGGGCGGGGCCTTCGTCATTGTTGCAATCTGAGCCCTGCACTCTTCAATATTTACATCAACGAATTGGCCACTATTCTAGAAAAATCCTCAGCCCCTGGTGTTAGTCTCCACAATTCAGAATTTAAATGTCTACTCGTCACAGATGACCTATGTGTAACGGCTGTCCTCCTCCTCCTCTGACGAGGAGTAAGAAATGTCGGACCATTGCGCAGCGTGGTATGTGTCCATAATATATTTTAATGAAACAAACGAACACAGAAACAAAACAATAAACGAAATACAAACCGAAACAGTTCCGTGTGGGACAAACACGGAAAATAACCACCCACGAAGTATGATTCTCAATCAGAGACAACTAACGACACCTGCCTCTGATTGAGAATCCATACCAGGCCAAACGAAAAAACCAACATAGAAAAACCAACATAGATCACCCACCCAACTCACGCCCTGACCACACTAAAACAAAGAAATAACAAAAGAACTAGGGTCAGAACGTGACACTATGCCTGCTGTCACCCACAGCACATTGCCTACAGCAGAGCCTGGACCTGCTAGAGCAGTACTGCCAGACCTGGGCCCTGGCAGTAAACCCCAAAAATACTAAAATAATGATTTTCCAGAGAAGATCCAGATCTCAGGGAATTAGACCAAACTTCTCAATTGGTACAAAATATATAGAGTACTGTACACACTACAATTACTTAGGTTTAAAAATAAGCTCAACTGGACACCTTAATGAGGCAGTGAATGAAATGAGAGAGAAAGCACGCAGGGCATTCTACATCATTAAAAAAGCAAATTCAAATTGAAATACCTATTAAAATTAGGCTACAACTGATTGAATATGTCATTGAACCAATTGCACTTTATGGCAGCGACGTGTGGGGTCCACTTGCAAAACAAGATTTCATCAAATAAATGGGACAAACACTCCATTGAAACCCTGCATGCAGAGTTCTGTAAGATTCTCCGACATGTCCAGAGGAAAACTACAAACAATGCATGCAGGGCAGAATTAGGCAAATATCCACTAATAATAAAAACTCAAAAAAGAGCAATTAAGTTTTGGAAACATCTAAAATACAGTGACCCCCTCTCATATCATTACCAAGCCCTGCAATGCCAAGAGCTGAGAAAAGAAAAGAGTCCCCTCATCCAGCTGGTCCTGGGGCTGAGTTCACAAACCTGTTCTACTAACACACTGAAGCCTCAGGACCAGAACGTCCAATCAATCAGAATAAACCAAATGACAACACAGTCAAAACAAAACTACATTGCTTATTGGGAAACACAAGCACAAACACAAAGCTAAATGCAGTGCTATCTGGCCCTAAATCAAGGGGGAGTGAGGAGACAGGGAGAAAATTGGAATACAATGGGGGTGAGGGAGAGTGTGAGGAGAGTTGAGGAGAGGGAGAAAGAGAAGGTGATAAGGTGAGAGAGAGAGCGTGATGGAGGAGGGAAACACGAGATAGGGATAAATAGGAAGTAAGAAAAGTGGAGGTGGGAGGGAAAAGGGGATAGAGGGAGTGAATAAGAATAAGACATGAGGAAAGACAGGAGGAGGGATCAGACACACAGGGGAGAGAGAGAGAGAGAGACATATAAAGGAGAGAGACTGAAGACTGTATCGTTGTCGTTGAGGAGAAATGGGAGAGAACAAACAATCAGATTAGTGCATTTCTGTAAGTGGTGTATTTAGTTTGAACCACTTGTGCTGTAGCCTGAGACAACACAAACTGTCTTCTGGAAAACTGCTTCATTACTACAACAGGCCATAGATTTATCTGTAGACACACACAAAACAACTACAACATAGGCCTGCTAACTACACAGAGCATGTATCCAACACAGTCACTCCTCCACTCTCCTTAACATCTAAATAACTGACAGTTTGCTACTAAAAGTGTTAAAATGCCTCCTCCAACAACAAGAGAGATGGGGGGGAGAGAGAGGGATCAAATGAGAGCAGACACAAAAGAGAGGTTGTTCGTACACTGTGTGAAAAACGAGGGAGGGAAGCAGAAATCAGAAAGAGGAGAAAAGACCGAGGGAGAGAGGAAGGAGGACAGAGGGAGAGAGGAAGGAGGACAGAGGGAGAGAGGAAGGAGGACAGAGGGAGAGAGGAAGGAGGACAGAGGGAGAGAGGAAGGAGGACAGAGAGAGAGAGGAAGGAGGACAGAGGGAGAGAGGAAGGAGGACAGAGGGGGGATGTATGAAAGAGGCTAAATGCATTTAGTAAACACATCTCTATGGTAACCAGGAGGTAATTTGCTTGGTGGGAGAGTGAGAGAGGCCGAGAGAGAGGGAAGGAGATGAGAGAGATGGAGAGAGAGAGGGAGGGAGATGGAGAGAGAGAATGAAAAAGCATTTACCATCACTGCTTGAGTCCAGAACTGTAATTACAGAACTGAGTGAGAGAGACAGAGGGAGAGGGGAAGGGACGACAACTACACACCAATATAGAGCCCACATAATGTGCTTTACTAAAGGAAACGGTGAGAAATACAGAAAGAGAGAAAGGTGGAGAAAGGAAGAAAGGGGAGAAAGGGGGAGAAAGAGAGAAAGGGGGAGAAAGAGAGAAAGGGGGAGAAAGGGAGAAAGGTGGAGAAAGGGAGAAAGGGGGATAAAAATAGAGAAGTGGGAGAAAGGGGGAGAAAGAGAGAAAGGGGGAGAAAGTGAGAAAGGTGGAGAAAGGGAGAAAGGGGGATAAAAAGAGAGAAGGGGAGAAAGGGGAGAAAGAAAGAAAGGGGGAGAAAGAGAGAAAGGTGGAGAAAGAGAGAAAGGTGGGGAGAAAGGGAGAAAGGGGGAGAAAGAGAGAAAGGTGGAGAAAGGGAGAAAGGGGGAGAAAGAGAGAAAGGTGGAGAAAGAGAGAAGGGGGAGAAAGAGAGAAAGAGGGGGAGAAAGAGAGAAAGAGGGGGAGAAAGGGAGAAAGGGGGAGAAAGAGAGAAAGGGGGAGTAAGGGAGAAAGGGGGAGAAAGGGAGAAAGGGGGAGAAAGGGAGAAAGGGGGAGAAAGAGAGAAAGGGAGAGAAAGAGAGAAAGGTGGAGAAAGGGGGATAAAGAGAGAAATGTGGAGAAATGTTCATTCCTCTTGGTTAAGGTTAGGGTTATGTTTTGTTCATTCCTCTTGGTTAAGGTTAGGGTTATGTTTTGTTCATTCCTCTTGGTTAAGGTTAGGGTTATGTTTTGTTCATTCCTCTTGGTTAAGGTTAGGGTTATGTTTTGTTCATTCCTCTTGGTTAAGGTTAGGGTTATGTTTTGTTCATTCCTCTTGGTTAAGGTTAGGGTTATGTTTTGTTCATTCCTCTTGGTTAAGGTTAGGGTTATGTTTTGTTCATTCCTCTTGGTTAAGGTTATGTTTTGGGGAAGGCTTAAAACAATGCATTATTACCATCAGGTATCATCAGTATTCTTAGTAGTCTCGTGGCTAGTTAGATCACTGTGATCTGAGCAGCGGGCTTCGTTAGATCACTGTGAAATACCGTAGCTCAGTGGTCTGAGCAGCGGGCTTCGTTAGATCACTGTGAAGTACCGTAGCTCAGTGGTCTGAGCAGCGGGCTTCGTTAGATCACTGTGAAGTACCGAAGCTCAGTGGTCTGAGCAGCGGGCTTCGTTAGATCACTGTGAAGTACCGTAGCTCAGTGGTCTGAGCAGCGGACTTCGTTAGATCACTGTGAAGTACCGTAGCTCAGTGGTCTGAGCAGCGGGCTTTGTTAGATCACTGTGAAGTACCGTAGCTCAGTGGTCTGAGCAGCGGGCGTCGTTAGATCACTGTGAAGTACCGTAGCTCAGTGGTCTGAGCAGCGGGCTTCGTTAGATCACTGTGAAGTACCGTAGCTCAGTGGTCTGAGCAGCGGGCTTCGTTAGATCACTGTGAAGTACCGTAGCTCAGTGGTCTGAGCAGCGGGCTTCGTCTCCTAATATCAGGAGTTTGGGCCCAGTGCTGGGCAATTGCTTTTATTTATTTTTTTGTGAGCGAGGAAGGCATATATATCGACGTTCTCAGGCCTTTTTCAAACGTCTGAAATCTGTGTATTTCTAGTGACGCGGCTGGATAGGGGGCATAACAAAGAGAGATCGAGGGATCAGACAGAGAAGTACTGTATGTACACGTTAGCAAGATGGGGAGAAAACATGATCACACTGTGTGCGTCTGTTCATGGCTAGTTGATTACTGCTTCGGCGAGTGGCTCTGTGTGTGTCTGTGTGTGTGTGTGTGCGTGTGCGTGTGTGTGTGTGTGTGTGAGTGTGTATGTGTACAGGGTAGTTGATTACAGCTCTGGCTAGTGGCGTGGTGTCAGATAACAGGATTATGGCTCCCTGACATCACTGTACAACAGGAACGAAGTAAACGAGAGAGAGAGAGAGCAGGAGAGAGAGAGAGAGAGAGAAGGAGAGAGAGAGAGAAAGAGAGTAGGAGAGAGAGAGAGAGAGAGGTAGAGAGGTAGAGAGAGAGAGAGAGAGAGAGAGAGAGAGAGAGAGAGAGAGAGAGAGAGAGAGAGAGAGAGAGAGAGAGAGAGAGAGAGGAGAGAGAGAGTAGGAGAGAGAGAGAGAGAGAGAGATAGAGAAGGAGAGAGAGAGAGAGCGAGCGAGAGAGACAGAGAGAGAGGAGAGAGAGAGTAGGAGAGAGCGAGCGAGAGAGACAGAGAGAGAGGAGAGAGAGAGTAGGAGAGAGAGAGAGAGAGAGAGAGAGAGAGAGAGAGAGAGAGAGAGAGAGAGAAGCGAGCGAGCGAGAGAGACAGAGAGAGA
>NC_074670.1:13436189-13506189 GCF_029448725.1 Salvelinus fontinalis
TATAGTTCTTTGTTTTGTCATTTTTTTCCCTAAATATTTTGGCAACCATAATTTTGTACCACCTATATTTTAAGAAACTTCCGCATAATTTTGCACTTTCTTTGCCTTCTGCTGTCCATACTCTTAAGGGAAGAAGAGGAAGAAACGTATTTGATGCACCACACCCTCAGCTCACACGTCGGCGCACCTCACACCTCTAAAAACGATGGAATGTTGACACCGCCCATGCGTTCCACTGATTGGTTTAAAGTTTCCTGGGTCCCTCCCTCGCCCACGGCCCTCTCGCCCTGTGCTCCTCCCAACCCAAATCACAGCGCACCGCTCCAGACAGGACCCACTGACACCTATCAACTGATTCCAACTCTAATTCGGAAAACGCTGCTATTTAACCTAGCATACTCATAGTTCAGCAGGTGATTATCAACAACTTGCAAGTTAACTTTAGGCATATACTCGGTAAGTTAGTCTACTTTAAAAAAACATTTTTTTTTTTTTTTTACAAAAGGAAATAAGTTGTGCTGCATAAGAAAAAAAGGAGGCTATCCTTTTCAGTATCAGTCAGCAGCTTTACCAAACTATCTGACTTTCTTTGTTCAACTTTTGAGGGGTCTCTCCATCGTTTGACTTTATTCACCATGCAACAACATAGGATGTACCCCGAAAGGAAGGCATTTTTGTGAATTAGTTTGAGAACGTTTGAACAGGAGTATTGCGTTAATAAAGGTGATTCTGCTCTGCGTTAACCGAGGCCACTAGTCTACCTGTCACCTAATTCTTTCAGCCAAACACTCCCACCCCGGTCCCCTCGTGCTGTCTTTCCGTGGGTCGCCTGCCTCGCCCGCTAACCGTGATGGCGTGCGGTTGGAGTCCGGGAGCTGTCACGGTTTGGAGAACTACCGTTTTCCTGCTCAACATCGCGTGCACAGCGTCGGCCAAGAGACACGTCGTCTACTGGAACTCCACCAACTCTAGGTGAGCAAAGTGTTTATAGAACAACCATGGAAATCCTCCCCGCTGCTCTGAAACTGGGGGAATAGTTTAGGGATTGTTCATTTGGTAGAGTTTATGCATTGCTCATTTGGAACAAGTCCATGAACTTCCCTTTCCCATTATCTCACGTTTCTGCATGAGTAGCCCACGTCCTTTTGCATTAGCCTACTGCACAGACAGGACAACACCATAGTGTTTATGCATATTAGTCCACTTTGAGTGAACTTGTAGCACATTGAGATTGGGCATCGTTCAACCTCCAACCCTGTGGTGCCCTAACTGAGCAGTGTGATAGGCCTAACTATAACAGGAGTCAGGACTTCTCCTTCCTACATTCATGTCAAACCTCCAACCCTGTGGTGCCCTAACTGAGCAGTGTGATAGGTCTAACTATAACAGGAGTCAGGACTTCTCCTTCCTACATTCATGTCAAACCTCCAACCCTGTGGTGCCCTAACTGAGCAGTGTGATAGGAGTCAGGACTTCTCCTTCCTACATTCATGTCAAACACCCAACCCGGCTTTTACCTGTATTAACATGCTCACCTGCAAGGTTATGCAAGAACTAACCTTTTAAACAGTGATGGCCGCCCATGCAGGTCAACAGGCATGAGTCAAGTTGTGCTGACAGCTTCTCCAACCCAGCCACATTACCCAGTCCTTTACTAATGCATAACCCACAGCTAGTCTTCATCATACCCTGGTGAGGACAGCTTCTCCAACCCAGCCACATTACCCAGTCCTTTACTAATGCATAACCCACAGCTAGTCTTCATCATACCCTGGTGAGGACAGCTTCTCCAACCCAGCCACATTACCCAGTCCTTTACTAATGCATAACCCACAGCTAGTCTTCGTCATACCCTGGTGAGGACAGCTTCTCCAACCCAGCCACATTACCCAGTCCTTTACTAATGCATAACCCACAGCTAGTCTTCATCATACCCTGGTGAGGACAGCTTCTCCAACCCAGCCACATTACCCAGTCCTTTACTAATGCATAACCCACAGCTAGTCTTCATCATACCCTGGTGAGGACAGCTTCTCCAACCCAGCCACATTACCCAGTCCTTTACTAATGCATAACCCACAGCTAGTCTTCATCATACCCTGGTGAGGACAGCTTCTCCAACCCAGCCACATTACCCAGTCCTTTACTAATGCATAACCCACAGCTAGTCTTCATCATACCCTGGTGAGGACAGCTTCTCTAACCCAGCCACATTACCCAGTCCTTTACTAATGCATAACCCACAGCTAGTCTTCATCATACCCTGGTGAGGACAGCTTCTCCAACCCAGCCACATTACCCAGTCCTTTACTAATGCATAACCCACAGCTAGTCTTCATCATACCCTGGTGAGGACAGCTTCTCTAACCCAGCCACATTACCCAGTCCTTTACTAATGCATAACCCACAGCTAGTCTTCATCATACCCTGGTGAGGACAGCTTCTCTAACCCAGCCACATTACCCAGTCCTTTACTAATGCATAACCCACAGCTAGTCTTCATCATACCCTGGTGAGGACAGCTTCTCCAACCCAGCCACATTACCCAGTCCTTTACTAATGCATAATCCACAGCTAGTCTTCATCATACCCTGGTGAGGACAGCTTCTCCAACCCAGCCACATTACCCAGTCCTTTACTAATGCATAACCCACAGCTAGTCTTCATCATACCCTGGTGAGGACAGCTTCTCCAACCCAGCCACATTACCCAGTCCTTTACTAATGCATAACCCACAGCTAGTCTTCATCATACCCTGGTGAGGACAGCTTCTCCAACCCAGCCACATTACCCAGTCCTTTACTAATGCATAACCCACAGCTAGTCTTCATCATACCCTGGTGAGGACAGCTTGGCTGTTGAAACATTGGTAATAAATTAAGTGTGCAGAGCTTTTTCTTTTTAAAGAGGCAAAGCAATAGACCTAGTTTGAATGAATACTTTACATACGTATTCTTCCCTCCGTTCCTTCATTGAGGTAATAATCACTGTTCTGACATGACTGCATTAGTGTTAGTTCTGTAGTGGAAACCCTTGCTTTCATTTGTCTAGCCATGTTGTGGTAGTGATTTATATGTAGGAAGCGTTCAATCAGGGACCTAGATACTGAAGTATTCTGCTGACAGGTGTGTGTTTGACTCCAAACCACCGCCATGTGTAAGTGTTTAGTTGGTAATGGGAGCGTGCTGTGTGGTTTTGTATAGTGTGTGTGTAATGAGTTGATTGGGGTCATTAGTCAGGCAGAGAGAGGTTCACCTGCGGATCCAGGTGTTACCAAGCAGCTAATTGAAGACTGTGGAAGCTGCACCACCTCAGGGTTCCCATATCTTACTAACCGACTGTCCGGCCAGCCAGGTAGGGGCCCCAGCAACATACAGGGCTGTGTTCATCAATCACTCATCTGATTGGCCTGAAAGGGATACTTCAGAATTTTTACAATTTATAATGTATCTGCGTTCAGTATTAAGGAGGGTGGCTCGTGAAACTACCTCCAATGCTGAAATTAACGCTAGTTAGCAATTGCGCTAGTTATCAACTTCATTCAAACTGCATGTGGAGATATATAAATGGTATCCATGAGTTCATCTGACTCTGGGGAAGTAGATAAAGGACCTCATCAGCCCTGGGCGGTATACCATGTATACTGGGGTATTTGGAAATAGTTTTCAACACTGTTAATACCGTTGACACTTTCTTTTACGTTTTTCAATACATTTTAATATTTGTAGCTAATTGAAGTAAATACCTGCAGTCAACATGTGTAATATGTTAGGAGATAAAGCAGATCGCTTTCTTCATTTCACCGTTCTTCATTATTTTCCATTATAAAGCTTACCGTAGTTCCCCAGAACAGTTGAGCCAGTCAGGTGTTTGTTTGTAAATGGCACAACAGGAGAAAGCGGGAGCAGGAGTCCAGTTGTCTATTGACAGGCGTTGTGTTTTATATTGAAAGTCAAGTGTTTTTCTGCTTCAAAAGAGTGATCAGGGGCGTGCAAGTATTGTTTCCCTTCGCAAAACATGTGTTGGTGCAAGACATTTGGCAGGAGTGCAACTCTATTCGGCTGGCAGCAGCACAAGTAAATTAGCTTACAATGAAAAAGTCAGGTATTTTTGGCCATGACATTTCTAATGTTTATCATAGAAAAAATGTAGCCAGCAACATTTGCTAATGTTTTGCTTGAAGTTAATCTGTCATTTTACCGGAAAGCCGTCTACCGGAGAAAAGCAGCTCAGTCTGAGTGCTGTCTGCTGATAGGCCTGTTTGTGAATTCTCATCCAATGGAGGAGTGCAGATGATGCTGAGCAGAAATTACAATAAGAATCATTTTTGATCTGCGTTAATAAAATGCTGCAAGATATTATTTTATGCGTTTTATCTTTTTGTTGTTGTGAAAAACGCAGAAAACGCAACCCCTAAGTTTAACTTGCTAGTTATCTAAGTAAGTGTCTGAATTAAGGAGGAGACGGAGCATCATTCGCTTGTAAATGTCCAAACTAAACAAAAGTGACATTTGGTAGCACCTACCAATACATGTATATCCTTATAAGCTGATTGCCTGTCTTTGCAGATATTTAGCTAACAGCTTCCATGGAAATGACCTATTACTTGTGCTAATTTTGTCAGTATTCTGGTAATAGCCGCCCAATGGACTTTTTTGTGTACTAGCGTAAATCGGTAATAGCGTAAATCCCTGCATGAGAGAAGGACGCAATGACGTTATGAAAATCTGGATAGCGCTCAAACCTAGGCCTCATTGCCAAAATCCCAAAGTACCCAAATATTTGTAATGTGGATGACAGTTCCAAATGTTATGAAATGCATACTTCCTCCCTTCCCTGAGGAAATCTGACCTGCATGTATGTGATTGGATGACTGAATGTATGGTTGCCATCCTACTGTTTTCACCAATTAAATATAATTCCTCAAGGAATGAAGGAAGCTTTATAACTATTTGGAGCGGGGCCCTGCAATTGTGAACCACCTACAATTGCTTGGGTAACACCGCTGCGCCTCTCTCTCTCTCAGGGGAAGCTGGAAGGGTCACACTCTGTGGCAAGGAAAATACTTTCTGCTGCACCACCCAATCAGAAACCCATCAGTGTGTCTGTGATACTGCACCCAGGACAGGGTCCCCAGGGGCCAGTGTGTGTGTGTTGTTGCTCTCATGCCCACTCTCCTGCACCTCCCTCTTCTCCTCCTCTCCCCTGCCCTCTCCTCTCCCTCTGTCCAGAGCAGGATATTGGCTGTGTGATTAGTTTAGGTTCAGCCATTTTCCCTGAGCTGCTGTTGAGAAGCAATAGGCCGTCCCAAGGCCCATAAACCTGGCCAAGCGACCACTGCCTCCCTCTACCTCTGTCTCTGCCAAATACCACACCACAGTGCTCTCTTAATCACATATCTAGGATCAGCTCACCCTCCCCAAACCTGATCCTTAACCATTAAGGCTGAACAACAAAACTGACCCGATATCAGTGTCTAGTGGCGTCATCCTACTGCAGTGAGGGTCTAGTGGAGGATCGAGAGGGGCGACAGCTGACATTTAACATTAACACCAGGCTCCTACAGTCACAACACACAGCAGGCTGCTGTTAATATAGATGATTTAGGAGCCTGGCCTGTCACCTTTTTCCAGATTTATAGTTTTAATGAAGTAGAAGCAGTGATGTGTGAACAGGGGTTTATAAAGTCAGCCATCTAGTTAAAATGGCTGGAACAAAGACTATAGCCTGGCTGCTGTAATTTATTACTGCTGCACAATTAGCTAGCAGACTCTTCGCTAGCACTTTATAAAACGTTCATTAATATGTATTAGTAAACTAATATACATATGTCTTATTAATAAATTACTATTTTGACATTTATTAACAATTATAAACATGTATCATTTTAAGCATTACACACATTTATATACAATAAGAGTAATTGCTTAGTAATTGAACGTTATTAAAAAAGTGATTAAAGTTATTGAAATGTATCTGGCTCTAGTCTAAATCAGAGATTTACAGTAGGAGAGGTAGAAATGTAGATTTGTTTTGTTGTCGTTTTATATCCTGAATGATTGTTTTCTACAGGAGCTGTATCATTGACCAGGGCTCCACATTCTTTATCTCTGTGGTACTTCCTGGGGTAAATAAAGGTGAAATAAAACACCAGTTATAAACCAAAGTTAATTTAGTGGTGAGTGTGCAGCGTTCCTCCCAGTGTGTAGCAGGCTGGGGATAGTTCTCTGCTGTGGATTTAGACTCCACTCATGGGGTTTGGTTTACCTTGAAGAATCTGTGGCTCCAAACTAGTTTACCACGTATGTGACCATGCATGTCTGTACATAGGCCTGGCCTCTACTCGTTCTGCCACATGCTTGGTTCTGACATTTTGGTTTTCATTCTCCATATCGCTGTCTCTGTTTGGTTGGTCTGCTCCTTTATCCCTTGTTCTCGGTTGGCTCACCATCTCCTCCTCTACACACACTAACACCCTTCAGTCCTGCTCCTTTACACACCCCTCTGTCCTCCAGAGAGGGGTGACAGCTGCCATTTTAAAACTAGTAGTGTATTTGTGGTTTGAAATTTCAGGCTTGATTTTCCATTCCCTTATGAAAAATGTATCAACCCCTATGAAGATGTCCATTTAATTATAATTCACATTTCCTGTTGCAGGATTATTTTCCCTCAACAAGTTTGGACACTTACTGTATATGTAAGGAATACCAGTCCGGCTCAGTCCACCAGTCTCTCTCTGCAGTAGAAGGTAGAGATTAGTATTTATGTTTGTTTCTTTAATGAAAAAGCCTTTTGTTATTTTACAGCTCCTCTGTGTATATTCATCATGTACCTGGGTTCATGTACTGCACTGTAGACACTGAATGGAAAGCTGACAGTGTCTGTGTATATTCATCATGTACCTGGGTTCATGTACTGCACTGTAGACACTGAATGGAAAGCTGACAGTGTCTGTGTATATTCATCATGTACCTGGGTTCATGTACTGCACTGTAGACACTGAATGGAAAGCTGACAGTGTCTGTGTAATTGGGCCTAATCAGGGGAGTTGTGATTGCACCAGTAGACTTGTTTCTCTCTCTCATATTCCTGTGTGTGTCTCTCCGCTGTGTGCCTAGCTCAGTGTTAATCTCAGTCCTCCCCTGGTAAATGATTAACATGAAGAAGCTGTGAACTATAATCAACAAGACTAAAGTGTGGTAATTACCACTCTATTCCCTGTCCTGCTAACACCATCCCTTCATCTCTCTCTCCCTCTCCTATCTGTGTTGATGATGCTCATGTGTTGTCTTGCCTGACGTAGTAAACATTGTGCTTTATGTTGTGTGTGTGTACCAGGAGGCAGTCTGACGGTGTAGTTGTGTACTAAACAATGTGTTGCAGTAAGTCCAGTGATTTGTCGCAGGCTGAATCAATGTTTCTGCCCATTGTGCTGCACTAAAGTTCATTTCAGTAGAACAATGACTCTGTCAGGGTGTGTGTCCTAGTCTGTGAACTTGTTTCTTGGAGCACGTGTGTGTGCGTGCATGTGTTCAGGGGGAGTGTGTGTGCGTGCATGTGTTCAGGGGGAGTGTGTGTGCGTGCATGTGTTCAGGGGGAGTGTGTGTGCGTGCATGTGTTCAGGGGGAGTGTGTGTGCGTGCGTGTGTTCAGGGGGAGTGTGCGTGCGTGCGTGTGTTCAGGGGGAGTGTGCGTGCGTGTGTTCAGGGGGAGTGTGTGTGCGTGCATGTGTTCAGGGGGAGTGTGTGTGCGTGCGTGTGTTCAGGGGGAGTGTGTGTGCATGCGTGTGTTCAGGGGAAGTGTGTGCGTGCGTGTGTTCAGGGGAAGTGTGTGTGTGTGTGCGTGTGTTCAGGGGAAGTGTGTGTGTGTGTGCGTGCGTGTGTTCAGGGGAAGTGTGTGTTTCCGTCACCAGAACAGGGCTGAGATACGACCCGTTACTGGAAAGACCAACACTCAGTCACAGGAAGTCTCTACTTGAAGCTTTCAAAACAGGACATGCTCTCCTAAAACAGAGACATTTCATAAAGGGTTATTTTCTAGGTTTTCCTTTTCCAATAAAGTAGCGAGATACTGTAGCACATGGCAGACAAAATGGATTGTTTTTCAACAAGCAAGGACCTTTCTCCCTGCATGTGAACTTCCTCCTACTGAGAAGTGATAATGAAAGGCCTAACTGGGAGGACCAACCCAGGTCTCAGACAGTGATAATGAAAGGCCTAACTGGGAGGACCAACCCAGGTCTCAGACAGTGATAATGAAAGGCCTAACTGGGAGGACCAACCCAGGTCTCAGACAGTGATAATGAAAGGCCTAACTGGGAGGACCAACCCAGGTCTCAGACAGTGATAATGAAAGGCCTAACTGGGAGGACCAACCCAGGTCTCAGACAGTGATAATGAAAGGCCTAACTGGGAGGACCAACCCAGGTCTCAGACAGTGATAATGAAAGGCCTAACTGGGAGGACCAACCCAGGTCTCAGACAGTGATAATGAAAGGCCTAACTGTTCTATGACAGAGTATAAATTAAATGGGTCGTTGTTTTGTTTCAAAGTGTCAGAGGAAAATGTGTTTTTGGAGGGAGGGTGTCGACTAGAGACTTGTATTGTACTGTGACTGCAATGTCTATCTTTCTGTAAACATTACCCTACCTGGCCTCAATTTGTAAATCATTCTAACAAATCCATTGAAATGTGAATGATTGAATTGGAGCACCGTCGAGGTGTGTGTGTGTAATCCACAGTATTGCGAGGCGCCAGCCGGCTAGAGACTGCTGTATTACCCCTCTGAATGAAATCTTATGTAAACGAGCTGCCAAACAGAAAATATAATCCTGCAGCAAGCAATTGAGGTGGATAAACACACACACACTGTTGTAAATGAGTTATTTTCGGTGGAGAGGGTGAGAGAGAGGCCTTGCACTCTGTATCAGCCTCTCAGATAGTCATGGTGCTGAGTGCATTTACAGAGCAGCTAGAATACCTCTGGTTAAGGTATTTAGGAATTATCGATACCAATTTAAATGCTAGATATAATCACTGACTCCTTGCATTATCGCTGGACTACATATGGACCCAAACCGGCCCCAGACCTCTTTCCATATCTCGCCATTTCTCTCTCTGTGGATAATCATTATTGATTTTATTTACTGCGTCTAATATTGACTGTAGAGTGAATGTCTTCGTGTCCTGAAACGGCTATTGTCCAGGGACAGATGAAGTTTGGATAGCGGGTCTGTCGGCATGGACACGCAAGCGGCTTCTGTTCGGCACAAAATGGCTGCCATGTGACAAGGAGGCTCGGGATGACGCAGACAAGCAGCAGAGTGTGGGAATCATCTTGTATGCATTAAACATCAACAATAACAACAAATGCAATGGTTTGTAGAACCGTATATAACAGAGTTATTCATTCGATCATCAAATGGTCCTGCATGTAATGGATATGAATGTTGGGAGTTTTCAATAGATTCTGTTTGTCTCAGATGAAAGATATAGAAATGACTTAAATGGTTAACACTGTCTCAACTCCCTCTGCTTTACCACTGTGTGTTCTGCTTCATCACACACACACACACACACACACACACACACACACACACACACACACACACACAGAAGCCTTGCCAAGAGGCAGCCAGGGAATTCCCTGCTATAGAAAAATTGAATAAGTATTGACTGAGGAGGATGAGGTACAGGGAGAAGCAGAGGGACCTAGATTATAGAACAGTACAGGAGCCTAGATTATAGAACGGTACAGGAGCCTAGATTATAGAACGGTACAGGAGCCTAGATTATAGAACGGTACAGGAGCCTAGATTATAGAACGGTACAGGAGCCTAGATTATAGAACGGTACAGGAGCCTAGATTATAGAACGGTACAGGAGCCTAGATTATAGAACGGTACAGGAGCCTAGATTATAGAACGGTACAGGAGCCTAGATTATAGAACGGTACAGGAGCCTACAAGGCATTTGACACACATCCTGTGTTTGACATGACAGCTGTTAGTGTGTTCAGTCCCCAGTTGTTGGGTTTGCATTGTCGTCAGGTTCATGGAAGTTGTGGAATTGACATGTTCCTCTCATGAGCAAGTTGGCATAGCTCATATGATCGCCAATGGTGATGGTTGTTATGACTACAGAGATGGTTTTGTCAGTGTTAACTGATATGCGTAAATGTTTTTTTGCTCTGACCAGATTACACTTTGTTTGGACAAATCCTCACGTGTGTCAGTATGATTGACATATTAACCTTCTATATGCTTCTCTAATACAAGTCCACTGACATGCAGGTGCGTTGGAGTAGTCTATAGGATTTATTTCAAAAGAGGAACATATTTCTGTACTGTTTGCTTGCAAAGTTTTATTAAATGTTTTGGTGTTCTGACTTTTTCCAAGATGTCATGTGAATTCCACAGTAATCTTCCTATCATGTATTGCAGTTTATCGGTGTATTTGGGTAACACACACTGCATGAGTACGCTGATGTTGCTTTCACATTCATGTTTCATGTAAGTAATGTTGAAAACCCCTCCCACGTCATAAACCAGGCTCACTGACGGCTATAGAACAGCCATCCATATGCAGGTCTATAGTATCACTCCATCTCAAACCATATTGTCTCCATCAACCTGCAATGGACAAATACATTCAAACCAACTGTGACATTGGAGCTGGAAAACATATGAAAGTGAATTGCCTGTGATCTTTATTGGGCTGACTACTTGTCTGTCTGCTTCTAGATTGTAGGTTTTATCTATCCAGGTACTAGACTTGTCCCAGCCTACCTCTTCAGTACAGAGGTAGGGTGTACTACTGTTACTCTGTACAGTAGAGTGTAGGTCAGTGGAGAGGAAGGGTGTGTTACTCTGTACAGTAGAGTGTAGTTCAGTGGAGAGGTAGGGTGTATTACACTGTGTAGTTCAGTGGAGAGGTAGGGTGTGTTACTCTGTAGAGTGTAGTTCAGTGGAGAGGTAGGGTGTGTTACTCTGTACAGTAGAGTGTAGTTCAGTGGAGAGGTAGGGTGTGTTACTCTGTAGAGTGTAGTTCAGTGGAGAGGTAGGGTGTGTTACTCTGTACAGTAGAGTGTAGTTCAGTGGAGAGGTAGGGTGTGTTACTCTGTACAGTAGTGTAGTTCAGTGGAGAGGTAGGGTGTGTTACTCTGTACAGTAGAGTGTAGTTCAGTGGAGAGGTAGGGTGTGTTACTCTGTACAGTAGAGTGTAGTTCAGTGGAGAGGTAGGGTGTGTTACTCTGTACAGTAGTGTAGTTCAGTGGAGAGGTAGGGTGTGTTACTCTGTACAGTAGAGTGTAGTTCAGTGGAGAGGTAGGGTGTATTACTCTGTACAGTAGAGTGTAGTTCAGTGGAGAGGCAGGGTGTGTTACTCTGTACAGTAGAGTGTAGTTCAGTGGAGAGGCAGGGTGTGTTACTCTGTACAGTAGAGTGTAGTTCAGTGGAGAGGTAGGGTGTACTACTGTTACTCTGTACAGTAGAGTGTAGTTCAGTGGAGAGGTAGGGTGTGTTACTCTGTAGAGTGTAGTTCAGTGGAGAGGTAGGGTGTGTTACTCTGTACAGTAGAGTGTAGTTCAGTGGAGAGGTAGGGTGTGTTACTCTGTACAGTAGTGTAGTTCAGTGGAGAGGTAGGGTGTGTTACTCTGTAGAGTGTAGTTCAGTGGAGAGGTAGGGTGTATTACTCTGTACAGTAGAGTGTAGTTCAGTGGAGAGGCAGGGTGTGTTACTCTGTACAGTAGAGTGTAGTTCAGTGGAGAGGCAGGGTGTGTTACTCTGTACAGTAGAGTGTAGTTCAGTGGAGAGGTAGGGTGTACTACTGTTACTCTGTACAGTAGAGTGTAGTTCAGTGGAGAGGTAGGGTGTGTTACTCTGTAGAGTGTAGTTCAGTGGAGAGGTAGGGTGTGTTACTCTGTACAGTAGAGTGTAGTTCAGTGGAGAGGTAGGGTGTGTTACTCTGTACAGTAGAGTGTAGTTCAGTGGAGAGGTAGGGTGTGTTACTCTGTACAGTAGAGTGTAGTTCAGTGGAGAGGTAGGGTGTGTTACTCTGTACAGTAGAGTGTAGTTCAGTGGAGAGGTAGGGTGTGTTACTCTGTACAGTAGAGTGTAGTTCAGTGGAGAGGTAGGGTGTGTTACTCTGTACAGTAGAGTGTAGTTCAGTGGAGAGGTAGGGTGTGTTACTCTGTACAGTAGAGTGTAGTTCAGTGGAGAGGTAGGGTGTGTTACTCTGTACAGTAGAGTGTAGTTCAGTGGAGAGGTAGGGTGTGTTACTCTGTACAGTAGAGTGTAGTTCAGTGGAGAGGTAGGGTGTGTTACTCTGTACAGTAGTGTAGTTCAGTGGAGAGGTAGGGTGTGTTACTCTGTACAGTAGAGTGTAGTTCAGTGGAGAGGTAGGGTGTGTTACTCTGTACAGTAGAGTGTAGTTCAGTGGAGAGGTAGGGTGTGTTACTCTGTACAGTAGAGTGTAGTTCAGTGGAGAGGTAGGGTGTGTTACTCTGTACAGTAGAGTGTAGTTCAGTGGAGAGGTAGGGTGTGTTACTCTGTACAGTAGAGTGTAGTTCAGTGGAGAGGTAGGGTGTGTTACTCTGTACAGTAGAGTGTAGTTCAGTGGAGAGGTAGGGTGTGTTACTCTGTAGAGTGTAGTTCAGTGGAGAGGTAGGGTGTGTTACTCTGTAGAGTGTAGTTCAGTGGAGAGGTAGGGTGTGTTACTCTGTAGAGTGTAGTTCAGTGGAGAGGTAGGGTGTGTTACTCTGTAGAGTGTAGTTCAGTGGAGAGGTAGGGTGTGTTACTCTGTAGAGTGTAGTTCAGTGGAGAGGTAGGGTGTGTTACTCTGTAGAGTGTAGTTCAGTGGAGAGGTAGGGTGTGTTACTCTGTAGAGTGTAGTTCAGTGGAGAGGTAGGGTGTGTTACTCTGTAGAGTGTAGTTCAGTGGAGAGGTAGGGTGTGTTACTCTGTAGAGTGTAGTTCAGTGGAGAGGTAGGGTGTGTTACTCTGTAGAGTGTAGTTCAGTGGAGAGGTAGGGTGTGTTACTCTGTAGAGTGTAGTTCAGTGGAGAGGTAGGGTGTGTTACTCTGTAGAGTGTAGTTCAGTGGAGAGGTAGGGTGTGTTACTCTGTAGAGTGTAGTTCAGTGGAGAGGTAGGGTGTGTTACTCTGTAGAGTGTAGTTCAGTGGAGAGGTAGGGTGTGTTACTCTGTAGAGTGTAGTTCAGTGGAGAGGTAGGGTGTGTTACTCTGTAGAGTGTAGTTCAGTGGAGAGGTAGGGTGTGTTACTCTGTAGAGTGTAGTTCAGTGGAGAGGTAGGGTGTGTTACTCTGTACAGTAGTGTAGTTCAGTGGAGAGGTAGGGTGTATTACTCTGTACAGTAGAGTGTAGTTCAGTGGAGAGGTAGGGTGTGTTACTCTGTACAGTAGAGTGTAGTTCAGTGGAGAGGCAGGGTGTGTTACTCTGTACAGTAGAGTGTAGTTCAGTGGAGAGGTAGGGTGTGTTACTCTGTACAGTAGAGTGTAGTTCAGTGGAGAGGTAGGGTGTACTACTGTTACTCTGTACAGTAGAGTGTAGTTCAGTGGAGAGGTAGGGTGTATTACTCTGTAGAGTGTAGTTCAGTGGAGAGGTAGGGTGTGTTACTCTGTAGAGTGTAGTTCAGTGGAGAGGTAGGGTGTGTTACTCTGTAGAGTGTAGTTCAGTGGAGAGGTAGGGTGTGTTACTCTGTAGAGTGTAGTTCAGTGGAGAGGTAGGGTGTGTTACTCTGTAGAGTGTAGTTCAGTGGAGTGGTAGGGTGTGTTACTCTGTAGAGTGTAGTTCAGTGGAGAGGTAGGGTGTGTTACTCTGTAGAGTAGAGTGTAGTTCAGTGGAGAGGTAGGGTGTGTTACTCTGTACAGTAGTGTAGTTCAGTGGAGAGGTAGGGTGTATTACTCTGTACAGTAGTGTGTAGTTCAGTGGAGAGGTAGGGTGTGTTACTCTGTACAGTAGTGTAGTTCAGTGGAGAGGTGGGTGTACTACTGTTACTCTGTACAGGTGAGTGTAGTTTAGTGGAGAGGTAGGGTGTATTACTCTGTACAGTAGAGTGTAGTTCAGTGGAGAGGTAGGGTGTATTACTCTGTACAGTAGAGTGTAGTTCAGTGGAGAGGTAGGGTGTACTACTGTTACTCTGTACAGTAGAGTGTAGTTCAGTGGAGAGGTAGGGTGTGTTACTCTGTACAGTAGAGTGTAGTTCAGTGGAGTGGTAGGGTGTGTTACTCTGTACAGTAGTGTAGTTCAGTGGAGAGGTAGGGTGTGTTACTCTGTACAGTAGAGTGTAGTTCAGTGGAGAGGTAGGGTGTGTTACTCTGTACAGTAGTGTAGTTCAGTGGAGAGGTAGGGTGTGTTACTCTGTACAGTAGTGTAGTTCAGTGGAGAGGTAGGGTGTATTACTCTGTACAGTAGTGTGTAGTTCAGTGGAGAGGTAGGGTGTGTTACTCTGTACAGTAGTGTAGTTCAGTGGAGAGGTAGGGTGTGTTACTCTGTACAGTAGTGTAGTTCAGTGGAGAGGTGGGTGTACTACTGTTACTCTGTACAGTAGAGTGTAGTTCAGTGGAGAGGTAGGGTGTATTACTCTGTACAGTAGAGTGTAGTTCAGTGGAGAGGTAGGGTGTATTACTCTGTACAGTAGAGTGTAGTTCAGTGGAGAGGTAGGGTGTACTACTGTTACTCTGTACAGTAGAGTGTAGTTCAGTGGAGAGGTAGGGTGTACTACTGTTACTCTTGTACAGTAGAGTGTAGTTCAGTGGAGAGGTAGGGTGTGTTACTCTGTACAGTAGAGTGTAGTTCAGTGGAGAGGTAGGGTGTGTTACTCTGTACAGTAGAGTGTAGTTCAGTGGAGAGGTAGGGTGTGTTACTCTGTACAGTAGAGTGTAGTTCAGTGGAGAGGTAGGGTGTGTTACTCTGTACAGTAGAGTGTAGTTCAGTGGAGAGGTAGGGTGTGTTACTCTGTAGAGTGTAGTTCAGTGGAGAGGTAGAGTGTGTTACTCTGTAGAGTGTAGTTCAGTGGAGAGGTAGGGTGTGTTACTCTGTAGAGTGTAGTTCAGTGGAGAGGTAGGGTGTGTTACTCTGTAGAGTGTAGTTCAGTGGAGAGGTAGGGTGTGTTACTCTGTACAGTAGAGTGTAGTTCAGTGGAGAGGTAGGGTGTATTACTCTGTACAGTAGAGTGTAGTTCAGTGGAGAGGTAGGGTGTATTACTCTGTACAGTAGAGTGTAGTTCAGTGGAGAGGCAGGGTGTGTTACTCTGTACAGTAGAGTGTAGTTCAGTGGAGAGGTAGGGTGTACTACTGTTACTCTGTACAGTAGAGTGTAGTTCAGTGGAGAGGTAGGGTGTGTTATTCTGTAGAGTGTAGTTCAGTGGAGAGGTAGGGTGTGTTACTCTGTAGAGTGTAGTTCAGTGGAGAGGTAGGGTGTGTTACTCTGTTCAGTGGAGAGGTAGGGTGTGTTACTCTGTAGAGTGTAGTTCAGTGGATAGGTAGGGTGTGTTACTCTGTACAGTAGAGTGTAGTTCAGTGGAGAGGTAGGGTGTGTTACTCTGTAGAGTGTAGTTCAGTGGAGAGGTAGAGTGTGTTACTCTGTAGAGTGTAGTTCAGTGGAGAGGTAGGGTGTGTTACTCTGTAGAGTGTAGTTCAGTGGAGAGGTAGGGTGTGTTACTCTGTAGAGTGTAGTTCAGTGGAGTGGTAGGGTGTGTTACTCTGTAGAGTGTAGTTCAGTGGAGAGGTAGGGTGTGTTACTCTGTAGAGTGTAGTTCAGTGGAGAGGTAGGGTGTGTTACTCTGTACAGTAGTGTAGTTCAGTGGAGAGGTAGGGTGTGTTACTCTGTACAGTAGTGTAGTTCAGTGGAGAGGTAGGGTGTGTTACTCTGTACAGTAGAGTGTAGTTCAGTGGAGAGGTAGGGTGTGTTACTCTGTACAGTAGTGTAGTTCAGTGGAGAGGTAGGGTGTATTACTCTGTACAGTAGAGTGTAGTTCAGTGGAGAGGTAGGGTGTGTTACTCTGTACAGTAGTGTAGTTCAGTGGAGAGGTAGGGTGTATTACTCTGTACAGTAGTGTGTAGTTCAGTGGAGAGGTAGGGTGTGTTACTCTGTACAGTAGTGTAGTTCAGTGGAGAGGTGGGTGTACTACTGTTACTCTGTACAGTAGAGTGTAGTTCAGTGGAGAGGTAGGGTGTGTTACTCTGTACAGTAGAGTGTAGTTCAGTGGAGAGGTAGGGTGTATTACTCTGTACAGTAGAGTGTAGTTCAGTGGAGAGGTAGGGTGTACTACTGTTACTCTGTACAGTAGAGTGTAGTTCAGTGGAGAGGTAGGGTGTGTTACTCTGTACAGTAGAGTGTAGTTCAGTGGAGTGGTAGGGTGTGTTACTCTGTACAGTAGTGTAGTTCAGTGGAGAGGTAGGGTGTGTTTCTCTGTACAGTAGAGTGTAGTTCAGTGGAGAGGTAGGGTGTGTTACTCTGTACAGTAGTGTAGTTCAGTGGAGCGGTAGGGTGTGTTACTCTGTACAGTAGTGTAGTTCAGTGGAGAGGTAGGGTGTATTACTCTGTACAGTAGAGTGTAGTTCAGTGGAGAGGTAGGGTGTGTTACTCTGTACAGTAGTGTAGTTCAGTGGAGAGGTAGGGTGTATTACTCTGTACAGTAGTGTGTAGTTCAGTGGAGAGGTAGGGTGTGTTACTCTGTACAGTAGTGTAGTTCAGTGGAGAGGTAGGGTGTGTTACTCTGTACAGTAGTGTAGTTCAGTGGAGAGGTGGGTGTACTACTGTTACTCTGTACAGTAGAGTGTAGTTCAGTGGAGAGGTAGGGTGTATTACTCTGTACAGTAGAGTGTAGTTCAGTGGAGAGGTAGGGTGTATTACTCTGTACAGTAGAGTGTAGTTCAGTGGAGAGGTAGGGTGTACTACTGTTACTCTGTACAGTAGAGTGTAGTTCAGTGGAGAGGTAGGGTGTACTACTGTTAGTCTGTACAGTAGAGTGTAGTTCAGTGGAGAGGTAGGGTGTGTTACTCTGTAGAGTGTAGTTCAGTGGAGAGGTAGGGTGTGTTACTCTGTACAGTAGTGTAGTTCAGTGGAGAGGTAGGGTGTGTTACTCTGTAGAGTGTAGTTCAGTGGAGAGGTAGGGTGTGTTACTCTGTACAGTAGAGTGTAGTTCAGTGGAGAGGTAGGGTGTGTTACTCTGTACAGTAGTGTAGTTCAGTGGAGAGGTAGGGTGTATTACTCTGTACAGTAGAGTGTAGTTCAGTGGAGAGGTAGGGTGTGTTACTCTGTACAGTAGTGTAGTTCAGTGGAGAGGTAGGGTGTATTACTCTGTACAGTAGTGTGTAGTTCAGTGGAGAGGTAGGGTGTGTTACTCTGTACAGTAGTGTAGTTCAGTGGAGAGGTAGGGTGTGTTACTCTGTACAGTAGTGTAGTTCAGTGGAGAGGTGGGTGTACTACTGTTACTCTGTACAGTAGAGTGTAGTTCAGTGGAGAGGTAGGGTGTATTACTCTGTACAGTAGAGTGTAGTTCAGTGGAGAGGTAGGGTGTATTACTCTGTACAGTAGAGTGTAGTTCAGTGGAGAGGTAGGGTGTACTACTGTTACTCTGTACAGTAGAGTGTAGTTCAGTGGAGAGGTAGGGTGTGATACTCTGTACAGTAGAGTGTACTTCAGTGGAGAGGTAGGGTGTATTACTCTGTACAGTAGAGTGTAGTTCAGTGGAGAGGTAGGGTGTACTACTGTTACTCTGTACAGTAGAGTGTAGTTCAGTGGAGAGGTAGGGTGTGATACTCTGTACAGTAGAGTGTAGTTCAGTGGAGTGGTAGGGTGTGTTACTCTGTACAGTAGTGTAGTTCAGTGGAGAGGTAGGGTGTGTTACTCTGTACAGTAGAGTGTAGTTCAGTGGAGAGGTAGGGTGTGTTACTCTGTACAGTAGTGTAGTTCAGTGGAGAGGTAGGGTGTGTTACTCTGTACAGTAGTGTAGTTCAGTGGAGAGGTAGGGTGTATTACTCTGTACAGTAGTGTGTAGTTCAGTGGAGAGGTAGGGTGTGTTACTCTGTACAGTAGTGTAGTTCAGTGGAGAGGTAGGGTGTGTTACTCTGTACAGTAGTGTAGTTCAGTGGAGAGGTGGGTGTACTACTGTTACTCTGTACAGTAGAGTGTAGTTCAGTGGAGAGGTAGGGTGTATTACTCTGTACAGTAGAGTGTAGTTCAGTGGAGAGGTAGGGTGTACTACTGTTACTCTGTACAGTAGAGTGTAGTTCAGTGGAGAGGTAGGGTGTACTACTGTTACTCTGTACAGTAGAGTGTAGTTCAGTGGAGAGGTAGGGTGTGTTACTCTGTAGAGTGTAGTTCAGTGGAGAGGTAGGGTGTGTTACTCTGTACTGTAGAGTGTAGTTCAGTGGAGAGGTAGGGTGTGTTACTCTGTAGAGTGTAGTTCAGTGGAGAGGTAGGGTGTGTTACTCTGTAGAGTGTAGTTCAGTGGAGAGGTAGGGTGTGTTACTCTGTAGAGTGTAGTTCAGTGGAGAGGTAGGGTGTGTTACTCTGTAGAGTGTAGTTCAGTGGAGAGGTAGGGGGTGTTACTCTGTAGAGTGTAGTTCAGTGGAGAGGTAGGGGGTGTTACTCTGTAGAGTGTAGTTCAGTGGAGAGATAGGGTGTGTTACTCTGTAGAGTGTAGTTCAGTGGAGAGATAGGGTGTGTTACTCTGTAGAGTGTAGTTCAGTGGAGAGGTAGGGTGTGTTACTCTGTAGAGTGTAGTTCAGTGGAGAGGTAGGGTGTGTTACTCTGTAGAGTGTAGTTCAGTGGAGAGGTAGGGTGTGTTACTCTGTACAGTAGTGTAGTTCAGTGGAGAGGTAGGGTGTGTTACTCTGTACAGTAGAGTGTAGTTCAGTGGAGAGGTAGGGTGTGTTACTCTGTACAGTAGAGTGTAGTTCAGTGGAGAGGTAGGGTGTGTTACTCTGTACAGTAGAGTGTAGTTCAGTGGAGAGGTAGGGTGTGTTACTCTGTACAGTAGAGTGTAGTTCAGTGGAGAGGTAGGGTGTGTTACTCTGTACAGTGGAGTGTAGTTCAGTGGAGAGGTAGGGTGTGTTACTCTGTAGAGTGTAGTTCAGTGGAGAGGTAGGGTGTGTTACTCTGTAGAGTGTAGTTCAGTGGAGAGGTAGGGTGTGTTACTCTGTTCAGTGGAGAGGTAGGGTGTGTTACTCTAGAGTGTAGTTCAGTGGAGAGGTAGGGTGTGTTACTCTGTACAGTAGAGTGTAGTTCAGTGGAGAGGTAGGGTGTGTTACTCTGTACTGTAGAGTGTAGTTCAGTGGAGTGGTAGGGTGTGTTACTCTGTAGAGTGTAGTTCAGTGGAGAGGTAGGGTGTGTTACTCTGTACAGTAGTGTAGTTCAGTGGAGAGGTAGGGTGTGTTACTCTGTAGAGTGTAGTTCAGTGGAGAGGTAGGGTGTGTTACTCTGTACAGTAGTGTAGTTCAGTGGAGAGGTAGGGTGTGTTACTCTGTACAGTAGAGTGTAGTTCAGTGGAGAGGTAGGGTGTGTTACTCTGTACAGTAGTGTGTAGTTCAGTGGAGTGGTAGGGTGTGTTACTCTGTACAGTAGTGTAGTTCAGTGGAGAGGTAGGGTGTGTTACTCTGTACAGTAGAGTGTAGTTCAGTGGAGAGGTAGGGTGTGTTACTCTGTACAGTAGTGTAGTTCAGTGGAGAGGTAGGGTGTGTTACTCTGTACAGTAGTGTAGTTCAGTGGAGAGGTAGGGTGTATTACTCTGTACAGTAGTGTGTAGTTCAGTGGAGAGGTAGGGTGTGTTACTCTGTACAGTAGTGTAGTTCAGTGGAGAGGTAGGGTGTGTTACTCTGTACAGTAGTGTAGTTCAGTGGAGAGGTGGGTGTACTACTGTTACTCTGTACAGTAGAGTGTAGTTCAGTGGAGAGGTAGGGTGTATTACTCTGTACAGTAGAGTGTAGTTCAGTGGAGAGGTAGGGTGTACTACTGTTACTCTGTACAGTAGAGTGTAGTTCAGTGGAGAGGTAGGGTGTACTACTGTTACTCTGTACAGTAGAGTGTAGTTCAGTGGAGAGGTAGGGTGTATTACTCTGTACAGTAGAGTGTAGTTCAGTGGAGAGGTAGGGTGTACTACTGTTACTCTGTACAGTAGAGTGTAGTTCAGTGGAGAGGTAGGGTGTACTACTGTTACTCTGTACAGTAGAGTGTAGTTCAGTGGAGAGGTAGGGTGTGTTACTCTGTAGAGTGTAGTTCAGTGGAGAGGTAGGGTGTGTTACTCTGTAGAGTGTAGTTCAGTGGAGAGGTAGGGTGTGTTACTCTGTACTGTAGAGTGTAGTTCAGTGGAGAGGTAGGGTGTGTTACTCTGTAGAGTGTAGTTCAGTGGAGAGGTAGGGTGTGTTACTCTGTAGAGTGTAGTTCAGTGGAGAGGTAGGGTGTGTTACTCTGTAGAGTGTAGTTCAGTGGAGAGGTAGGGTGTGTTACTCTGTAGAGTGTAGTTCAGTGGAGAGGTAGGGTGTGTTACTCTGTAGAGTGTAGTTCAGTGGAGAGGTAGGGGGTGTTACTCTGTAGAGTGTAGTTCAGTGGAGAGATAGGGTGTGTTACTCTGTAGAGTGTAGTTCAGTGGAGAGGTAGGGTGTGTTACTCTGTAGAGTGTAGTTCAGTGGAGAGGTAGGGTGTGTTACTCTGTAGAGTGTAGTTCAGTGGAGAGGTAGGGTGTGTTACTCTGTACAGTAGAGTGTAGTTCAGTGGAGAGGTAGGGTGTGTTACTCTGTACAGTAGAGTGTAGTTCAGTGGAGAGGTAGGGTGTGTTACTCTGTACAGTAGAGTGTAGTTCAGTGGAGAGGTAGGGTGTGTTACTCTGTACAGTAGAGTGTAGTTCAGTGGAGAGGTAGGGTGTGTTACTCTGTACAGTGGAGTGTAGTTCAGTGGAGAGGTAGGGTGTGTTACTCTGTAGAGTGTAGTTCAGTGGAGAGGTAGGGTGTGTTACTCTGTAGAGTGTAGTTCAGTGGAGAGGTAGGGTGTGTTACTCTGTTCAGTGGAGAGGTAGGGTGTGTTACTCTGTAGAGTGTAGTTCAGTGGATAGGTAGGGTGTGTTACTCTGTAGAGTGTAGTTCAGTGGAGAGGTAGGGTGTGTTACTCTGTACAGTAGAGTGTAGTTCAGTGGAGTGGTAGGGTGTGTTACTCTGTAGAGTGTAGTTCAGTGGAGAGGTAGGGTGTGTTACTCTGTACAGTAGAGTGTAGTTCAGTGGAGAGGTAGGGTGTACTACTGTTACTCTGTACAGTAGAGTGTAGTTCAGTGGAGAGGTAGGGTGTGTTACTCTGTACAGTAGAGTGTAGTTCAGTGGAGAGGTAGGGTGTGTTACTCTGTACAGTAGAGTGTAGTTCAGTGGAGAGGTAGGGTGTGTTACTCTGTAGAGTGTAGTTCAGTGGAGAGGTAGAGTGTGTTACTCTGTAGAGTGTAGTTCAGTGGAGAGGTAGGGTGTGTTACTCTGTAGAGTGTAGTTCAGTGGAGAGGTAGGGTGTGTTACTCTGTAGAGTGTAGTTCAGTGGAGAGGTAGGGTGTGTTACTCTGTAGAGTGTAGTTCAGTGGAGAGGTAGGGTGTGTTACTCTGTACAGTAGAGTGTAGTTCTAGGGAGAGGTAGGGTGTATTACTCTGTACAGTAGAGTGTAGTTCAGTGGAGAGGTAGGGTGTATTACTCTGTACAGTAGAGTGTAGTTCAGTGGAGAGGCAGGGTGTGTTACTCTGTACAGTAGAGTGTAGTTCAGTGGAGAGGTAGGGTGTACTACTGTTACTCTGTACAGTAGTGTAGTTCAGTGGAGAGGTAGGGTGTGTTACTCTGTAGAGTGTAGTTCAGTGGAGAGGTAGGGTGTGTTACTCTGTTCAGTGGAGAGGTAGGGTGTGTTACTCTGTAGAGTGTAGTTCAGTGGATAGGTAGGGTGTGTTACTCTGTACAGTAGAGTGTAGTTCAGTGGAGAGGTAGGGTGTGTTACTCTGTAGAGTGTAGTTCAGTGGAGAGGTAGAGTGTGTTACTCTGTAGAGTGTAGTTCAGTGGAGAGGTAGGGTGTGTTACTCTGTAGAGTGTAGTTCAGTGGAGAGGTAGGGTGTGTTACTCTGTACAGTAGTGTAGTTCAGTGGAGAGGTGGGTGTACTACTGTTACTCTGTACAGTAGAGTGTAGTTCAGTGGAGAGGTAGGGTGTATTACTCTGTACAGTAGAGTGTAGTTCAGTGGAGAGGTAGGGTGTATTACTCTGTACAGTAGAGTGTAGTTCAGTGGAGAGGTAGGGTGTATTACTCTGTACAGTAGAGTGTAGTTCAGTGGAGAGGCAGGGTGTGTTACTCTGTACAGTAGAGTGTAGTTCAGTGGAGAGGTAGGGTGTATTACTCTGTACAGTAGAGTGTAGTTCAGTGGAGAGGTAGGGTGTATTACTCTGTACAGTAGAGTGTAGTTCAGTGGAGAGGTAGGGTGTATTACTCTGTACAGTAGAGTGTAGTTCAGTGGAGAGGCAGGGTGTGTTACTCTGTACAGTAGAGTGTAGTTCAGTGGAGAGGTAGGGTGTACTACTGTTACTCTGTACAGTAGTGTAGTTCAGTGGAGAGGTAGGGTGTGTTATTCTGTAGAGTGTAGTTCAGTGGAGAGGTAGGGTGTGTTACTCTGTAGAGTGTAGTTCAGTGGAGAGGTAGGGTGTGTTACTCTGTAGAGTGTAGTTCAGTGGAGAGGTAGGGTGTGTTACTCTGTTCAGTGGAGAGGTAGGGTGTGTTACTCTGTAGAGTGTAGTTCAGTGGATAGGTAGGGTGTGTTACTCTGTACAGTAGAGTGTAGTTCAGTGGAGAGGTAGGGTGTGTTACTCTGTAGAGTGTAGTTCAGTGGAGAGGTAGAGTGTGTTACTCTGTAGAGTGTAGTTCAGTGGAGTGGTAGGGTGTGTTACTCTGTAGAGTGTAGTTCAGTGGAGAGGTAGGGTGTGTTACTCTGTACAGTAGTGTAGTTCAGTGGAGAGGTGGGTGTACTACTGTTACTCTGTACAGTAGAGTGTAGTTCAGTGGAGAGGTAGGGTGTGTTACTCTGTACAGTAGAGTGTAGTTCAGTGGAGAGGTAGGGTGTGTTACTCTGTACAGTAGTGTAGTTCAGTGGAGAGGTAGGGTGTATTACTCTGTACAGTAGAGTGTAGTTCAGTGGAGAGGTAGGGTGTGTTACTCTGTACAGTAGTGTAGTTCAGTGGAGAGGTAGGGTGTATTACTCTGTACAGTAGTGTGTAGTTCAGTGGAGAGGTAGGGTGTGTTACTCTGTACAGTAGTGTAGTTCAGTGGAGAGGTAGGGTGTGTTACTCTGTACAGTAGTGTAGTTCAGTGGAGAGGTGGGTGTACTACTGTTACTCTGTACAGTAGAGTGTAGTTCAGTGGAGAGGTAGGGTGTATTACTCTGTACAGTAGAGTGTAGTTCAGTGGAGAGGTAGGGTGTATTACTCTGTACAGTAGAGTTTAGTTCAGTGGAGAGGTAGGGTGTACTACTGTTACTCTGTACAGTAGAGTGTAGTTCAGTGGAGAGGTAGGGTGTGATACTCTGTACAGTAGAGTGTACTTCAGTGGAGAGGTAGGGTGTATTACTCTGTACAGTAGAGTGTAGTTCAGTGGAGAGGTAGGGTGTACTACTGTTACTCTGTACAGTAGAGTGTAGTTCAGTGGAGAGGTAGGGTGTGATACTCTGTACAGTAGAGTGTAGTTCAGTGGAGTGGTAGGGTGTGTTACTCTGTACAGTAGTGTAGTTCAGTGGAGAGGTAGGGTGTGTTACTCTGTACAGTAGAGTGTAGTTCAGTGGAGAGGTAGGGTGTGTTACTCTGTACAGTAGTGTAGTTCAGTGGAGAGGTAGGGTGTGTTACTCTGTACAGTAGTGTAGTTCAGTGGAGAGGTAGGGTGTGTTACTCTGTACAGTAGTGTAGTTCAGTGGAGAGGTGGGTGTACTACTGTTACTCTGTACAGTAGAGTGTAGTTCAGTGGAGAGGTAGGGTGTATTACTCTGTACAGTAGAGTGTAGTTCAGTGGAGAGGTAGGGTGTACTACTGTTACTCTGTACAGTAGAGTGTAGTTCAGTGGAGAGGTAGGGTGTACTACTGTTACTCTGTACAGTAGAGTGTAGTTCAGTGGAGAGGTAGGGTGTGTTACTCTGTAGAGTGTAGTTCAGTGGAGAGGTAGGGTGTGTTACTCTGTAGAGTGTAGTTCAGTGGAGAGGTAGGGTGTGTTACTCTGTACTGTAGAGTGTAGTTCAGTGGAGAGGTAGGGTGTGTTACTCTGTAGAGTGTAGTTCAGTGGAGAGGTAGGGTGTGTTACTCTGTAGAGTGTAGTTCAGTGGAGAGGTAGGGTGTGTTACTCTGTAGAGTGTAGTTCAGTGGAGAGGTAGGGTGTGTTACTCTGTAGAGTGTAGTTCAGTGGAGAGGTAGGGGGTGTTACTCTGTAGAGTGTAGTTCAGTGGAGAGGTAGGGGGTGTTACTCTGTAGAGTGTAGTTCAGTGGAGAGATAGGGTGTGTTACTCTGTAGAGTGTAGTTCAGTGGAGAGGTAGGGTGTGTTACTCTGTAGAGTGTAGTTCAGTGGAGAGGTAGGGTGTGTTACTCTGTAGAGTGTAGTTCAGTGGAGAGGTAGGGTGTGTTACTCTGTACAGTAGTGTAGTTCAGTGGAGTGGTAGGGTGTGTTACTCTGTACAGTAGAGTGTAGTTCAGTGGAGAGGTAGGGTGTGTTACTCTGTACAGTAGAGTGTAGTTCAGTGGAGAGGTAGGGTGTGTTACTCTGTACAGTAGAGTGTAGTTCAGTGGAGAGGTAGGGTGTGTTACTCTGTACAGTGGAGTGTAGTTCAGTGGAGAGGTAGGGTGTGTTACTCTGTAGAGTGTAGTTCAGTGGAGAGGTAGGGTGTGTTACTCTGTAGAGTGTAGTTCAGTGGAGAGGTAGGGTGTGTTACTCTGTTCAGTGGAGAGGTAGGGTGTGTTACTCTAGAGTGTAGTTCAGTGGATAGGTAGGGTGTGTTACTCTGTAGAGTGTAGTTCAGTGGAGAGGTAGGGTGTGTTACTCTGTACAGTAGAGTGTAGTTCAGTGGAGAGGTAGGGTGTGTTACTCTGTACTGTAGAGTGTAGTTCAGTGGAGTGGTAGGGTGTGTTACTCTGTAGAGTGTAGTTCAGTGGAGAGGTAGGGTGTGTTACTCTGTACAGTAGTGTAGTTCAGTGGAGAGGTAGGGTGTGTTACTCTGTAGAGTGTAGTTCAGTGGAGAGGTAGGGTGTGTTACTCTGTACAGTAGTGTAGTTCAGTGGAGAGGTAGGGTGTGTTACTCTGTACAGTAGAGTGTAGTTCAGTGGAGAGGTAGGGTGTGTTACTCTGTACAGTAGTGTGTAGTTCAGTGGAGTGGTAGGGTGTGTTACTCTGTACAGTAGTGTAGTTCAGTGGAGAGGTAGGGTGTGTTACTCTGTACAGTAGAGTGTAGTTCAGTGGAGAGGTAGGGTGTGTTACTCTGTACAGTAGTGTAGTTCAGTGGAGAGGTAGGGTGTGTTACTCTGTACAGTAGTGTAGTTCAGTGGAGAGGTAGGGTGTATTACTCTGTACAGTAGTGTGTAGTTCAGTGGAGAGGTAGGGTGTGTTACTCTGTACAGTAGTGTAGTTCAGTGGAGAGGTAGGGTGTGTTACTCTGTACAGTAGTGTAGTTCAGTGGAGAGGTGGGTGTACTACTGTTACTCTGTACAGTAGAGTGTAGTTCAGTGGAGAGGTAGGGTGTATTACTCTGTACAGTAGAGTGTAGTTCAGTGGAGAGGTAGGGTGTACTACTGTTACTCTGTACAGTAGAGTGTAGTTCAGTGGAGAGGTAGGGTGTACTACTGTTACTCTGTACAGTAGAGTGTAGTTCAGTGGAGAGGTAGGGTGTATTACTCTGTACAGTAGAGTGTAGTTCAGTGGAGAGGTAGGGTGTACTACTGTTACTCTGTACAGTAGAGTGTAGTTCAGTGGAGAGGTAGGGTGTACTACTGTTACTCTGTACAGTAGAGTGTAGTTCAGTGGAGAGGTAGGGTGTGTTACTCTGTAGAGTGTAGTTCAGTGGAGAGGTAGGGTGTGTTACTCTGTAGAGTGTAGTTCAGTGGAGAGGTAGGGTGTGTTACTCTGTACTGTAGAGTGTAGTTCAGTGGAGAGGTAGGGTGTGTTACTCTGTAGAGTGTAGTTCAGTGGAGAGGTAGGGTGTGTTACTCTGTAGAGTGTAGTTCAGTGGAGAGGTAGGGTGTGTTACTCTGTAGAGTGTAGTTCAGTGGAGAGGTAGGGTGTGTTACTCTGTAGAGTGTAGTTCAGTGGAGAGGTAGGGTGTGTTACTCTGTAGAGTGTAGTTCAGTGGAGAGGTAGGGGGTGTTACTCTGTAGAGTGTAGTTCAGTGGAGAGATAGGGTGTGTTACTCTGTAGAGTGTAGTTCAGTGGAGAGGTAGGGTGTGTTACTCTGTAGAGTGTAGTTCAGTGGAGAGGTAGGGTGTGTTACTCTGTAGAGTGTAGTTCAGTGGAGAGGTAGGGTGTGTTACTCTGTACAGTAGAGTGTAGTTCAGTGGAGAGGTAGGGTGTGTTACTCTGTACAGTAGAGTGTAGTTCAGTGGAGAGGTAGGGTGTGTTACTCTGTACAGTAGAGTGTAGTTCAGTGGAGAGGTAGGGTGTGTTACTCTGTACAGTAGAGTGTAGTTCAGTGGAGAGGTAGGGTGTGTTACTCTGTACAGTGGAGTGTAGTTCAGTGGAGAGGTAGGGTGTGTTACTCTGTAGAGTGTAGTTCAGTGGAGAGGTAGGGTGTGTTACTCTGTAGAGTGTAGTTCAGTGGAGAGGTAGGGTGTGTTACTCTGTTCAGTGGAGAGGTAGGGTGTGTTACTCTGTAGAGTGTAGTTCAGTGGATAGGTAGGGTGTGTTACTCTGTAGAGTGTAGTTCAGTGGAGAGGTAGGGTGTGTTACTCTGTACAGTAGAGTGTAGTTCAGTGGAGTGGTAGGGTGTGTTACTCTGTAGAGTGTAGTTCAGTGGAGAGGTAGGGTGTGTTACTCTGTACAGTAGTGTAGTTCAGTGGAGAGGTAGGGTGTGTTACTCTGTAGAGTGTAGTTCAGTGGAGAGGTAGGGTGTGTTACTCTGTACAGTAGAGTGTAGTTCAGTGGAGAGGTAGGGTGTACTACTGTTACTCTGTACAGTAGAGTGTAGTTCAGTGGAGAGGTAGGGTGTGTTACTCTGTACAGTAGAGTGTAGTTCAGTGGAGAGGTAGGGTGTGTTACTCTGTACAGTAGAGTGTAGTTCAGTGGAGAGGTAGGGTGTGTTACTCTGTAGAGTGTAGTTCAGTGGAGAGGTAGAGTGTGTTACTCTGTAGAGTGTAGTTCAGTGGAGAGGTAGGGTGTGTTACTCTGTAGAGTGTAGTTCAGTGGAGAGGTAGGGTGTGTTACTCTGTAGAGTGTAGTTCAGTGGAGAGGTAGGGTGTGTTACTCTGTAGAGTGTAGTTCAGTGGAGAGGTAGGGTGTGTTACTCTGTACAGTAGAGTGTAGTTCTAGGGAGAGGTAGGGTGTATTACTCTGTACAGTAGAGTGTAGTTCAGTGGAGAGGTAGGGTGTATTACTCTGTACAGTAGAGTGTAGTTCAGTGGAGAGGCAGGGTGTGTTACTCTGTACAGTAGAGTGTAGTTCAGTGGAGAGGTAGGGTGTACTACTGTTACTCTGTACAGTAGTGTAGTTCAGTGGAGAGGTAGGGTGTGTTATTCTGTAGAGTGTAGTTCAGTGGAGAGGTAGGGTGTGTTACTCTGTAGAGTGTAGTTCAGTGGAGAGGTAGGGTGTGTTACTCTGTAGAGTGTAGTTCAGTGGAGAGGTAGGGTGTGTTACTCTGTTCAGTGGAGAGGTAGGGTGTGTTACTCTGTAGAGTGTAGTTCAGTGGATAGGTAGGGTGTGTTACTCTGTACAGTAGAGTGTAGTTCAGTGGAGAGGTAGGGTGTGTTACTCTGTAGAGTGTAGTTCAGTGGAGAGGTAGAGTGTGTTACTCTGTAGAGTGTAGTTCAGTGGAGAGGTAGGGTGTGTTACTCTGTAGAGTGTAGTTCAGTGGAGAGGTAGGGTGTGTTACTCTGTACAGTAGTGTAGTTCAGTGGAGAGGTGGGTGTACTACTGTTACTCTGTACAGTAGAGTGTAGTTCAGTGGAGAGGTAGGGTGTATTACTCTGTACAGTAGAGTGTAGTTCAGTGGAGAGGTAGGGTGTATTACTCTGTACAGTAGAGTGTAGTTCAGTGGAGAGGTAGGGTGTATTACTCTGTACAGTAGAGTGTAGTTCAGTGGAGAGGCAGGGTGTGTTACTCTGTACAGTAGAGTGTAGTTCAGTGGAGAGGTAGGGTGTATTACTCTGTACAGTAGAGTGTAGTTCAGTGGAGAGGTAGGGTGTATTACTCTGTACAGTAGAGTGTAGTTCAGTGGAGAGGTAGGGTGTATTACTCTGTACAGTAGAGTGTAGTTCAGTGGAGAGGCAGGGTGTGTTACTCTGTACAGTAGAGTGTAGTTCAGTGGAGAGGTAGGGTGTACTACTGTTACTCTGTACAGTAGTGTAGTTCAGTGGAGAGGTAGGGTGTGTTATTCTGTAGAGTGTAGTTCAGTGGAGAGGTAGGGTGTGTTACTCTGTAGAGTGTAGTTCAGTGGAGAGGTAGGGTGTGTTACTCTGTAGAGTGTAGTTCAGTGGAGAGGTAGGGTGTGTTACTCTGTTCAGTGGAGAGGTAGGGTGTGTTACTCTGTAGAGTGTAGTTCAGTGGATAGGTAGGGTGTGTTACTCTGTACAGTAGAGTGTAGTTCAGTGGAGAGGTAGGGTGTGTTACTCTGTAGAGTGTAGTTCAGTGGAGAGGTAGAGTGTGTTACTCTGTAGAGTGTAGTTCAGTGGAGAGGTAGGGTGTGTTACTCTGTAGAGTGTAGTTCAGTGGAGAGGTAGGGTGTGTTACTCTGTACAGTAGTGTAGTTCAGTGGAGAGGTGGGTGTACTACTGTTACTCTGTACAGTAGAGTGTAGTTCAGTGGAGAGGTAGGGTGTATTACTCTGTACAGTAGAGTGTAGTTCAGTGGAGAGGTAGGGTGTATTACTCTGTACAGTAGAGTGTAGTTCAGTGGAGAGGTAGGGTGTACTACTGTTACTCTGTACAGTAGAGTGTAGTTCAGTGGAGAGGTAGGGTGTGTTACTCTGTACAGTAGAGTGTAGTTCAGTGGAGTGGTAGGGTGTGTTACTCTGTACAGTAGTGTAGTTCAGTGGAGAGGTAGGGTGTGTTACTCTGTACAGTAGAGTGTAGTTCAGTGGAGAGGTAGGGTGTGTTACTCTGTACAGTAGTGTAGTTCAGTGGAGAGGTAGGGTGTGTTACTCTGTACAGTAGTGTAGTTCAGTGGAGAGGTAGGGTGTATTACTCTGTACAGTAGTGTGTAGTTCAGTGGAGAGGTAGGGTGTGTTACTCTGTACAGTAGTGTAGTTCAGTGGAGAGGTAGGGTGTGTTACTCTGTACAGTAGTGTAGTTCAGTGGAGAGGTGGGTGTACTACTGTTACTCTGTACAGTAGAGTGTAGTTCAGTGGAGAGGTAGGGTGTATTACTCTGTACAGTAGAGTGTAGTTCAGTGGAGAGGTAGGGTGTATTACTCTGTACAGTAGAGTGTAGTTCAGTGGAGAGGTAGGGTGTGTTACTCTGTAGAGTGTAGTTCAGTGGAGAGGTAGGGTGTGTTACTCTGTACAGTAGTGTAGTTCAGTGGAGAGGTAGGGTGTGTTACTCTGTAGAGTGTAGTTCAGTGGAGAGGTAGGGTGTGTTACTCTGTACAGTAGAGTGTAGTTCAGTGGAGTGGTAGGGTGTGTTACTCTGTACAGTAGTGTAGTTCAGTGGAGAGGTAGGGTGTATTACTCTGTACAGTAGAGTGTAGTTCAGTGGAGAGGTAGGGTGTGTTACTCTGTACAGTAGTGTAGTTCAGTGGAGAGGTAGGGTGTATTACTCTGTACAGTAGTGTGTAGTTCAGTGGAGAGGTAGGGTGTGTTACTCTGTACAGTAGTGTAGTTCAGTGGAGAGGTAGGGTGTGTTACTCTGTACAGTAGTGTAGTTCAGTGGAGAGGTAGGGTGTGTTACTCTGTACAGTAGTGTAGTTCAGTGGAGAGGTGGGTGTACTACTGTTACTCTGTACAGTAGAGTGTAGTTCAGTGGAGAGGTAGGGTGTGTTACTCTGTACAGTAGAGTGTAGTTCAGTGGAGTGGTAGGGTGTGTTACTCTGTACAGTAGTGTAGTTCAGTGGAGAGGTAGGGTGTGTTACTCTGTACAGTAGAGTGTAGTTCAGTGGAGAGGTAGGGTGTGTTACTCTGTACAGTAGTGTAGTTCAGTGGAGAGGTAGGGTGTATTACTCTGTACAGTAGTGTAGTTCAGTGGAGAGGTAGGGTGTATTACTCTGTACAGTAGTGTGTAGTTCAGTGGAGAAGTAGGGTGTGTTACTCTGTACAGTAGTGTAGTTCAGTGGAGAGGTAGGGTGTGTTACTCTGTACAGTAGTGTAGTTCAGTGGAGAGGTGGGTGTACTACTGTTACTCTGTACAGTAGAGTGTAGTTCAGTGGAGAGGTAGGGTGTATTACTCTGTACAGTAGAGTGTAGTTCAGTGGAGAGGTAGGGTGTACTACTGTTACTCTGTACAGTAGAGTGTAGTTCAGTGGAGAGGTAGGGTGTACTACTGTTACTCTGTACAGTAGAGTGTAGTTCAGTGGAGAGGTAGGGTGTGTTACTCTGTAGAGTGTAGTTCAGTGGAGAGGTAGGGTGTGTTACTCTGTACTGTAGAGTGTAGTTCAGTGGAGAGGTAGGGTGTGTTACTCTGTAGAGTGTAGTTCAGTGGAGAGGTAGGGTGTGTTACTCTGTAGAGTGTAGTTCAGTGGAGAGGTAGGGTGTGTTACTCTGTAGAGTGTAGTTCAGTGGAGAGATAGGGTGTGTTACTCTGTAGAGTGTAGTTCAGTGGAGAGGTAGGGTGTGTTACTCTGTAGAGTGTAGTTCAGTGGAGAGGTAGGGTGTGTTACTCTGTAGAGTGTAGTTCAGTGGAGAGGTAGGGTGTGTTACTCTGTAGAGTGTAGTTCAGTGGAGAGGTAGGGTGTGTTACTCTGTACAGTAGTGTAGTTCAGTGGAGAGGTAGGGTGTGTTACTCTGTACAGTAGAGTGTAGTTCAGTGGAGAGGTAGGGTGTGTTACTCTGTACAGTAGAGTGTAGTTCAGTGGAGAGGTAGGGTGTGTTACTCTGTACAGTAGAGTGTAGTTCAGTGGAGAGGTAGGGTGTGTTACTCTGTACAGTGGAGTGTAGTTCAGTGGAGAGGTAGGGTGTGTTACTCTGTAGAGTGTAGTTCAGTGGAGAGGTAGGGTGTGTCACTCTGTAGAGTGTAGTTCAGTGGAGAGGTAGGGTGTGTTACTCTGTAGAGTGTAGTTCAGTGGAGAGGTAGGGTGTGTTACTCTGTAGAGTGTAGTTCAGTGGAGAGGTAGGGTGTGTTACTCTGTAGAGTGTAGTTCAGTGGAGAGGTAGGGTGTGTTACTCTGTACAGTAGAGTGTAGTTCAGTGGAGAGGTAGGGTGTGTTACTCTGTACAGTAGTGTAGTTCAGTGGAGAGGTAGGGTGTATTACTCTGTACAGTAGAGTGTAGTTCAGTGGAGAGGTAGGGTGTGTTACTCTGTACAGTAGTGTAGTTCAGTGGAGAGGTAGGGTGTATTACTCTGTACAGTAGTGTGTAGTTCAGTGGAGAGGTAGGGTGTGTTACTCTGTACAGTAGTGTAGTTCAGTGGAGAGGTAGGGTGTGTTACTCTGTACAGTAGTGTAGTTCAGTGGAGAGGTGGGTGTACTACTGTTACTCTGTACAGTAGAGTGTAGTTCAGTGGAGAGGTAGGGTGTATTACTCTGTACAGTATAGTGTAGTTCAGTGGAGAGGTAGGGTGTATTACTCTGTACAGTAGAGTGTAGTTCAGTGGAGAGGTAGGGTGTACTACTGTTACTCTGTACAGTAGAGTGTAGTTCAGTGGAGAGGTAGGGTTTGTTACTCTGTACAGTAGAGTGTAGTTCAGTGGAGAGGTAGGGTGTGTTACTCTGTACAGTAGTGTAGTTCAGTGGAGAGGTAGGGTGTGTTACTCTGTACAGTAGAGTGTAGTTCAGTGGAGAGGTAGGGTGTGTTACTCTGTACAGTAGTGTAGTTCAGTGGAGAGGTAGGGTGTGTTACTCTGTACAGTAGTGTAGTTCAGTGGAGAGGTAGGGTGTATTACTCTGTACAGTAGAGTGTAGTTCAGTGGAGAGGTAGGGTGTGTTACTCTGTACAGTAGTGTAGTTCAGTGGAGAGTTAGGGTGTATTACTCTGTACAGTAGAGTGTAGTTCAGTGGAGAGGTAGGGTGTGTTACTCTGTACAGTAGTGTAGTTCAGTGGAGAGGTAGGGTGTGTTACTCTGTACAGTAGTGTAGTTCAGTGGAGAGGTAGGGTGTGTTACTCTGTACAGTAGTGTAGTTCAGTGGAGAGGTGGGTGTACTACTGTTACTCTGTACAGTAGAGTGTAGTTCAGTGGAGAGGTAGGGTGTATTACTCTGTACAGTAGAGTGTAGTTCAGTGGAGAGGTAGGATGTATTACTCTGTACAGTAGAGTGTAGTTCAGTGGAGAGGTAGGGTGTACTACTGTTACTCTGTACAGTAGAGTGTAGTTCAGTGGAGAGGTAGGGTGTGTTACTCTGTACAGTAGTGTAGTTCAGTGGAGAGGTAGGGTGTGTTACTCTGTAGAGTGTAGTTCAGTGGAGAGGTAGGGTGTGTTACTCTGTAGAGTGTAGTTCAGTGGAGAGGTAGGGTGCAGCACACTTCATACTGGTTTATGGTGTAATAAAGTTCCTTGCACAAAGCACCGCTCCACAACACTTTATCTAATCATCTACACAATATGCAGTAAGGGGTCAATAGTCTGACTTTGCTTTGGGTGGATGTGTGGGTGGGTGTGTACTGAGATTTTCTGTTTTTGTGTGAGTGTCTATACTAAGGTCTGCGTATTGTTTATGTGCTGTAATCAGGAGGAGGTTGAGACGTGTGGTTATGTGCTGTAGTCGGGAGGAGGTTGAGACGCGTGGTTATGTGCTGTAGTCAGGTGGTTGAGACGTGTGGTTATGTACTGTAGTCGGGAGGAGGTTGAGACATATGGTTATGTGCTGTAGTCGGGAGGAGGTTGAGACGTATGGTTATGTGCTGTAGTCGGGAGGAGGTTGAGACTTGTGGTTTTGTACTGTAGTCGGGAGGAGGTTGAGACGTGTGGTTATGTGCTGTAGTCGGGAGGAGGTTGAGACGTGTGGTTTTGTACTGTAGTCGGGAGGAGGTTGAGACGTGTGGTTATGTGCTGTAGTCGGGAGGAGGTTGAGACGCGTGGTTATGTGCTGTAGTCAGGTGGTTGAGACGTGTGGTTATGTACTGTAGTTGGGAGGAGGTTGAGACGTATGGTTGTGCTGTAGTCGGGAGGAGGTTGAGACGTATGGCTGTGCGCTGTAGTCGGGAGGAGGTTGAGATGCGTGGTTATGTGCTGTAGTCAGGTGGTTGAGACGTGTGGTTATGTGCTGTAGTCGGGAGGAGGTTGAGACGTATGGTTATGTGCTGTAGTCGGGAGGAGGTTGAGACGTGTGGTTTTGTACTGTAGTCGGGAGGAGGTTGAGACGTGTGGTTATGTACTGTAGTCGGGAGGAGGTTGAGACGTGTGGTTATGTGCTGTAGTCGGGAGGAGGTTGAGACGTGTGGTTATGTACTGTAGTCGGGAGGAGGGTGAGACGCGTGGTTATGTGCTGTAGTCGGGAGGAGGGTGAGACGCGTGGTTATGTACTGTAGTCGGGAGGAGGTTGAGACGTGTGGTTATGTACTGTAGTCGGGAGGAGGTTGAGACGTATGGTTATGTGCCGTAGTCGGGAGGAGGTTGAGACGTATGGTTGTGTGCCGTAGTCGGGAGGAGGTTGAGACGTATGGCTGTGCGCCGTAGTCGGGAGGAGGTTGAGACGTATGGCTGTGCGCCGTAGTCGGGAGGAGGTTGAGACGTATGGCTGTGCGCTGTAGTCGGGAGGAGGTTGAGACGTATGGCTGTGCGCTGTAGTCGGGAGGAGGTTGAGACGTATGGCTGTGCGCTGTAGTCGGGAGGAGGTTGAGACGTATGGCTGTGCGCTGTAGTCGGGAGGAGGTTGAGACGTATGGCTGTGCGCTGTAGTCGGGAGGAGGTTGAGACGTATGGCTGTGCGCTGTAGTCGGGAGGAGGTTGAGACGTATGGCTGTGCGCTGTAGTCGGGAGGAGGTTGAGACGTATGGCTGTGCGCTGTAGTCGGGAGGAGGTTGAGACGTATGGCTGTGCGCTGTAGTCGGGAGGAGGTTGAGACGTATGGCTGTGCGCTGTAGTCGGGAGGAGGTTGAGACGTATGGCTGTGCGCTGTAGTCGGGAGGAGGTTGAGACGTATGGCTGTGCGCTGTAGTCGGGAGGAGGTTGAGACGTATGGCTGTGCGCTGTAGTCGGGAGGAGGTTGAGACGTATGGCTGTGCGCTGTAGTCGGGAGGAGGTTGAGACGTATGGCTGTGCGCTGTAGTCGGGAGGAGGTTGAGACGTATGGCTGTGCGCTGTAGTCGGGAGGAGGTTGAGACGTATGGCTGTGCGCTGTAGTCGGGAGGAGGTTGAGACGTATGGCTGTGCGCTGTAGTCGGGAGGAGGTTGAGACGTATGGCTGTGCGCTGTAGTCGGGAGGAGGTTGAGACGTATGGCTGTGCGCTGTAGTCGGGAGGAGGTTGAGACGTATGGCTGTGCGCTGTAGTCGGGAGGAGGTTGAGACGTATGGCTGTGCGCTGTAGTCGGGAGGAGGTTGAGACGTATGGCTGTGCGCTGTAGTCGGGAGGAGGTTGAGACGTACGGCTGTAGTCGGGAGGAGGTTGAGACGTACGGCTGTAGTCGGGAGGAGGTTGAGACGTACGGCTGTAGTCGGGAGGAGGCTGAGACGTACGGCTGTAGTCGGGAGGAGGCTGAGACGTACGGCTGTAGTCGGGAGGAGGTTGAGACGTACGGCTGTAGTCGGGAGGAGGCTGAGACGTACGGCTGTAGTCGGGAGGAGGTTGAGACGTACGGCTGTAGTCGGGAGGAGGTTGAGACGTACGGCTGTAGTCGGGAGGCGGTTGAGACGTACGGCTGTAGTCGGGAGGCGGTTGAGACGTACGGCTGTAGTCGGGAGGCGGTTGAGACGTACGGCTGTAGTCGGGAGGCGGTTGAGACGTACGGCTGTAGTCGGGAGGCGGTTGAGACGTACGGCTGTAGTCGGGAGGCGGTTGAGACGTACGGCTGTAGTCGGGAGGCGGTTGAGACGTACGGCTGTAGTCGGGAGGCGGTTGAGACGTACGGCTGTAGTCGGGAGGCGGTTGAGACGTACGGCTGTAGTCGGGAGGCGGTTGAGACGTACGGCTGTAGTCGGGAGGCGGTTGAGACGTACGGCTGTAGTCGGGAGGCGGTTGAGACGTACGGCTGTAGTCGGGAGGCGGTTGAGACGTACGGCTGTAGTCGGGAGGCGGTTGAGACGTACGGCTGTAGTCGGGAGGCGGTTGAGACGTACGGCTGTAGTCGGGAGGCGGTTGAGACGTACGGCTGTAGTCGGGAGGCGGTTGAGACGTACGGCTGTAGTCGGGAGGCGGTTGAGACGTACGGCTGTAGTCGGGAGGCGGTTGAGACGTACGGCTGTAGTCGGGAGGCGGTTGAGACGTACGGCTGTAGTCGGGAGGCGGTTGAGACGTACGGCTGTAGTCGGGAGGCGGTTGAGACGTACGGCTGTAGTCGGGAGGCGGTTGAGACGTACGGCTATGCGCTGTAGTCGGGAGGCGGTTGAGACGTACAGCTATGAATGTTATAGCTACTCCTGTATTTTACTGGATGGTTTTAACATGATATTAGTTGTAACCTGCTACAGTAATATTGTATCATCTCTCCCCCAGTAGTTTAGAATGCCTCTCCGTAGTATCACAAGCTACTTTCCTACCTCCCCTGAGAGATCAGGAAACCACACACACCAGCCCCCAGAGATGGTGAAAACAGTAGACCTGTGGAAGAGGGGGGTGGAGAATGCGTTAGGAAGGATGGCAGAGAAAGAGGTAACAGATTTCAACTCCCCAAACGGCAAGGCCTTCTCTAGTGATGGAGCGAGAGAGGGAGAGGGAGAGGGAGAGGGAGAGGGAGAGGGAGAGGGAGAGGGAGGGGGAGAGGGAGGGGGAGAGAGGGAAGAAAGGATGTCAGCAGGTATTACTATCACTGTCAGGAGTAGTGTGAGGAGAGGACCCACACACACACATACATTCACCTGCCAATACACATACGCTATATATATATATATATATATATATATATATATATATATATATATATATATATATATATATATATATATATATATATATATATATATATATATATATATATATATATATATATATATATGTGTATATATCTCACACACACTCTCATAGCAGGAGAGTCCGGGGGAAATCCCACTCCATTCTGTGCGTGTCGATATAAAACACCTGTAAGTGTTTTAGAACAAAATCTAGATGGAACGCTGTTTCATGTACTTATTTAAACACTACTCCCACTTTTGACTTGGCTGAGTTAGATATATAGTATGAGGTGTGTGTTTTCTAATAATAACCAGTACCACGTGAATTTCAGCTTTCTGTTTACACTATTCCTCACCCTGTTTCACCCTCTTTCTTTCTGTTCCTGTCTTTCTCCCTGTTATCTCTCCATTCCCCCCACCCCTTCATATCTCTCCCTGTTATCTCTCCATTCCCCCACCCCTTCATATCTCTCCCTGTTATCTCTCCATTCCCCCACCCCTTCATATCTCTCCCTGTTATCTCTCCATTCCCCCCACCCCTTCATATCTCTCCCTGTTATCTCTCCATTCCCCTCACCCCTTCATATCTCTCCCTGTTATCTCTCCATTCCCCCACCCCTTCATATCTCTCCCTGTTATCTCTCCATTCCCCCCACCCCTTAATATCTCTCCCTGTTATCTCTCCATTCCCCCACCCCTTCATATCTCTCCCTGTTATCTCTCCATTCCCCCACCCCTTCATATCTCTCCCTGTTATCTCTCCATTCCCCCACCCCTTCATATCTCTCCCTGTTATCTCTCCATTCCCCCCACCCCTTCATATCTCTCCCTGTTATCTCTCCATTCCCCCACCCCTTCATATCTCTCCCTGTTATCTCTCCATTCCCCCACCCCTTCATATCTCTCCCTGTTATCTCTCCATTCCTCCCACTCCTTCATATCTCTCCCTGTTATCTCTCCATTCCCCCCACTCCTTCATATCTCTCCATGTGTCCTTCTCGCCCCCTCTCTATTTGAAGGAAAAACTCTGTTCAACTCTCATTCCCAACAGATTTGAGAGGCTTCATTTAAATGAGGAGCATGTCCTGCTGATATTCTTAGACTATTTTGTCATGTGGCCACAATAATCTGGTTATTATTCCCAACATTTAGAACAAACAGAGAAGTGGTTGTATTTTTCCAGTCACATTTTCCATCTCCATAGACTTACCCTCCTAGCAGCAGGACTCATGAATCTCATTGGACTTTCATTCAGGTGGAAATGGATGTATTGTAGTCTCTCTGCTTGTCCAAAGACTGTTGGGGAAAAACTCAGAGTTGTAATGGTCTGTGAGTTCAAAACACATGTGTGATGACTATTGACAAGTGCGTAGTCATTGCATCTGAACTGTAGAATACCTACTTTATTTCCTTATGTATTTTGAGCATTTAGTTGGAGTGATATTTTTTTTAAATTATATATATATATATATATATATATACACTGCTCAAAAAAATAAAGGGAACACTTAAACAACACAATGTAACTCCAAGTAAATCACACTTCTGTGAAATCAAACTGTCCACTTAGGAAGCAACACTGATTGACAATACATTTCACATGCTGTTGTGCAAATGGAATAGACAAAAGGTGGAAATTATAGGCAATTAGCAAGACACCCCCCAAAACAGGAGTGATTCTGCAGGTGGTGACCACAGACCACTTCTCAGTTCCTATGCTTCCTGGCTGATGTTTTGGTCACTTTTGAATGCTGGCGGTGCTCTCACTCTAGTGGTAGCATGAGATGGAGTCTACAACCCACACAAGTGGCTCAGGTTGTGCAGTTCATCCAGGATGGCACATCAATGCGAACTGTGGCAAAAAGGTTTGCTGTGTCTGTCAGCGTAGTGTCCAGAGCATGCAGGCGCTACCAGGAGACAGGCCAGTACTTCAGGAGACGTGGAGGAGGCCGTAGGAGGGCAACAACCCAGCAGCAGGACCGCTACCTCCGCCTTTGTGCAAGGAGGTGCACTGCCAGCGCCCTGCAAAATGACCTCCAGCAGGCCACAAATGTGCATGTGTCAGCATATGGTCTCACAAGGGGTCTGAGGATCTCATCTCGGTACCTAATGGCAGTCAGGCTACCTCTGGCGAGCACATGGAGGGCTGTGCGGCCCCACAAAGAAATGCCACCCCACACCATGACTGACCCACCGCCAAACCGGTCATGCTGGAAGATGTTTCAGGCAGCAGAACGTTCTCCACGGCGTCTCCAGACTCTGTCACGTCTGTCACATGTGCTCATGTGCTCAGTGTGAACCTGCTTTCATCTGTGAAGAGCACAGGGCGCCAGTGGTGAATTTGCCAATCTTGGTGTTCTCTGGCAAATGCCAAACGTCCTGCACGGTGTTGGGCTGTAAGCACAACCCCCACCTGTGGACGTCGGGCCCTCATACCACCCTCATGGAGTCTGTTTCTGACCGTTTGAGCAGACACATGCACATTTGTGGCCTGCTGGAGGTCATTTTGCAGGGCGCTGGCAGTGCACCTCCTTGCACAAAGGCGGAGGTAGCGGTCCTGCTGCTGGGTTGTTGCCCTCCTACGGCCTCCTCCACGTCTCCTGATGTACTGGCCTGTCTCCTGGTAGCGCCTGCATGCTCTGGACACTACGCTGACAGACACAGCAAACCTTTCTGCCACAGTTCGCATTGATGTGCCATCCTGGATGAACTGCACTACCTGAGCCACTTGTGTGGGTTGTAGACTCCATCTCATGCTACCACTAGAGTGAGAGCACCGCCAGCATTCAAAAGTGACCAAAACATCAGCCAGGAAGCATAGGAACTGAGAAGTGGTCTGTGGTCACCACCTGCAGAATCACTCCTGTTTTTGGGGGTATCTTGCTAATTGCCTATAATTTCCACCTTTTGTCTATTCCATTTGCACAACAGCATGTGAAATTTATTGTCAATCAGTGTTGCTTCCTAAGTGGACAGTTTGATTTCACAGAAGTGTGATTGACTTGGAGTTACATTGTGTTGTTTAAGTGTTCCCTTTATTTTTTTGAGCAGTGTATTTAACTAGGCAAGTCCGTTAAGAACAAATTCTTATTTACAATGACAGCCTACCGGGGAACAGTGGGTTAACTGCCTTGTTCAGGGGCAGAACGACAGAGTTTTACCTTGTCAGCTCAGGGATTCGATCCAACAACCTGCTGGCTACTGGCCCAACACTCTAACCACTAGGCTACCTGCTGGTTACTGGCCCAACACTCTAACCACTAGGCTACCTGCTGGTTACTGGCCCAACACTCTAACCACTAGGCTACCTGCTGGTTACTGGCCCAACTCTAACCACTAGGCTACCTGCTGGTTACTGGCCCAACTCTAACCACTAGGCTACCTGCTGGTTACTGGCCCAACACTCTAACCACTAGGCTACCTGCTGGTTACTGGCCCAACACTCTAACCACTAGGCTACCTGCTGGTTACTGGCCCAACACTTTCATTACTAGGCTACCTGCTGGTTACTTGCCCAACACTCTAACCACTAGGCTACCTGCTGGTTACTGGCCCAACACTCTAACCACTAGGCTACCTGCTGGTTACTGGCCCAACGCTCTAACCACTAGGCTACCTGCTGGTTACTGGCCCAACACTCTAACCACTAGGCTACCTGCTGGTTACTGGCCCAACACTCTAACCACTAGGCTACCTGCTGGTTACTGGCCCAACACTCTAACCACTAGGCTGCCTGCTGGTTACTGGCCCAACGCTCTAACCACTAGGCTACCTGCTGGTTACTGGCCCAACACTCTAACCACTAGGCTACCTACTGGTTACTGGCCCAACACTCTAACCACTAGGCTACCTGCTGGTTACTGGCCCAACACTCTAACCACTAGGCTACCTGCTGGTTACTGGCCCAACACTCTAACCACTAGGCTGCCTGCTGGTTACTGGCCCAACGCTCTAACCACTAGGCTACCTGCTGGTTACTGGCCCAACGCTCTAACCACTAGGCTACCTACTGGTTACTGGCCCAACACTCTAACCACTAGGCTACCTGCTGGTTACTGGCCCAACACTCTAACCACTAGGCTACCTGCTGGTTACTGGCCCAACACTCTAACCACTAGGCTACCTGCTGGTTACTGGCCCAACACTCTAACCACTAGGCTACCTGCTGGTTACTGGCCCAACACTCTAACCACTAGGCTACCTGCTGCCCCGTGTTGATATGTTAATTTCATAACACCACTATTACAGAATCCGTATGTTCTGTACATGAAACATGTATAAAATAGGTATCCCAAAAAACAGACAACAGAATAGAGACACCACACACACACACACACACACACTTCCCATGTTGATAATCTGGTAATTGTGGGTCATTTCCTCCTGTAGTGGCTGGCCATCTGTAATCCCACATGAATCAGTTAATCCCTGTTCTACTGCAGCAGCATCCCTAGATGGGGTCTGACTCTACCATCACTCTACTGGTGTTGTCACCATACCAGATGTATGACTTCCATACCAGCTTTAGTATCATCATAGTCCATACCCATACCCAAACCATAGTCCATACCCAAACCCTAGTTTATACCCAAACCATAGTCCATACCCAAACCATAGTTTATACCCAAACCATAGTCCATACCCAAACCCTAGTTTATACCCAAACCCTAGTTTATACCCAAACCATAGTCCATACCCAAACCATAGTCCATACCCAAACCATAGTCCATACCCAAACCATAGTCCATACCCAAACCATAGTCCATACCCAAACCATAGTCCATACCCAAACCATAGTCCATACCCAAACCATAGTCCATACCCAAACCATAGTCCATACCCAAACCATAGTCCATGCCCAAACCATAGTTTATACCCAAACCATAGTTTATACCCAAACCATAGTTTATACCCAAACCATAGTCCATACCCAAACCATAGTCCATGCCCGGACCATAGTCCATGCCCGGACCATAGTCCATGCCCGGACCATACCCCGGCACCAAAAAAAATGTTTAGCTATAGTCACCTCTGTCTTTTTTTTAATGTGTTTTTTAACATTGAACAATATATTGATAACTGGTATAACAAATAGACTGTCTTCAATATTACATTTCTTGCAAAAAATAAAGCACCCTAAAACATTTCAGAACAATACATTATATTTTCCTTATGCAAAACCAAACCGGAGACTCAGAGCAGACAATTTTACAATTACAGTTAAACTGTTTTAAAATGTAATTTGATACTTTAGGGTTAATTTGCTCAACCTATAATTCCTTATTACAGCTAAATAATTTAATGTATTACATAGTTTAGTTCCAAAACGACATAAAAAATGTTTCGGTATACCGTGCATCACTATAGCCTACTCTGCTCTATTCCACCAATACTATACTTTACCTCTATTCTACCTCTATTATGCTCTATTCTACCCGTACTATACTTTACCTCTATTATGCTCTATTCTACCAATACTATACTTTACCTCTATTCTACCTCTATTATGCTCTATTCTACCAATACTATACTTTACCTCTATTCTACCTCTATTATGCTCTATTCTACCAATACTATACTTTACCTCTATTCTACCTCTATTATGCTCTATTCTACCAATACTATACCTCTATTCTACCTCTATTATACTCTATTCTACCAATACTATACTTTACCTCTATTCTACCTCTACTTTACTCTATTCTACCCGTACTATACTTTACCGCTATTCTACCTCTACTATACTCTATTTTACCCATACTATACTTTACCTCTATTCTACCTCTACTATACTCTATTCTACCTCTACTATACTCTATTCTACCCGTACTATACTTTACTCTATTCTACCTCTACTATACTCTATTCTACCTCTACTATACTCTATTCTACCTCTACTTTACTCTATTCTACCTCTACTATACTCTATTCTACCTCTACTTTACTCTATTCTACCTCTACTATACTCTATTCTACCTCTACTTTACTCTATTCTACCTCTACTATACTCTATTCTACCTCTACTATACTCTATTCTACCTGTACTATACTTTACTCTATTCTACCTCTATTATACTTTACCTCTATTCTACCTCTACTATACTCTATTCTACCTCTATTATACTTTACCTCTATTCTACCTCTACTTTACTCTATTCTACCTGTACTATACTTTACCTCTATTCTTCCTCTACTATACTCTATTCTACCTCTACTCTATTCTACCCGTACTATACTTTACTCTATTCTTCCTCTACTTTACTCTATTCTTCCTCCACTATACTCTATTCTACCTCTACTATACTCTATTCTACCTCTACTCTATTCTACCCATACTATACTTTACTCTATTCTTCCTCTACTCTATTCTTCCTCTACTATACTCTATTCTTCCTCTACTATACTCTATTCTACCTCTACTCTATTCTACCCGTACTATACTTTACTCTATTCTACCTGTACTATACTTTACTCTATTCCACCTCTACTATACTCTATTCTACCTGTACTATACTTTACCTCTATTCTTCCTCTACTATACTCTATTCTACCTCTACTATACTCTATTCTACCTGTACTATACTTTACTCTATTCTTCCTCTACTATACTCTATTCTACCTCTACTATACTCTATTCTACCTGTACTATACTATACTCTATTCTACCTCTACTATACTCTATTCTACCTGTACTATACTTTACCTCTATTCTTCCTCTACTATACTCTATTCTACCTCTACTATACTCTATTCTACCTCTACTATACTCTATTCTTCCTCTACTATACTCTATTCTTCCTCTACTATACTCTATTCTTCCTCTACTATACTCTATTCTACCTCTACTATACTCTATTCTACCTCTACTATACTATACTCTATTCTACCTCTACTATACTCTATTCTACCTCTATTATACTTTACCTCTATTCTACCTCTACTTTACTCTATTCTACCCATACTATACTTTACCTCTATTCTACCCCTACTATACTCTATTCTACCTCTACTCTATTCTACCCGTACTATACTTTACTCTATTCTTCCTCTACTTTACTCTATTCTACCTGTACTATACTTTACCTCTATTCTTCCTCTACTATACTCTATTCTACCTCTACTATACTCTATTCTACCTCTACTCTATTCTACCCGTACTATACTTTACTCTATTCTTCCTCTACTTTACTCTATTCTTCCTCTACTTTACTCTATTCTTCCTCTACTCTATTCTACCCATACTATACTTTACTCTATTCTTCCTCTACTCTATTCTTCCTCTACTATACTCTATTCTTCCTCTACTATACTCTATTCTTCCTCTACTATACTCTATTCTTCCTCTACTATACTCTATTCTACCTCTACTATACTCTATTCTACCTCTACTATACTATACTCTATTCTACCTCTACTATACTCTATTCTACCTCTATTATACTTTACCTCTATTCTACCTCTATTATACTTTACCTCTATTCTACCTCTACTTTACTCTATTCTACCCATACTATACTTTACCTCTATTCTACCCCTACTATACTCTATTCTACCTCTACTCTATTCTACCCGTACTATACTTTACTCTATTCTTCCTCTACTTTACTCTATTCTACCTGTACTATACTTTACCTCTATTCTTCCTCTACTATACTCTATTCTACCTCTACTATACTCTATTCTACCTCTACTCTATTCTACCCGTACTATACTTTACTCTATTCTTCCTCTACTTTACTCTATTCTTCCTCTACTTTACTCTATTCTTCCTCTACTCTATTCTACCTCTACTCTATTCTACCTGTACTATACTTTACCTCTATTCTTCCTCTACTATACTCTATTCTACCTCTACTATACTCTATTCTACCTCTACTCTATTCTACCCATACTATACTTTACTCTATTCTTCCTCTACTCTATTCTTCCTCTACTATACTCTATTCTTCCTCTACTATACTCTATTCTACCTCTACTCTATTCTACCCGTACTATACTTTACTCTATTCTACCTGTACTATACTTTACTCTATTCCACCTCTACTATACTCTATTCTACCTCTACTATACTCTATTCTACCTCTACTCTATTCTACCCGTACTATACTTTACTCTATTCTTCCTCTACTTTACTCTATTCTACCCGTACTATACTTTACCGCTATTCTACCTCTACTATACTCTATTTTACCCATACTATACTTTACCTCTATTCTACCTCTACTATACTCTATTCTACCTCTACTATACTCTATTCTACCCGTACTATACTTTACTCTATTCCACCTCTACTATACTCTATTCTACCTCTACTATACTCTATTCTACCTCTACTTTACTCTATTCTACCTCTACTATACTCTATTCTACCTCTACTTTACTCTATTCTACCTCTACTATACTCTATTCTACCTCTACTATACTCTATTCTACCTGTACTATACTTTACTCTATTCTACCTCTATTATACTTTACCTCTATTCTACCTCTACTATACTCTATTCTACCTCTATTATACTTTACCTCTATTCTACCTCTACTTTACTCTATTCTACCTGTACTATACTTTACCTCTATTCTTCCTCTACTATACTCTATTCTACCTCTACTCTATTCTACCCGTACTATACTTTACTCTATTCTTCCTCTACTTTACTCTATTCTTCCTCCACTATACTCTATTCTACCTCTACTATACTCTATTCTACCTCTACTCTATTCTACCCATACTATACTTTACTCTATTCTTCCTCTACTCTATTCTTCCTCTACTATACTCTATTCTTCCTCTACTATACTCTATTCTACCTCTACTCTATTCTACCCGTACTATACTTTACTCTATTCTACCTGTACTATACTTTACTCTATTCCACCTCTACTATACTCTATTCTACCTGTACTATACTTTACCTCTATTCTTCCTCTACTATACTCTATTCTACCTCTACTATACTCTATTCTACCTCTACTCTATTCTACCCGTACTATACTTTACTCTATTCTTCCTCTACTTTACTCTATTCTTCCTCTACTATACTCTATTCTACCTCTACTATACTCTATTCTACCTCTACTCTATTCTACCCATACTATACTTTACTCTATTCTTCCTCTACTCTATTCTTCCTCTACTATACTCTATTCTTCCTCTACTATACTCTATTCTACCTCTACTCTATTCTACCCGTACTATACTTTACTCTATTCTACCTGTACTATACTTTACTCTATTCCACCTCTACTATACTCTATTCTACCTGTACTATACTTTACTCTATTCTTCCTCTACTATACTCTATTCTACCTCTACTATACTCTATTCTACCTGTACTATACTATACTCTATTCTACCTCTACTATACTCTATTCTACCTGTACTATACTTTACCTCTATTCTTCCTCTACTATACTCTATTCTACCTCTACTATACTCTATTCTACCTCTACTATACTCTATTCTTCCTCTACTATACTCTATTCTTCCTCTACTATACTCTATTCTTCCTCTACTATACTCTATTCTACCTCTACTATACTATACTCTATTCTACCTCTACTATACTCTATTCTACCTCTATTATACTTTACCTCTATTCTACCTCTATTATACTTTACCTCTATTCTACCTCTACTTTACTCTATTCTACCTCTATTATACTTTACCTCTATTCTACCTCTACTATACTCTATTCTACCTCTATTATACTTTACCTCTATTCTACCTCTACTATACTCTATTCTACCTCTATTATACTTTACCTCTATTCTACCTCTACTTTACTCTATTCTACCCATACTATACTTTACCTCTATTCTACCCCTACTATACTCTATTCTACCTCTACTCTATTCTACCCGTACTATACTTTACTCTATTCTTCCTCTACTTTACTCTATTCTACCTCTACTCTATTCTACCCGTACTATACTTTACTCTATTCTACCTGTACTATACTTTACTCTATTCTACCTGTACTATACTTTACTCTATTCTACCTGTACTATACTCTATTCTACCTCTACTATACTCTATTCTTCCTCTACTATACTCTATTCTTCCTCTACTATACTCCATTCTACCTCTACTATACTCTATTCTACCTGTACTATACTATACTCTATTCTACCTCTACTATACTCTATTCTACCTCTATTATACTTTACCTCTATTCTACCTCTACTTTACTCTATTCTACCCATACTATACTTTACCTCTATTCTACCCCTACTATACTCTATTCTACCTCTACTCTATTCTACCCGTACTATACTTTACTCTATTCTTCCTCTACTATACTCTATTCTACCTCTACTCTATTCTACCCGTACTATACTTTACTCTATTCTACCTGTACTATACTTTACTCTATTCTACCTGTACTATACTTTACTCTATTCTACCTGTACTATACTATACTCTATTCTTCCTCTACTATACTCTATTCTTCCTCTACTATACTCTATTCTTCCTCTACTATACTCCATTCTACCTCTACTATACTCTATTCTACCTGTACTATACTATACTCTATTCTACCTCTACTATACTCTATTCTACCTCTATTATACTTTACCTCTATTCTACCTCTACTTTACTCTATTCTACCCATACTATACTTTACCTCTATTCTACCCCTACTATACTCTATTCTACCTCTACTCTATTCTACCCGTACTATACTTTACTCTATTCTTCCTCTACTATACTCTATTCTACCTCTACTCTATTCTACCCGTACTATACTTTACTCTATTCTACCCGTACTATACTTTACTCTATTCTACCTGTACTATACTTTACTCTATTCTACCTGTACTATACTATACTCTATTCTACCTGTACTATACTTTACCTCTATTCTACCTCTACTATACTCTATTCTACCCGTACTATACTTTACCTCTATTCTACCTCTACTATACTTTCTTGTCTACTTGTCTCCCATATTTCTCTTTTTACTTTATCTCTGCACATTTATTTTTTTTGTTTTTGTTCACCATTTTTAAGACAATAGGAAAATAATATAGAATGTATAGACATTTCATTTTACAGGGATGAGGAGACTTGGAATAAAAAAAAATGTAGCGGTTGAGTTTGTAACCAATTAATCTGTTTTATTTTGTATGAAATGTATTTACAGAAGTCAAAAGGTTATTGACCGAATTCAGACAGTTGCTAGGACTACGGTGCTCTGAATGGAGTGTGAAAACTGACCAGATAGCTTCACGTCCTACTTTGTTCTACTTTGTTCATCAACTTTTTGACCTCCCGTTTTGAACCAAAATCTTTACATTCTAGCCATCTGTACATCAACAGCTGTACACCTCAAGCAGTGACTTAGATGTCTACATTATTGGGTTGGGTTAGGCTTACTAAAGATTAGTCTTAGCCTAGTAGTAAGAGCTAGAGATTGAGCCAAGGCATTAAGGAAATGGAAGGAAGCGTTTGCCTTTGACTGACATGGTTTAAACATGTCCAACCCACTAGGACGTTTTAGTATTACATTTACTAGTGTGTCTCTTCTAACACATTGTGTCGCCGTGGCAACTTCCCTGTCAAGGGGGGGGGGGGTGCGTGCGTGCATGCATGGGTGAATGTGCGTGCAGTGTGTGTCTGAGGAGACAGGGTGGGGGGAGCTTTGGGGTCCTGTGCGTGACTAGAGCAGGACAAAGCTGGCAGCCTGGGAGGGGGGGGGCATTTCATCCTGCTGACAGATCCACTAGATATGAACATGACCCAATCGGACGGAGGAAGATGGGGGGAGAGAGGGGATCGTGGACAGGCTGTGACAGAGAGGGAGTGGGTTAGTGTGTGAGAGAAAAGGGGAGAAGGAGAGAGAGAGCTGGTTAGTGTAGGATAGTGAGATGGGGCAGTTTAGTCCCCTGGGATTCCTAGGCAGTGACCGTGAAAGTACTTAGATAAACAGAGAAAGGGAGGGAGGAAGACGGACAGAGGTGGGGAGGAGGGGGGAGAGTGGTGGAGAAATGATGACAGGGGGAGGAAATGAGACCTGCTGAAGATGGAGTGAAGGAAAGAGAGGAAAAGTAGGTAAACAAGTCCAGAAGTTTTAAATGAGCTCACTGAGAGAGACTGGAACGGGACGGCTCATAGTGACGGGGGGACAAAATCCATGGAGTTACACATCCTGATATATCCTATCATTTTGACAATATCACAATATTATTCTTGCTCTAGTTGGCTGTACATACACTAAAACTCTATTTCTTTTGAAATACGGAGTCAATTTGTTTTCAGTGCCTTTTATTTCCCTGACTGATCAAAACAGTTTTTCTCATGGCTCCCTCTTGTCCATATGTAGCAGAAATATGTTTAGAACATCAAATCTAAATAAGATCACAGTATCGAATCACAATGCACATACAGTAGAATCACAATACACAACGTATCGGCACGTAAGACATGCCACAAGAGGGCTCTTCACAGTCCCCAAGTCCAGAACAGACTATGGGAGGCACAGTACTACATCGAGCCATGACTATATGGAACTCTATTCCACATCAAGTAACTGCAGTACAATTTTGGAAAATAGATAAAAATACACCTTATGGAACAGCAGGGACTGTGAAGGAACACAATCATAGGCACAGACGCACACGATAACATACTCACTAGACACACACACACACACACACACATGGATTTTGTATTGTAGATATGTGGTGGAGTATGGGCCTGAGGGCACACAGTGTGTTGTGAAATCTGTGAATGTATTATGTTTTTAAAATTGTATAAACTGCTTTAGTTTTGCTGGACCCCATGAAGTGCAGCTGTATTGTATTGTGAGGTCCCTGGCAATTCCCTGCCCTGTCGACTCACTCTCGTTGTTCACACATTCATTCCCTCCTTGCCTTCTTCCCTCCTCGCTCCTTTCTCCTTCATTCCCTCCTCGCTCCTTTCTCCTTCCTTCCCTCCCCTCTCCTTTCTCCTTCCTTCCCTCTCCTTCTTCCTTCCTTCCCTCTCCTTCTTCCTTCCTTCCCTCACCTCTCCTTCTTCCTTCCTTCCCTCTCCTTCTTCCTTCCTTCCCTCCCTTCCCTCTCCTTCTTCCTTCCTTCCCTCCCTTCCCTCTCCTTCTTCCTTCCTTCCCTCCCTTCCCTCTCCTTCCTTCCTTCCCTCCCTCCCTCCCCTCTCCTTCTTCCTTCCTTCCCTCCCTCCCTCCCCTCTCCTTCTTCCTTCCTTCCCTCCCTCCCCTCTCCTTCTTCCTTCCTTCCTTCCTTCCCTCCCTCCCCTCTCCTTCTTCCTTCCTTCCTCCTCCTCTCCCTCTCTCCTCTTAAATAATTCAGACCGGTCCGCTGTGCTGGGGCAGGATCCTAGTTGTCTAAACGAGTGTGTGTGTTCTAAACGAGGGCTCACAACCCCAGAGCCCAGTCCTGCCGTCCTCTCCTCTGTTCCTCCACTAACAACCACAGAGGCGTCAGAGAGAGTGATGAGGAAAGGAGAGGGGAGAGAAAGACAGAGAACACCTGGTCCACGTATATCAACCTCTGAGCAGTGTTAGTACTCACACTGACCTTCACGTCAGAACGAGAGGGAGAGGAAAGAAAGAGTGCATGCCATCAGAAGACTGACCCAGTTAGTAAATGATGGTTTCTCAAAGCCAGAGCTGATTTATTGGTGTACACTATTTGCTTAGTGAGTGCCCTTTTCACCAAGCTGAAGTTTGCGTTGTGTGTGTGTGTGTGTGTTTAGGCCCGTATCTCCCTCTATGTCCTCCTTAACCTACTTTTTACAGGTGGTCTTTTCTGAGACCTCCACACACACAGTCTAGACTACATACAACGTCTAGGGTATGGAGAGTACCTAAGCATGGGATTTTGTGACTTAAAAGCAGGGTGGACTATCCATTTAAAGCGTGTCTCGGCAGAAGTGTGTGTGTATATGTGTCATATATACATCGCTCAAAAAAATAAAGGGAACACTTAAACAACACAATGTAACTCCAAGTCAATCACACTTCTGTGAAATCAAACTGTCCACTTAGGAAGCAACACTGATTGACAATAAATTTCACATGCTGTTGTGCAAATGGAATAGACAAAAGGTGGAAATTAAAGGCAATTAGCAAGACGCCCTCAATAAAGGAGTGATTCTGCAGGTGGTGACCACAGACCACTTCTTAGTTCCTATGCTTCCTGGCTGATGTTTTGGTCACTTTTGAATGCTGGCGGTGCTTTCACTCTAGTGGTAGCATGAGACGGAGTCTACAACCCACACAAGTGGCTCAGATAGTGCAGCTCATCCAGGATGGCACATCAATGCGAGCTGTGGCAAGAAGGTTTGCTGTGTCTGTCAGCGTAGTGTCCAGAGCATGGAGGCGCTACCAGGAGACAGGCCAGTACATCAGGAGACGTGGAGGAGGCCGTAGGAGGGCAACAACCCAGCAGCAGGACCACTACCTCCGCCTTTGAGCAGGAGGAGCACTGCCAGAGCCTTGCAAAATGACCTCCAGCAGGCCACAAATGTGCATGTGTCTGCTCAAACGGTCAGAAACAGACTCCATGAGGGTGGTATGAGGGCCCGACGTCCACAGGTGGGGGTTGTGCTTACAGCCCAACACCGTGCAGGACGTTTGGCATTTGCCAGAGAACACCAAGATTGGCAAATTCGCCACTGGCGCCCTGTGCTCTTCACAGATGAAAGCAGGTTCACACTGAGCACATGAGCGCATGTGACAGACGTGACAGAGTCTGGAGACGCCGTGGAGAACGTTCTGCTGCCTGAAACATCTTCCAGCATGACCGGTTTGGCGGTGGGTCAGTCATGGTGTGGGGTGGCATTTCTTTGTGGGGCCGCACAGCCCTCCATGTGCTCGCCAGAGGTAGCCTGACTGCCATTAGGTACCGAGATGAGATCCTCAGAGCCCTTGTGAGACCATATGCTGACACATGCACATTTGTGGCCTGCTGGAGGTCATTTTGCAAGGCTCTGGCAATGCTCCTCCTGCTCAAAGGCGGAGGTAGCGGTCCTGCTGCTGGGTTGTTGCCCTTCTACGGCCTCCTCCACGTTTCCTGATGTACTGGCCTGTCTCCTGGTAGCGCCTCCATGCTCTGGACACTACGCTGACAGACACAGCAAACCTTCTTGCCACAGCTCGCATTGATGTGCCATCCTGGATGAGCTGCACTATCTGAGCCACTTGTGTGGGTTGTAGACTCCGTCTCATGCTACCACTAGAGTGAAAGCACCGCCAGCATTCAAAAGTGACCAAAACATCAGCCAGGAAGCATAGGAACTGAGAAGTGGTCTGTGGTCACCACCTGCAGAATCACTCCTTTATTGAGGGCGTCTTGCTAATTGCCTTTAATTTCCACCTTTTGTCTATTCCATTTGCACAACAGCATGTGAAATGTATTGTCAATCAGTGTTGCTTCCTAAGTGGACAGTTTGATTTCACAGAAGTGTGATTGACTTGGAGTTACATTGTGTTGTTTAAGTGTTCCCTTTATTTTTTTGAGCAGTGTATATATATCACACACACACACACAGTACCAATGAAAAGTTTGGACACCTACTCATTCAAGGGTTTTCCTTTTATTTTGACTATTTTCTACATTGTACAATAATAACACAAGACTGTTATTTAAGCTCCATTTAGAGACCTAGAGAGCACTCATTACTCTGAGGTTTGGAGAAAGGACGGAGGAATGGGTGGGGCAGAGGCTTGACTTGAATCGCAGCCTTGGATTGATTGTTTCCTAGGCAACAGTACAGCTGACCTTATTTACCCCTACATGCCCTCGCTGTGCACACACACACACCGCACACACACTCCACTCACTCTGCTCACATACACTCCTCTACTGCTTCTGATGGGCTGGACAGAATGGAATACACTTCCTGTGTGTGTGTCTGAAAGCTTGAAGCTACAGTATGTGTGGCTTTGCATGTATTTGTCCAGGGTGTGTGTGACTTTGCATGTATTTGTCCAGGGTGTGTGTGACTTTGTGCATGTATTTGTCCAGGGTGTGTGTGACTTTGTGCATGTATTTGTCCAGGGTGTGTGTGACTTTGCATGTATTTGTCCAGAGTGTGTGTGACTTTGTGCATGTATTTGTCCAGGGTGTGTGTGACTTTGTGCATGTATTTGTCCAGTGTGTGTTTTTTTTGTATTTCTTTCTGGATAAAGATTCTAAGTGGAACAGGAAGAAGTCTTTTCCCAAAGCTAGAGCTGGAGTCCTATTGGACTGGTTCTGTTAGAGGCCTGTCTCTATGATGATTTGCCCTGTGCTCCTCAGCTGTGAGGTCCTCCTGTTTCCTGCTACTGCTGCTCACACACACACACACACACACACACACACACACACACACACACACACACACACACACACACACACACACACACACACACACACACACACACACACACACACAGCGCTCAGGCCCTAACAGGCATAAAATAGGGTCTGGGCTGTCGTTTAAGCTGACCAGGCCCCTTGCTTCCCCAGAGTGTGTGTGTTCCCCCTCGAGTGTGTGTGTGTGCATTCCCCCCCAGAGTGTGTTTATTCCCCCCCAGAGTGTGTTTATTCCCCCTCGAGTGTGTGTGTGTGTATTCCCCCCCGTGTGTGTGTGTATTCCCCCCCGTGTGTGTGTGTATTCCCCCCCAGAGTGTGTGTATTCCCCCCCAGAGTGTGTGTACATTTACATTTACATTTAAGTCATTTAGCAGACGCTCTTATCCAGAGCGACTTACAAATTGGTGCATTCACCTTATGTGTATTCCCCCCAGAGTGTGTGTATTCACTCTCCATTGAGAGATACGGGCAGTAGACCCATCTGAGGCTGCAGGTAATTTAACGGATCATGCTGCAGGAGAGTGGTGCAGCCAATCACTTCAGTAATGCTGAACACTCACACACCAGTGAAGCCGGACAAGGCAGGGAGGCCTGTTACTAACTACCACAGACTGAGTTCAGCTCCAACTCATGTAAACACTGAACAGAGTGTTAGGGATCCTCCTGCCAGTGTCTGTTTAGCAGCAGTGACCAAAGACTGGAGGACCACAGACAGCAGGATGGGCGGGGGGGTCAAGATGCACTTCCTGTTATCCCTGTAGGAAGTGTGGGAAGTACAACACACACACATCGGATGAAGGAGAGATGACAATAGGAAATACAGCACACGGGGACACAAAGGAAAGAGATCACAACAATGTCTTCCACTAATGCCCCATTCACTCTACTCAAATACATTTTACTTGTCACATGTTCGTAAACAACAGGTGTCGACTAACAGGGAAATGTTTACTTACTGGTCTCTTTCCAACAATGCAGAGTTAAAGATACACAGTGAAATAGAGGGGGACTGGGGGGAGATTTTAGAAGGCAGATGGGTAGGATCGGGAGGATGGTGGGTGGTCCCAGATGTCTGGGGGGGTTTAAGTCTGTTTGTATGTGTGGAGGAGACAGAGAGAGGACAGAGGCCTAAGCACTAGGTTAGACACAACATGCATGTCTGAGCTGCTTAGGCCACACTGGGTCTGTAATGAGGAAACCGAGACTAAACGAGTTAATGCTGGATAAAGGAGGGAATGAGAGACCGTATAGAATCATATGAGATTCAACGTGGAGGGGAGGAGGCGTTAGTGCTGTGCCATGTATCCAATTAATTCCAATCTATGTTTTTGCGTGATATTCCAAATGCCTGTATCGCAAGAATCACGTGTTTATGTTTGTCCGCTTGGCCTAATGTTGTCGCTTTGTTCTCTTCTCCTTCGCGCTTTCTGTGCTGTGTGCACCTTCCCATTTACCCACACACCAAGCTCCTCCCCCCACACCAAGCTCCTCCCCCCACACCAAGCTCCTCCCCCCACACCAAGCTCCTCCCCCCACACCAAGCTCCTCCCCCCACACCAAGCTCCTCCCCCCACACCAAGCTCCCCCCCCCCCACACCAAGCTCCTCCCCCCCCCCACACCAAGCTCCCCCCCCCCCCCCACACCAAGCTCCTCCCCCCCCCCACACCAAGCTCCTCCCCCCCCCACACCAAGCTCCTCCCCCCCCACACCAAGCTCCTCCCCCCACACCAAGCTCCTCCCCCCCCACACCAAGCTCCCCCCCCCCCCCACACCAAGCTCCTCCCCCCCACACCAAGCTCCTCCCCCCCACACCAAGCTCCTCCCCCCCACACCAAGCTCCTCCCCCCCCACACCAAGCTCCTCCCCCCCCACACCAAGCCCCTCCCCCCACACCAAGCCCCTCCCCCCACACCAAGCTCCCCTCCCCCCACACCAAGCTCCCCTCCCCCCACACCAAGCTCCCCTCCCCCCACACCAAGCTCTCCTCCCCCACACCAAGCTCTCCTCCCCCACACCAAGCTCTCCTCCCCCACACCAAGCTCCCCTCCCCCCACACCAAGCTCCCCTCCCCCCACACCAAGCTCCTCCCCCCCACACCAAGCTCCTCCCCCCCACACCAAGCTCCTCCCCCCCACACCAAGCTCCTCCCCCCCACACCAAGCTCCTCCCCCACACACCAAGCTCCTCCCCTACACACCAAGCTCTTCCCCCACACACCAAGCTCTTCCCCCACACACCAAGCTCTTCCCCCACACACCAAGCTCTTCCCCCACACACCAAGCTCTTCCCCCACACACCAAGCTCCTCCCCCACACACCAAGCTCTTCCCCCACACACCAAGCTCTTCCCCTACACACCAAGCTCTTCCCCCACACACCAAGCTCTTCCCCCACACACCAAGCTCTTCCCCCACACACCAAGCTCTTCCCCCACACACCAAGCTCTTCCCCTACACTTGTTGTTTCTCACTCCCTGCCTCCCCCTTTGTTGTTTCTCACTCCCTGCCTCCCCCTTTGTTGTTTCACACTCCCTGCCTCCCCCTTTGTTGTTTCTCACTCCCTGCCTCCCCCTTTGTTGTTTCTCACTCCCTGCCTCCCCCTTTGTTGTTTCTCACTCCCTGCCTCCCCCTTTGTTGTTTCTCACTCCCTGCCTCCCCCTTTGTTGTTTCTCACTCCCTGCCTCCCCCTTTGTTGTTTCTCACTCCCTGCCTCCCCCTTTGTTGTTTCTCACTCCCTGCGTCCCCCTTTGTTGTTTCTCACTCCCTGCCTCCCCCTTTGTTGTTTCTCACTGCCTGCTTCCCCCTTTGTTTGTCACTCCCTGCCTCCCACTTTGTTGTTTCTCACTCCCTGCCTCCCCCTTTGTTGTTTCTCACTCCCTGCCTCCCCCTTTGTTGTTTCTCACTCCCTGCCTCCCCCTTTGTTGTTTCTCACTCCCTGCCTCCCCCTTTGTTGTTTCTCACTCCCTGCCTCCCACTTTGTTGTTTCTCACTCCCTGCCTCCCACTTTGTTGTTTCTCACTCCCTGCCTCCCCCTTTGCTGTTTGTCACTCCCTGCCTCCCCCTTTGTTGTTTGTCACTCCCTGCCTCCCCCTTTGTTGTTTCTCACTCCCTGCCTCCCACTTTGTTGTTTCTCACTCCCTGCCTCCCCCTTTGCTGTTTGTCACTCCCTGCCTCCCCCTTTGTTGTTTGTCACTCCCTGCCTCCCCCTTTGTTGTTTGTCACTCCCTGCCTCCCCCTTTGTTGTTTGTCACTCCCTGCCTCCCCCTTTGTTGTTTCTCACTCCCTGCCTCCCCCTTTGTTGTTTCTCACTCCCTGCCTCCCACTTTGTTGTTTCTCACTCCCTGCCTCCCACTTTGTTGTTTCTCACTCCCTGCCTCCCACTTTGTTGTTTCTCACTCCCTGCCTCCCCCTTTGCTGTTTGTCACTCCCTGCCTCCCCCTTTGTTGTTTGTCACTCCCTGCCTCCCGCTTTGTTGTTTCTCACTCCCTGCCTCCCGCTTTGTTGTTTCTCACTCCCTGCGTCCCCCTTTGTTGTTTCTCACTCCCTGCCTCCCACTTTGTTGTTTCTCACTCCCTGCCTCCCACTTTGTTGTTTCTCACTCCCTGCCTCCCGCTTTGCTGTTTGTCACTCCCTGCCTCCCCCTTTGCTGTTTGTCACTCCCTGCCTCCCCCTTTGTTGTTTGTCACTCCCTGCCTCCCGCTTTGTTGTTTCTCACTCCCTGCCTCCCGCTTTGCTGTTTGTCACTCCCTGCGTCCCCCTTTGCTGTTTGTCACTCCCTGCGTCCCCCTTTGTTGTTTGTCACTCCCTGCCTCCCGCTTTGTTGTTTCTCACTCCCTGCCTCCCGCTTTGTTGTTTCTCACTCCCTGCCTCCCCCTTTGTTGTTTCTCACTCCCTGCCTCCCACTTTGCTGTTTCTCACTCCCTGCCTCCCCCTTTGTTGTTTCTCACTCCCTGCCTCCCACTTTGTTGTTTCTCACTCCCTGCCTCCCACTTTGTTGTTTCTCACTCCCTGCCTCCCACTTTGTTGTTTCTCACTCCCTGCCTCCCCCTTTGCTGTTTGTCACTCCCTGCCTCCCCCTTTGTTGTTTGTCACTCCCTGCCTCCCGCTTTGTTGTTTCTCACTCCCTGCCTCCCGCTTTGTTGTTTCTCACTCCCTGCGTCCCCCTTTGTTGTTTCTCACTCCCTGCCTCCCACTTTGTTGTTTCTCACTCCCTGCCTCCCACTTTGTTGTTTCTCACTCCCTGCCTCCCCCTTTGTTGTTTCTCACTCCCTGCCTCCCCCTTTGCTGTTTGTCACTCCCTGCCTCCCCCTTTGTTGTTTCTCACTCCCTGCCTCCCGCTTTGTTGTTTCTCACTCCCTGCCTCCCGCTTTGCTGTTTGTCACTCCCTGCGTCCCCCTTTGCTGTTTGTCACTCCCTGCGTCCCCCTTTGTTGTTTGTCACTCCCTGCCTCCCGCTTTGTTGTTTCTCACTCCCTGCCTCCCGCTTTGTTGTTTCTCACTCCCTGCGTCCCCCTTTGTTGTTTCTCACTCCCTGCCTCCCACTTTGCTGTTTCTCACTCCCTGCCTCCCCCTTTGCTGTTTGTCACTCCCTGCGTCCCCCTTTGTTGTTTGTCACTCCCTGCCTCCCGCTTTGTTGTTTGTCACTCCCTGCCTCCCGCTTTGTTGTTTCTCACTCCCTGCCTCCCGCTTTGTTGTTTCTCACTCCCTGCGTCCCCCTTTGTTGTTTCTCACTCCCTGCCTCCCCCTTTGTTGTTTCTCACTCCCTGCCCTCCCCCTTTGTTGTTTCTCACTCCCTGCGTCCCACTTTGTTGTTTCTCACTCCCTGCCCTCCCCCTTTGTTGTTTCTCACTCCCTGCGTCCCACTTTGTTGTTTGTCACTCCCTGCCTCCCCCTTTGTTGTTTGTCACTACCTGCCTCCCGCTTTGTTGTTTCTCACTCCCTGCCTCCCGCTTTGTTGTTTCTCACTCCCTGCCTCCCCTTTGTTGTTTCTCACTCCCTGCCTCCCCCTTTGTTGTTTCTCACTCCCTGCCTCCCCCTTTGTTGTTTCTCACTCCCTGCCTCCCCCTTTGTTGTTTCTCACTCCCTGCTTCATTTCTTCTCTTCCTCTTTGATGGACTGCTTGAGGTCAAGGATGGTTTCATACACTTGAAGTAGAAGGACCACTAACCACAGTTGTAGGATCAGATTTTCCCACCCCCAGTCCAACCCATATACATTTGGGGGAGGAATAATATCTGACCCTGTACCAGTGGTTCAGGGCATTATCTGCTCTGGACTACACAGAGAAACTGTGTGTTGCTCTTTTGTGTTTTGTCATTGACATGTTGCTACACACCACTACAGAACTCCTCTGAGTTGCGGTGTTATTCCATGGTAATGATGACTACCTGTTATGTTTTGGAACTCAGTAGAAATCTGGGAAATCATTGTGCAACCAACTTCCTGTATTATTGTTACAGCATGCTAGACAGACTTTCGTAGAGAGTTGTTACGACATCGTGCTATGCTCAACCAATATAGTGGTGTGGCTGCATGCTATGCTCAACCAATATAGTGGTGTGGCTACATGCTATGCCCAACCAAGATAGTGGTGTGGCTACATGCTATGTCCAACCAAGATAGTGGTGTGGCTACATGCTATGTCCAACCAAGATAGTGGTGTGGCTACATGCTATGCCCAACCAAGATAGTGGTGTGGCTGCATGCTATGTCCAACCAAGATAGTGGTGTGGCTACATGCCCAACCAAGATAGTGGTGTGGCTACATGCTATGCCCAACCAAGATAGTGGTGTGGCTACATGCTATGCCCAACCAAGATAGTGGTGTGGCTACATGCTATTCCCAACCAAGATAGTGGTGTGGCTACATGCTATTCCCAACCAAGATAGTGGTGTGGCTGCATGCCCAACCAAGATAGTGGTGTGGCTGCATGCTATGCCCAACCAAGATAGTGGTGTGGCTACATGCTCAACCAAGATAGTGGTGTGGCTGCATGCTATGCCCAACCAAGATAGTGGTGTGGCTGCATGCTATGCCCAACCAAGATAGTGGTGTGGCTACATGCTATGCCCAACCAAGATAGTGGTGTGGCTACATGCTCAACCAAGATAGTGGTGTGGCTGTATGCTATGCCCAACCAAGATAGTGGTGTGGCTACATGCTATTCCCAACCAAGATAGTGGTGTGGCTGCATGCCCAACCAAGATAGTGGTGTGGCTGCATGCTATGCCCAACCAAGATAGTGGTGTGGCTGCATGCTCAACCAAGATAGTGGTGTGGCTGCATGCTCAACCAAGATAGTGGTGTGGCTGCATGCTATGCCCAACCAAGATAGTGGTGTGGCTGCATGCTATGCCCAACCAAGATAGTGGTGTTGCTGCATGCTATGCCCAACCAAGATAGTGGTGTGGCTGCATGCTATGCCCAACCAAGATAGTGGTGTGGCTGCATGCTATTCCCAACCAAGATAGTGGTGTGGCTACATGCTCAACCAAGATAGTGGTGTGGCTGCATGCTATGCCCAACCAAGATAGTGGTGTGGCAGCATGCTATGCCCAACCAAGATAGTGGTGTGGCAGCATGCTATGCCCAACCAAGATAGTGGTGTGGCTGCATGCTATGCCCAACCAAGATAGTGGTGTGGCTACATGCTATGCCCAACCAAGGAAGAGTTTGGGCTCCACCGAGCCTTACAACCTCTCCACAGTCACGACAACAGCCCCCCCCCCCGGTCACTCTACAGACAATTCAGGAACTCTCTTCTACCCTTCTGTCTTCTACCCTTCTCTCTTCTTTCTCTTCTCCCCTTCTCTCTTCTACCCTTCTCTCTTCTACCCTTCTCTCTTCTACCCTTCTCTCTTCTTTCTCTTCTACCCTTCTCTCTTCTTTCTCTTCTACCCTTCTCTCTTCTTTCTCTTCTACCCTTCTCTCTTCTACCATTCTACCCTTCTACCCTTCTCTCTGCTACCCTTCTCTCTTCTACCCTTCTACCCTTCTACCCTTCTCTCTTCTACCCTTCTCTCTTCTTTCTCTTCTACCCTTCTCTCTTCTACCATTCTACCCTTCTCTCTGCTACCCTTCTACCCTTCTCTCTTTTCCCCTTCTCTCTTCTTTCTCTTTTACCCTTCTCTCTTCTACCCTTCTCTCTTGTCCTGTCCTAGTAGTTCAGTGTACTTCTACACTGTTCTCCTATGTAATGGTGTATAATATTTAATATTATCATTTTTGCCATTTAGTGTACTTTGGTACTTGGTGTGTAGTAGCACAACTTAACTTTTGTCATGTACTTGGTATGCACAGTATGTACTTTGTATGCACAGTAGTAAAGTGTGGTTATATTCAGTATGCGTGTTGTGTAGTTGACAGTAGTATGTAGAGTAAGTGTTCTGGATTCCAGGGTGACTGTCTGCTGAGGGATTGTTGCTTGTTTAATAATTCTCTCAAATAAAGGATCAAAGGTCCCTGCCACAGTCAACCTCCTGCATTTCATTACAACTACACACCCACACAAAACACACACACATACTGTACACTCCTAATCCTCACACACACTCATCAGTAATCCCATCCGTTATGGTTTGATTCAGTTGGGAGATGTTGTAGTTTATTGGATATATTTTCCATTGCTGTATTATTGAAGCACTCACCATGTGGGTTGTTGTTATCTTCGTAGTGAGAATGGATTAGTTTCATAGTTAACATTGCACAGTCGTCCTGACTCCACATCCGTCTTCCTGGACTACACACTACACCAACAGAACACACACCTAGCGTCAGGTAGAAGGCTGGACGTGGCTGTCTGACAACACATTCCCCTAGTCCTCCTCTCTCTACTGTCTGTTTCTGTGTTCCTACAATATCATGGTTTTATCCCCTGGCCCCTGTCTCTGTCACAGTGCCAGGTTGGGTGTGTGTGTGTGTGTGTTCTACACTGCCCTGTATTTGATTCTCTTCCTGTATCACTTTGTTCTCTCACTGATTGGCTGCTCTTACATTCTACTCTGTGACACTGTTCTACAGCACTTCCATGATTCTCTGTGCTGTCACAGCTCCCCTGGCTCGCAGCTGGCGCAGAGCATCCTGGGTATAATTGGGGTGTACCACCTCCAAGGTCTGGAGGGGGGTGAGATATCGAGGGGGTGAAGGAAGGAAAGGTTGACAGTGTTTGACACCTTTTGGCAGACAACCTCTCTGTAATTGCCAGGGCAGACATCATCTGAGCTGAGGATGGAGGGACACGTGAGAGGAAGAGTCTGAGATGAGGGGGTGAGGAGAAGAGAGACACAACGATGGATGGGGAAAGAGTGATTGATATGCAAAGGGGGGAGAGAAGGGGGGGAGAAAGAGGAGAGGTAGTTTGACGAGACCTGTGTGTAGCTTTAGACAGGAGAGGAGGCACGGTGACTGACACTCACTACAGGTGGTACACCACTATGTAAACACACTGCTGTCACTGCCTGCACACACACACACCCTGCAGTACGCCAAAGTAAACATACCACTATGTGTGGTGGAGAGCCGATACAGGTAATAGAGCTATGCATCGTGACCTGAGGGGTTGAACACAAACACACGGGGGATCAATACTGTGTGTGTGTGTCCTGTTTGAGTAGCCCAGATCGATGGGCCCCGTCTTGTAGATTGATCACCAATACTCTGCGGCATTTACTGATTAGGACACAATTTCCCTAGTTAAAAAAAATTCACGTTAGCAGGCAATATTAACTAAATATGCAGGTTTAAAAATATCTACTTGTGTATTGATTTTAAAGAAAGGCGTTGATGTTTATGGTTAGGTACATTGGTGCAACGACAGTCCTTTTTCACTAATGCGCTTGTTAAATCACCCGTTTGGTGAAGTAGGCTGTGATTCACCGATAAATTAACAGGCACCGCATCGATTATATGCAACGCATAACAAGCTAGATAAACTAGTAATATCACCCATGTGTAGTTAACTAGTGATTATGTTAAGATTGATTTTTATAAGATAAGTTTAATGCTAGCTAGCACCTTACCTTGGTTCCTTGCTGCACTCACATAACAGGTAGTCAGCCTGCCACGCAGTCTCCTCGTGGAGTGCAATGTAATCGGCCATGATTGGTGTCCAAAAATGCCGATTACCGATTGGCCTACAGCACCTCCACTAACGGTGAAGTCTACGGCACCTCTCTTCTAACGGTGAAGTCTACGGCACCTCTCTTCTAACGGTGAAGTCTACGGCACCTCTCTGCTAACGGCGCTGAGGACTACGGCGCCTCTCTGCTAACGGCGCTGAGGCCTACGGCGCCTCTCTGCTAACGGCGCTGAGGACTACGGCGCCTCTCTGCTAACGGCGCTGAGGACTACGGCGCCTCTCTGCTAACGGCGCTGAGGCCTACGGCGCCTCTCTGCTAACGGCGCTGAGGACTACGGCGCCTCTCTGCTAACGGCGCTGAGGCCTACGGCGCCTCTCTGCTAACGGCGCTGAGGCCTACGGCGCCTCTCTGCTAACGGCGCTGAGGACTACGGCGCCTCTCTGCTAACGGCGCTGAGGCCTACGGCGCCTCTCTGCTAACGGCGCTGAGGCCTACGGCGCCTCTCTGCTAACGGCGCTGAGGACTACGGCGCCTCTCTGCTAACGGCGCTGAGGACTACGGCGCCTCTCTGCTAACGGCGCTGAGGCCTACGGCGCCTCTGTGCTAACGGCGCTGAGGACTACGGCGCCTCTCTGCTAACGGCGCTGAGGACTACGGCGCCTCTCTGCTAACTAGGTTTTCTGACATGTTTCAAATATATTGGTCCACTTTTTAGCATGCAGTTTTCCCCAACCCAGCTCCAGCTCACCTGTTTCAACCAATCATCTAATCATCTAAGTCCTTTATTAGTTAAACCAGGTGTGTGAATACTAGGCTGGAACTAAAGTCTGCACACCCTGCATGTCGCTGCAACCAGGGTGGGTGATCAGTGACCTAGGCTTTTGACTGGATATGGGGGCTGTATTACACATGGGAAATGGAAATCCTTCCTAAAACACATACTGCTCACACGTAACCATTTTCTGTCCTCTCTCTCTCTCTCTCTCTCCGTTAATCCTTCTTACTCTCTCCTCTTTGTGTCCTCTCTCTGTGTTCATTTAATTTCCTCTGTTCTCTCTCTTTCTGATGCCCAGTCATTTTGGGGCTCTTTTTTCTGTCCACCCACTTAACTTGAGACCCCCCCCTATCTCTATCCATGCTATTCTTTCTCCTTTCACCCTCCACTGACTCCTTGCACTTGTCCTCTCTCCCGCCCCTCCCTCGCTCTGTCGCTCCCCTATAAAGACTCCCGCTGACGGACCTGAACTTGCCGCCCGAGACACACATCCTGTCTTTTATTTCTCTTTTTCTCCCTCTTTCTTTCTCTGCCCCCCTCACCCCCCTTATGTGCTCAGTGTGGAGTGGAGACCAATTAAAGTCCATCTCCTCTCTCTTTCGCGACCTCATGCTCTCTCTACTGTACCTCGCTCACTCTTGATCTCTTTCTCCTATTCTATTCAAGGGGTTTTATTGTCATGGGAAACATATGTTTACATTGCCAAAGCAAGTGAAATAGATGATAAACAATTTAAAAAATGAACAGTAAACATTACACTTACACGGAACCCAAACCGGCTGCGCGCGTGCGCCATCGTGCGCCATCGTGCGCCATCGTGCATAAATGAATTTTGTACCCCCACACCAAACATGATCACGACACGCAGGTTAAAATATCAAAACAAACTCTGAACCAATTACATTAATTTGGGGACAGGTCGAAAAGCATTAAATCAAATCAAATCAAATTGTATTTGTCACATACACATGGTTAGCAGATGTTAATGCGAGTGTAACGAAATGCTTGTGCCTCTAGTTCTGACAATGCAGTAATAACCAACAAGTAATCTAACCTAACAATTCCACAACTACTACCTTATACACACACAAGTGTAAAGGGATAAAGAATATGTACATAAAGATATATGAATGAGTGATGGTACAGAACGGCATAGGCAAGATGCAGTAGATGGTATAGAGTACAGTATATACATATCAGATGAGTAATGTAGGGTATGTAAACATAAAGTGGCATAGTTTAAAGTGGCTAGTGATACATGTATTACATAGAGATGGCAAGATGCAGTAGATGATATAGAGTACAGTATATACATATACATATGAGATGAGTAATGTAGGGTATGTAAACATTAAGTGGCATTGTTTCAAGTGGCTAGTGGTACATTTTTACATAATTTCCATCAATTCCCATTATTAAAGTGGCTGGAGTTGAGTCAGTATGTTGGCAGCGGCCGCTAAATGTTAGTGGTGGCTGTTTAACAGTCTGATGGCCTTGAGATAGAAGCTGTTTTTCAGTCTCTCGGTCCCAGCTTTGATGCACCTGTACTGACCGCGCCTTCTGGATGATAGCGGGGTGAACAGGCAGTGGCTCGGGTGGTTGTTGTCCTTGATGATCTTTCTGGCCTTCCTGTGACATCAGGTAGTGTAGGTGTCCTGGAGGGCAGGTAGTTTGCCCCCGGTGATGCGTTGTGCAGACCTCACTACCCTCTGGAGAGCCTTACGGTTGTGGGCGGAGCAGTTGCCGTACCAGGCGGTGATACAGCCCGACAGGATGCTCTCGATTGTGCATCTGTAGAAGTTTGTGTGCTTTTGGTGACAAGCCGAATTTCTTCAGCCTCCTGAGGTTGAAGAGGTGCTGCTGCGCCTTCTTCACAACGCTGTCTGTGTGGGTGGACCAATTCAGTTTGTCCGTGATGTGTACACCGAGGAACTTAAAACTTACTACCCTCTCCACTACTGTCCCGTCGATGTGGATAGGGGGGTGCTCCCTCTGCTGTTTCCTGAAGTCCACAATCATCTCCTTTGTTTTGTTGACGTTGAGTGTGAGGTTATTTTCCTGACACCACACTCCGAGGGCCCTCACCTCCTCCCTGTAGGCCGTCTCGTCGTTGCTTTGCTGTGTCTATGCTGGAAGTGGCATGCTTTTATTCCCTCACCAGCCTATTCGATGACGTGATCTGTGCAAGGCACTACTAGATGTTACAAGTTCCTACTGATTGTTTGTTGGTCCATGCCGCACCAGATTTGTATCCTATTGGATGCTCTTTTAACATTACTGCCATGTTTTATGACCTTGTTGTACAGTGTGTGGTGATGCCTTCCCCTCCATGTCAGGGTTTTGTTTAGTAGGCCCAAAATGTGAAATGCATTGACATGTACAATAAGTGGATGTCTTGGCTTATTTCAAATACTACCTCCCAGTTTCAATTTTTTTCCACTTTGTGCCTACAGAACACTGCCAATGTCTTCAAGTTTTTATTTTGTGTAACAGCCACACTCTATCCTTGATTGATTTTAGAGCTGTCATTTAATGTCTTTTTTGTTGTTAGTTTGTTAGTTATTAGTTGTTTTCATGAGATTCTCAATGAGAACTTTTGTTTATGCTGAGGAATCCCCCAAAATATGAATTAGTTTTTTCTTTACAGATTAATTTTGTATCGCTCAGAAAGATGGCAGGAATATGAGCATTTGTGATTTCAGACTTTTTTGTTATGATACTTATTTTTATAGATTTTAATATAGATATAGATTTTAACACAAAAATAAAAACATACAACTGACTATGTTGAGGATTTATCATTGAAAAATGTTGCGTAACAAATTCAGTACTTCGATAAATACAGGCATTTGACAAAGCATCATCTCAAACAATTAAAAACACAATTGACCATTCATCACATGACAAGCATACAATATTTTTTTTATAAAAAAACTAAAACGACAACTTCCCCAAGCCATGATATTTACATGTTTGCATATTTCAAAATACTTAACAATTTATATATAAAACATTATGGTGTAGTGTCATCCGCAAACTTGATGATTGAGTTGGAGGCGTGCATGGCCACGCAGTCGTGGGTGAACAGGGAGTACAGGAGAAAGCTCAGAACGCACCCTTGTGGGGCCCCAGTGTTGAGGATCAGCGGGGTGGAGATGTTGTTACCTACCCTCACCACCTGGGGGCGGCCCGTCAAGAAGTCCAGGACCCAGTTGCACAGGGCGGGGTCGAGACCCAGGGTCTCGAGCTTGATGACGAGTTTGGAGGGTACTATGGTGTTAAATGCTGAGCTGTAGTCGATGAACAGCATTCTCACATAGGTATTCCTCTTGTCCCAATGGGTTAGGGCAGTGTGCAGTGTGGTTGCGATTGCGTCGTCTGTGGACCTATTGAGTCGGTAAGCAAATTGGAGTGGGTCTGGGGTGTCCGGTAGGGTGGAGGTGATATGGTCCTTAACTAGTCTCTCAAAGCACTTCATGATGACGGAAGTGAGTGCTACGGGGCGGTAGTCGTTTAGCTCAGTTACCTTAGCTTTCTTGGGAACAGGAACAATGGTTGCCCTCTTGAAGCATGTGGGAACAGCAGACTGGGATAAGGATTGATTGAATATGTCCGTAAACACACCAGCCAGCTGGTCTGCGCATGCTCTGAGGACGCGGCTGGGAATGCCGTCTGGGCCTGCAGCCTTGCGAGGGTTAACACGTTTAAATGTTTTACTCACCTCGGCTGCAGTGAAGGAGAGCCCGCAGGTTTTTGTAGCGGGCCGTGTCAGTGGCACTGTATTGTCCTCAAAGCGAGCAAAAAAGTTATTAAGCCTGTCTGGGAGCAAGACATCCTGGTCCGCGACGGGGCTGGTTTTCTTTTTGTAATCCGTGATTGACTGTAGACCCTGCCACATACCTCTTGTGTCTGAGCTGTTGAATTGCGACTCTATTTTGTCTCTATACTGGCACTTAGCTTGTTTGATTGCCTTGCGGAGGGAATAGCTACACTGTTTGTATTCGGTCATGTTTCCGGTCACCTTGCTCTGGTTAAAAGCAGCGGTTCGCGCTTTCAGTTTCACGCGAATGCTGCCGTCAATTCACGGTTTCTGGTTTGGGAATGTTTTAATCGTTGCTGTGGGTACGACATCGTCAATGCACTTTCTAATGAACTCGCTCACCGAATCAGCATATTCGTCAATGTTGTTGTTGGACGCAATGCGGAACATATCCCAATCCACGTGATCGAAGCAGTCTTGAAGCGTGGAATCAGATTGGTCGGACCAGCGTTGAACAGACCTGAGGGAGCTTGTTGTTTTAGTTTCTGTTTGTAGGCTGGAAGCAACAAAATGGAGTCGTGGTCAGCTTTTCCGAAAGGAGGGCGGGGGAGGGCCTTATATGCGTCGCGGAAGTTAGTATAACAATGATCCAAGGTTTTACCAGCCCTGGTAGCACAATCGATATGCTGATAGAATTTAGGGAGTTTTGTTTTCAGATTGGCCTTGTTAAAATCCCCAGCTACGATGAATGCAGCCTCAGGGTGTGTGGTTTCCAGTTTACAAAGAGTCAGATAAAGTTTGTTCAGGGCCATCATTGTGTCTGCTTGGGGGGGAATATATACGGCTGTGATTATAATCGAAGAGAATTGCCTTGGTAGATAATGCGGTCGACATTTGATTGTGAGGAGTTCTAGATCAGGTGAACAGAATGACTTGAGTTCCTGTATGTTGTTATGATCACACCACGTCTCGTTAATCATAAGGCATACCCCCCCCCCCCCCCCCCCCCCCGCCCCTCTTCTTACCAGAAAGATGTATGTGTCTGTCGGTGCGATGCGTGGAGAAACCAGCTGGCTGCACCGACTCCGTTAGCGTCTCTTGAGTTAGCCATGTTTCCGTGAAGCAGAGAACGTTACAATCTCTGATGTCTCTCTGGAATGTTACCCGTGCTCGGATTTCATCAACCTTGTTGTCAAGAGACTGGACATTGGCGAGTAGTATGCTAGGGAGTGGAGCGCGATGTGCCTGTCTCCGAAGCCTGACCAGGAGACCGCTACGTTTTCCCCTTTTACGGCGTCGCATAGGGTCGCCGGCTGGGATCAGATCCATTGTATTGGGTGGAAGGCAAAACACTGGATCCGTTTCGGGAAAGTCATATTCCTGGTTGGAACGATGGTGAGTTGACGTTTCTCTTATATGCAGTAGTTCCTCCCGACTGTATGTAATGAAACCTAAGATTACCTGGGGTACCAATGTAAGGAATAACACATAAAAAAACAAAATACTGCATATTTTCCAAGGAAGGCGCCGGTCGGCGCCGGAAGTGCATTAAACATGTATGGCAATTTAGCTAGCTAGCTTGCACTTGCTAGCTAATTTGTCCTGTTTAGCTAGCTTGCTGTTGCTGGCTAATTTGTCCTGGGATATAAACATTGAGTTGTTATTTTACCTGAAACGCACAAGGACCTCTACTCCGACAATTAATCCACACATAAAACAGCCAACCGAATCATTTCTAGTTCTCTCCTCCTCCCAGGATTTTTCATCTTTGAAATTATATGGTGATTGGCATCTCTCAACACTCTACTCAACAAACTGGATGCAGTCTATCACAGTGCCATCCGTTTTGTTCCAAAGCCCCATACACTACCCACCATTGCGACCTGTACGTTCTCGTTGGTTTGCCCTCGCCAAACCCACTGGCTACAGGTTATCTACACGTCTCTGCTAGGTAAAGCCCCACCTTATCTCAGCTCACTGGTCACCATAGCAGCACCCACTCATACCTGCCGGAGCGCGTGCTACATCTCACTGGTCACCCCCAAAGCCAATTCCTCCTTTGGTCGTCTTTCCTTCCAGTTCTCTGCTGCCAATGACTGGAACGAATTGCAAAAATCTCTGAAGCTGGAGACTCATATCTCCCTCACTAGCTTTAAGCACCAGCTGTCAGAGCAGCTCACAGATCACTGCACCTGTACATAGCCCATCTGTAAACAGCCCATCTATCTACCTACCTCATCCCCATACAGTATTTATTTATTTATCTTGCTCCTTTGTACCCCAGTATCTCTACTTGCACATTCATCTTCTACACATCTACCATTCCAGTATTTAATTGCTATATTGTATTTACTTCGCCATCATGGCCTATTTATTGCCTTAACTCCCTTATCTTACCTCATTTGTATTCACTGTATATAGACTTTTTGTTTTCTTTTGTTCTACTGTATTATTGACTGTTTTGTTTATTCCATGGGTAACTGTGTTGTATGTGTCGAATTGCTATGCTTTATCTTGGCCAGATCGCAGTCGTGTATGAGATCTTGTTCTCAACTAGCCTACCTGGTTAAATAAAGGTGAAATACAAATTTAAAAATCTACACTTTTACCACGACAACCGGCAAAACATTTAGTCTTTCAATCACCCACGTGGGTATAACCAATGAGGAGATGGCACGTGGGTACCTGCTTCTATAAACCAATGAGGAGATTGGAGAGGCAGGACTTTCAGCACGATCTACGTCAGAAATAGGAATGACTTCTATTTTAGCCCATGGCAACGCAGATGCTCGTTGTATTTCTAAATTTATTTTGCGATGCTCACGCACGTGACGTGTCTGCTCTGGTCAGCATGTCACAGAAGCTCTCCGTCTCTCTCTCCTCTGTCTACAGCCAGACTGTCTTGGGTCACTAATTAAAACTCTTTTGTCTTTCTTTTCTCCTCCACTCATCTCCTCCCCTCATCTCCTCATCTCCTCCCCTCATCCTCTGACTTTAACTGACTTATTCTCTTTTTCCTGTCTTTCTTATTCTCATGAGCCTCTCACTTTGTCCATCGTCTCCTCTTTCTCCTTATGTCATGCCATTCTACATCCCTTTATACACTCTTCCCCCTCATACTTCTCCTTACTTCCTTCCGTCTCTGGCTTTCTACATTTACATTTACATTTAAGTAATTTAGCAGACGCTCTTATCCAGAGCGACTTACAAATTGGAAAGTTTATACATATTCATCCTGGTCCCCCCGTGGGAATTGAACCCTGGTCCCCCCGTGGGAAATGAACCCACAACCCTGGCGTTGCAAGCGCCATGCTCTACCAACTGAGCCACACGGGACCTCGTTCTCTCACTAGTGGAGAGAGAAGGAGCATATCTAACTGTTCTCCGCTAGTGGAGGACTGTTGAGTATGCTGCTTCTCTCTCCGCTAGTGGAGGACTGTTGAGTATGCTGCTTCTCTCTCCGCTAGTGGAGGGAGGACTGTTAGATATGCTGCTTCTCTCTCCGCTAGTGGAGGGAGGACTGTTAGATATGCTGCTTCTCTCTCCGCTAGTGGAGGGAGGACTGTTAGATATGCTGCTTCTCTCTCCGCTCGTGGAGGGAGGACTGTTAGATATGCTGCTTCTCTCTCCGCTAGTGGAGGGAGGACTGTTAGATATGCTGCTTCTCTCTCCGCTAGTGGAGGGAGGACTGTTAGATATGCTGCTTCTCTCTCCGCTAGTGGAGGGAGGACTGTTAGATATGCT
>NC_074670.1:13511189-13751189 GCF_029448725.1 Salvelinus fontinalis
CAAATTCGACATACCAATTAGGATCTGGCTAAAAATACTTGAATCAGTTATAGAGCCCATTGCCCTTTATGGTTGTGAAGTCTGGGGTCCGCTCACCAACCAAGATTTCACAAACACCAAATTGAGACTCTGCATGCAGAATTCTGCAAAACTATCGTCCGTAAAACACCAAATAATGCATAAAGAGCAGAATTAGGCCAATAACCGCTATTTATCAAAATCCATGAAAGAGCCCTTAAATTACACAACCACTTAAAAGGAAGCGATTCCCAAACGTTCCATAACAAAGTCATCCCCTACAGAGAGATGAACCTGGAGAAGAGTCCCCTAAGCAAGCTGGTCCTGGGGCTCTGTTCACAAACACAAACACACCTCACAGAGCCCCAGGACAGCAACCCAATTCGACCCAAGCAAATCATGAGAAAACAAAAATATAATTAGTTGACACATTGGGGAGGTTAGTGGCTGTAAAATTAGTTTCTTACTGTTTTTACAACTTCTGGTCACTGTCCAACCGAAAGAGGGGGGGGGGGGGGACAAGAAAAACCGAGGGGAAAAGAAAGGCTTTTAAAGCAGCCGGAGGAAGAGAAGCGTGGAATGAAAGAGGGGAGAGTCTGACAGTACAGGAAGGGAGGGGGAGAGAGAGGGGGGATGAGTGGAATCCACAGGGAGGTAGAAAGGGGGAGCAACAACAGCGAGGGAAAAGGGCGAGGAAAATAATGGATGAGAGACGGAGGGAAAGAATCTTTACATAAATTACTATTGCGGTCTGCTGGACAATGGAGCATTGTCAGGGCATGAGAGACAGACACACACACACAAAGCACTGGGCCATTGTGGCTGCGCAGGGCTGGAGAACACAACAATAGCCTCCTCCCCTGGAACTACCCCAATGGGCCTGGCTGTCTGTGTGTGTATTGTCCACATCAAAGATAACGCTTGAAGTTTGTCCAAACGTCTGGCTGGGTGAAAGGGCCAGGCCATAGGGACAGTATAATGGTTTTAGACTGGGGACACGGCAATAGTATTAGAGCCGTTAATAGTATTAGCTGTTTCAGTCTGTCTCTTATCGTGATCCACACTGACAGCTCACATAGCATCCGCGTCAATCAGCCCAGTGATCTATAGTCACTAGATGGCATTGCTAGAAGGAACAGCATTCTCAGAACTGACGAGCAAGTAGACAAGCCTTGTTCGGTTACGTTGAGGGTTAAGATTAGAGGTGGCTGTTTGAATTTGAAAGTATAAGTTACCATCCTCTTTAATATATGCCATTTAGAAGACTCTTTTATCTGAAGTGACGTAGTCATGCGTACATACATTTTACATCGGGCTGGTCCCGGGAATCAAGCCCACTGTCCTGCAAGCGTCATGCAACTGAGCTCCAGACGACCAGATAGTGACCGTGTTTCTGTCGCTTAACTCTGACAGCAGCTGCCAAACAGGAAACACCTTGACTCCCACAATCCATTGTGTCAGTCCCCTTTGACCCCTGTAGTGGTTGCTGTCTGCTGGAGTTTCCAAATGGAAAACCTTTTCTGTGGTTTCTTTCATACTAACTGAATGCCGTCCATCTGAGTTCTGCTGGTTGGTGAAGGGTGATGTCATATGGTGACACATTCTAGATTATTGGCAAATACATGAAGGGTTGAAAATCTCCAACTAACAACACTTCACACCTCCACACATACCTTTACTGTAACAAGGCAATCTCTCTCTGTCTCTCTCTCTCTCTCTCTCTGTCTCGGTCTCTCTCTCTCTCTCTGTCTCGGTCTCTCTCTCTCTGTCTCGGTCTCTCTCTCGCTCTCTCTCTCTCTCTCTCTCTCCAGCATTGCCTACAGGGGAAAGCTCCCCGCTGCCCTGCATGAAGCTGCGAGTCACAGTGTGCTGTGAGCCCAGTGAGTAAACTCCTCCTTTTCATCTCTCACTCACTCACTCACTCACTCACTCACTCACTCATAGGCTCTTCTGTGTGAAACCAGTATGTAGAGCTCTCTAACGTCTCCCTCCATCTGTTTCCATATTTCCTTCTCTCGGTCTACCAGAGGTAGCTGGGGACGTTCCTGCTCTTCATCTCACGTTTGATGTTCTCCTCCACCTCATATCTTCCTCTTCCTCTAGCTCAAATCAAAATGTTTGTGATGGAGGGCATCCTTTTCTTTCATCATTCTCCTTCTCCCTTTCTCGCTCCACTAATCTTCTCTTTCTGCCTAGTCAGTTTACCCCTACCGGGGGTACATGGCTACCTCAGTTACCTCGTACACCTGCACATTGACTCAGTACTGGTACTCCCTGTACTGTATATAGACATGTTATTTTACTCTTTATTTTTATCGGTTATTCACTTCGTGTGAACTTCCTCGTGAATCATTATTATTTGTATCTTATTTTGAACTCCACATTATTGGAAAAGGCGCTGTAAGCATTTCACTGTTAGTCCAATAACATTTCATTTGATTCTCTGTAGGGAAACTGTTACCATTTCATTTGTCTGAAGGTACAAACACTGCCTTCCCGGTGAGCCTGGATAGGAAATCAAGTGAACTATGCCACCGCTGGCCAATCACATGACCGTGTCTGCAGTAACGTAGCAGCATAAAGAAAGCTACTGTGAGATTTCAAAACGTTTCAAACCATGACGAGAGAGACAACGAATACAGCAAAGAGCTGCTGTTTTTAAACGTTTCAAACCATGACGAGAGAGAGACAACGAATACAGCAAAGAGCTGCTGTTTTTAAACGTTTCAAACCATGACGAGAGAGAGACAACGAATACAGCAAAGAGCTGCTGTTTTTAAACGTTTCAAACCATGACGAGAGAGAGAGACAACGAATACAGCAAAGAGCTGCTGTTTTTAAACGTTTCAAACCATGACGAGAGAGAGACAACGAATACAGCAAAGAGCTGCTGTTTTTAAACGTTTCAAACCATGACGAGAGAGAGACAACGAATACAGCAAAGAGCTGCTGTTTTTAAACGTTTCAAACCATGACGAGAGAGAGACAACGAATACAGCAAAGAGCTGCTGTTTTTAAACGTTTCAAACCATGACGAGAGAGAGACAACGAATACAGCAAAGAGCTGCTGTTTTTAAACGTTTCAAACCATGACGAGAGAGAGACAACGAATACAGCAAAGAGCTGCTGTTTTTAAACGTTTCAAACCATGACGAGAGAGAGAGACAACGAATACAGCAAAGAGCTGCTGTTTTTAAACGTTTCAAACCATGACGAGAGAGAGAGACAACGAATACAGCAAAGAGCTGCTGTTTTTAAACGTTTCAAACCATGACGAGAGAGAGACAACGAATACAGCAAAGAGCTGCTGTTTTTAAACGTTTCAAACCATGACGAGAGAGAGAGACAACGAATACAGCAAAGAGCTGCTGTTGTTATGACTGACTTCATGTTTAACTTCTTACTCAGCACTGTCAACACTTTGTATTCAACACTTTGCATTCAACACTTTGCATTCAACACTTTGTATTCAACACTTTGCATTCAACACTTTGCATTCAACACTTTGTATTCAACACTTTGCATTCAACACTTTGCATTCAACACTTTGCATTCAACACTTTGCATTCAACACTTTGTATTCAACACGTTTATAAGCCATAAAATAGGCTTCTCCACTCAGCGCTGCAACAAGCAGTGCAGCAGTGATGAATGAGTAGGAAAGTGTATCTACAGACTTGTTGTTGTTGTTAGCGGCTTGGGTCTTTTTTATATCAAGGAATATTTCACTTTCTCTGGTCATAGGAGTAACAACATGCATTTGTGCATGAGGCGGAAATAATGCAGTGCGACTTGAGTTTCGCCAACAGCTGGAAGGTGTATCTTTTTGGTCAGTGTCAGTGGAGGAACGGGAGAGCGGAGGGATGTTGAGAGGTGGACCCTCAGTCTGCTGCTCTCTCCCTCTGCTGAGACTGTCAGTGTCAGTGGAGGAACGGGAGAGCGGAGGGATGTTGAGAGGTGGACCCTCAGTCTGCTGCTCTCTCCCTCTGCTGAGACTGTCAGTGGAGGAACGGGAGAGCGGAGGGATGTTGAGAGGTGGACCCTCAGTCTGCTGCTCTCTCCCTCTGCTGAGACTGTCAGTGGAGGAACGGGAGAGCGGAGGGATGTTGAGAGGTGGACCCTCAGTCTGCTGCTCTCTCCCTCTGCTGAGACTGTCAGTGTCAGTGGAGGAACGGGAGAGCGGAGGGATGTTGAGAGGTGGACCCTCAGTCTGCTGCTCTCTCCCTCTGCTGAGACTGTCAGTGGAGGAACGGGAGAGCGGAGGGATGTTGAGAGGTGGACCCTCAGTCTGCTGCTCTCTCCCTCTGCTGAGACTGTCAGTGGAGGAACGGGAGAGCGGAGGGATGTTGAGAGGTGGACCCTCAGTCTGCTGCTCTCTCCCTCTGCTGAGACTGTCAGTGGAGGAACGGGAGAGCGGAGGGATGTTGAGAGGTGGACCCTCAGTCTGCTGCTGCTCTCCCTCTGCTGAGACTGTCAGTGTCAGTGGAGGAACGGGAGAGCGGAGGGATGTTGAGAGGTGGACCCTCAGTCTGCTGCTCTCTCCCTCTGCTGAGACTGTCAGTGGAGGAACGGGAGAGCGGAGGGATGTTGAGAGGTGGACCCTCAGTCTGCTGCTCTCTCCCTCTGCTGAGACTGTCAGTGTCAGTGGAGGAACGGGAGAGCGGAGGGATGTTGAGAGGTGGACCCTCAGTCTGCTGCTCTCTCCCTCTGCTGAGACTGTCAGTGTCAGTGGAGGAACGGGAGAGCGGAGGGATGTTGAGAGGTGGACCCTCAGTCTGCTGCTCTCTCCCTCTGCTGAGACTGTCAGTGGAGGAACGGGAGAGCGGAGGGATGTTGAGAGGTGGACCCTCAGTCTGCTGCTCTCTCCCTCTGCTGAGACTGTCAGTGGAGGAACGGGAGAGCGGAGGGATGTTGAGAGGTGGACCCTCAGTCTGCTGCTCTCTCCCTCTGCTGAGACTGACCATCATATGCAGCCACCATCAGCCCAGTAAAATAAAAAGCGAATTTTTTAAAGTGAGGCACAGCTGAGTGAGCATACAAGTAATACAACAATGGATCTATTACCGGTGTGATCATGTAGCCTGCCTCAAATGTTTTCATATTTAAAAAAACAAATGTAATGTCCTGAACAACAATGCATTGGCAGGTAAATTCAAGCAAAGCCAGTATGTGGTGATAATGTATTGGCCTGTAGCTTACTGCACAAACCTCACTGCCACAGTACTGTTTTTAATATGTTAATGTTTCATAGGCTTACATTTTAAGTCATGTTAATAAACAGAGCGGTAGATCTCAGCATGCATTTTGACTGAGTGGTCTTGACTCAAAGGTTGGTGACTGCTGCTCTAGCATCATCGTGTGTGTGTGCGTCAAAAGAACACAGACCTTTTAGTATACATTTGTTATCAGCTCAACAGTAAGCTCTCTTGCTCTCTCTCTTTCCTCTCTCTCACACACACTTTCTCATTCTCTATCTCTCTTTTCTTTACCTCCGTGTCTCTGGTGTGAATTCCCAGAGTTGTTCTAACCCAGCTCCTTCCTACAGAATGTTAGTCTTCCGGTCCACTGAGCTGCCTGTTCCTATTCCGGTCGGGAATGTTGCCCAGTCACTGTGGGAATGCCTCTACACTCTACAGTTGAAGAGACGTGTGTGTGTGTGTGTGTGTAAGAGACGTCTGCCCCAATTCCCATCACATCCCAGTGGACTGGGCAGGAGGGCTAAGTAAATGTCCCAGCCTCGTCTCCACGCTACAGGCAGGGACATCATTAGTTAGGTGTGTGTGGGGCGTGCCTGGGTGGGTCTTCTCTTCATAGTGTATATCATCAGCCCAGAACCAGGCGCTGTATAATGCTCTCTATATTCTCTCTCCTTAAACACCTACTCTATTCCAAAGAGAGAGAGGGGATAATTTCTTCTGTCCAAATAACTAGAATGAACGTTTGTGTTCTAATGACCCTGTGGCTGTTCATTAACAACACTCTGGATAGTGTTTCTGTGAGGAACAGCAGGATTGACCTTCTGACTGTTTCCTTCCATTGCTGCTGTTTTTCACACTGACTGAAAATATGCTACGTTTTTCTTATACTGTACAGGATATTTACCCAAATGGACATTATTCTCAGTCTCTGTTCCTCTCTCTCTTTCTTCCTCTCTTTCATTCTGTCTCTCTTCCTCTCTGTTCTCTCATCCTGTTCTCCTAGTGAAGCTAATCCGGACTACATTTCAAGAGCCCTCTTCTGTCTTTTCCTCCTCTCTTTTTAGTCTTCTGTCGTTCCTGAAGTGGCACTAATCTCCCCCTCTCTCTGTCTCTTCTCCTCGTTCCCCCCCTCCTTTTTATGATCTGTCGCTACTGGAGCAAAACTAATCTAGGCTTCATCCACTCCATGTCTTTCTCCCTCCTTCCATCCCCATGTTTCCCACCCTCTCTCTCTCCTTCCATCCCCATGTTTCCCACCCTCTCTCTCTCCTTCCATCCCCATGTTTCCCACCCTCTCTCTCTCCTTCCATCCCCATGTTTCCCACCCTCTCTCTCTCCTTCCATCCCCATGTTTCCCACCCTCTCTCTCTCCTTCCATCCCCATGTTTCCCACCCTCTCTCTCTCCTTCCATCCCCATGTTTCCCACCCTCTCTCTCTCCTTCCATCCCCATGTTTCCCACCCTCTCTCTCTCCTTCCATCCCCATGTTTCCCACCCTCTCTCTCTCCTTCCATCCCCATGTTTCCCACCCTCTCTCCCTCCTTCCATCCCCATGTTTCCCACCCTCTCTCTCTCCTTCCATCCCCATGTTTCCCACCCTCTCTCTCTCCTTCCATCCCCATGTTTCCCACCCTCTCTCTCTCCTTCCATCCCCATGTTTCCCACCCTCTCTCTCTCCTTCCATCCCCATGTTTCCCACCCTCTCTCTCTCCTTCCATCCCCATGTTTCCCACCCTCTCTCTCTCCTTCCATCCCCATGTTTCCCACCCTCTCTCTCTCCTTCCATCCCCATGTTTCCCACCCTCTCTCTCTCCTTCCATCCCCATGTTTCCCACCCTCTCTCCCTCCTTCCATCCCCATGTTTCCCACCCTCTCTCTCTCCTTCCATCCCCATGTTTCCCACCCTCTCTCTCTCCTTCCATCCCCATGTTTCCCACCCTCTCTCTCTCCTTCCATCCCCATGTTTCCCACCCTCTCTCTCTCCTTCCATCCCCATGTTTCCCACCCTCTCTCTCTCCTTCCATCCCCATGTTTCCCACCCTCTCTCTCTCCTTCCATCCCCATGTTTCCCACCCTCTCTCTGTCCTTCCATCCCCATGTTTCCCACCCTCTCTCTCTCCTTCCATCCCCATGTTTCCCACCCTCTCTCTCTCCTTCCATCCCCATGTTTCCCACCCTCTCTCTCTCCTTCCATCCCCATGTTTCCCACCCTCTCTCTCTCCTTCCATCCCCATGTTTCCCACCCTCTCTCTCTCCTTCCATCCCCATGTTTCCCACCCTCTCTCTGTCCTTCCATCCCCATGTTTCCCACCCTCTCTCTGTCCTTCCATCCCCATGTTTCCCACCCTCTCTCTCTCCTTCCATCCCCATGTTTCCCACCCTCTCTCTCTCCTTCCATCCCCATGTTTCCCACCCTCTCTCTCTCCTTCCATCCCCATGTTTCCCACCCTCTCTCTCTCCTTCCATCCCCATGTTTCCCACCCTCTCTCCCTCCTTCCATCCCCATGTTTCCCACCCTCTCTCCCTCCTTCCATCCCCATGTTTCCCACCCTCTCTCTCTCCTTCCATCCCCATGTTTCCCACCCTCTCTCTCTCCTTCCATCCCCATGTTTCCCACCCTCTCTCCCTCCTTCCATCCCCATGTTTCCCACCCTCTCTCTCTCCTTCCATCCCCATGTTTCCCACCCTCTCTCTCTCCTTCCATCCCCATGTTTCCCACCCTCTCTCTCTCCTTCCATCCCCATGTTTCCCACCCTCTCTCTCTCCTTCCATCCCCATGTTTCCCACCCTCTCTCTCTCCTTCCATCCCCATGTTTCCCACCCTCTCTCCCTCCTTCCATCCCCATGTTTCCCACCCTCTCTCTCTCCTTCCATCCCCATGTTTCCCACCCTCTCTCTCTCCTTCCATCCCCATGTTTCCCACCCTCTCTCCCTCCTTCCATCCCCATGTTTCCCACCCTCTCTCTCTCCTTCCATCCCCATGTTTCCCACCCTCTCTCTCTCCTTCCATCCCCATGTTTCCCACCCTCTCTCTCTCCTTCCATCCCCATGTTTCCCACCCTCTCTCCCTCCTTCCATCCCCATGTTTCCCACCCTCTCTCCCTCCTTCCATCCCCATGTTTCCCACCCTCTCTCTCTCCTTCCATCCCCATGTTTCCCACCCTCTCTCTCTCCTTCCATCCCCATGTTTCCCACCCTCTCTCCCTCCTTCCATCCCCATGTTTCCCACCCTCTCTCTCTCCTTCCATCCCCATGTTTCCCACCCTCTCTCTCTCCTTCCATCCCCATGTTTCCCACCCTCTCTCTCTCCTTCCATCCCCATGTTTCCCACCCTCTCTCTCTCCTTCCATCCCCATGTTTCCCACCCTCTCTCCCTCCTTCCATCCCCATGTTTCCCACCCTCTCTCCCTCCTTCCATCCCCATGTTTCCCACCCTCTCTCTCTCCTTCCATCCCCATGTTTCCCACCCTCTCTCTCTCCTTCCATCCCCATGTTTCCCACCCTCTCTCTCTCCTTCCATCCCCATGTTTCCCACCCTCTCTCTCTCCTTCCATCCCCATGTTTCCCACCCTCTCTCTCTCCTTCCATCCCCATGTTTCCCACCCTCTCTCTCTCCTTCCATCCCCATGTTTCCCACCCTCTCTCCCTCCTTCCATCCCCATGTTTCCCACCCTCTCTCTCTCCTTCCATCCCCATGTTTCCCACCCTCTCTCTCTCCTTCCATCCCCATGTTTCCCACCCTCTCTCCCTCCTTCCATCCCCATGTTTCCCACCCTCTCTCTCTCCTTCCATCCCCATGTTTCCCACCCTCTCTCTCTCCTTCCATCCCCATGTTTCCCACCCTCTCTCTCTCCTTCCATCCCCATGTTTCCCACCCTCTCTCTCTCCTTCCATCCCCATGTTTCCCACCCTCTCTCCCTCCTTCCATCCCCATGTTTCCCACCCTCTCTCCCTCCTTCCATCCCCATGTTTCCCACCCTCTCTCTCTCCTTCCATCCCCATGTTTCCCACCCTCTCTCTCTCCTTCCATCCCCATGTTTCCCACCCTCTCTCCCTCCTTCCATCCCCATGTTTCCCACCCTCTCTCTCTCCTTCCATCCCCATGTTTCCCACCCTCTCTCTCTCCTTCCATCCCCATGTTTCCCACCCTCTCTCTCTCCTTCCATCCCCATGTTTCCCACCCTCTCTCTCTCCTTCCATCCCCATGTTTCCCACCCTCTCTCCCTCCTTCCATCCCCATGTTTCCCACCCTCTCTCCCTCCTTCCATCCCCATGTTTCCCACCCTCTCTCTCTCCTTCCATCCCCATGTTTCCCACCCTCTCTCTCTCCTTCCATCCCCATGTTTCCCACCCTCTCTCCCTCCTTCCATCCCCATGTTTCCCACCCTCTCTCTCTCCTTCCATCCCCATGTTTCCCACCCTCTCTCCCTCCTTCCATCCCCATGTTTCCCACCCTCTCTCCCTCCTTCCATCCCCATGTTTCCCACCCTCTCTCTCTCCTTCCATCCCCATGTTTCCCACCCTCTCTCTCTCCTTCCATCCCCATGTTTCCCACCCTCTCTCTCTCCTTCCATCCCCATGTTTCCCACCCTCTCTCTCTCCTTCCATCCCCATGTTTCCCACCCTCTCTCTCTCCTTCCATCCCCATGTTTCCCACCCTCTCTCTCTCCTTCCATCCCCATGTTTCCCTCCCTCCTTCCATCCCCATGTTTCCCACCCTCTCTCTCTCCTTCCATCCCCATGTTTCCCACCCTCTCTCTCTCCTTCCATCCCCATGTTTCCCACCCTCTCTCTCTCCTTCACCCTCTACCTATCTGACTCTGCTCCCTCCATCCCTCCAACATTTTCTTTGTCTTTTCTATCTCTCCTCTGTATCTCCATCTCCTCTCTGGCCACTTATTTACCAACTCTCCCTCTTTTATTTTGTTCTCCCTCTCTGTCATGCAGGGGCTGTTCTGTAAATGTGTTGGGATGAGGATACACGAGGAGAAAGCAGGATGAGACTGAGATGGATGAAAAAGTTTCTCTCTCTGCATGTCCATTAGTGGTGCAGCTGTTGTTGTGCTCCCTGCAGCAACGCCTCATACTCTCTCTGGTTCCTTCCTGTTGAGGTTCCCTTTTATCTACAGGTAGTGTGGCACATACAGTGTGTGTGAGGCCCAGCGATGGCCGCTCCTGTCCTTTAGCCATAGCCTGTTCCTGGGTGCTCAAGATTATTTCAACTGAGTCGCTCTCTCTCTCTCTCTCTCTCTCTGTCTCTCTCTCTCTCTCTCTCCCTCTCTCCCCCTCTCTCTCTGTCTCTGTCTCTCTGTCTCTCTGTCTCTCTGTCTCTCTGTGTCTCTCTGTCTCTCTGTGTCTCTCTGTGTCTCTCTGTGTCTCTCTGTGTCTCTCTGTGTCTCTCTGTGTCTCTCTGTGTCTCTGTCTCTCTCCCTCTCTCTCTCTCTCTCTGTGCCTCTCTCTCTGTGCCTCTCTCTCTGTGCCTCTCTCTCTGTGCCTCTCTCTCTGTGCCTCTCTCTGTCTGCATGTCCATTAGTGGTTGTTTAGTGCAGCTGTTGTTGTGCTCCCTGCGGCAACGCCTCATACTCTCTATGGTTCCTTCCTGTAGAGGTTCCCTTTTATCTGACAGCCAGCATGGCAGTGTGACATACAGTGTGTGTGTGTGTGAGGACCCAGCGATGGCCGTTCCCGTCCTTTAGCCACAGCCTCTCTCTGGCTGCTCTGGATGCTTTCAACTCTTTCTCTACAGCTGTCTCTTTCTCTACGGCTGTCTCTTTCTCTACGGCTGTCTCTTTCTCTACGGCTGTCTCTTTCTCTACGGCTGTCTCTTTCTCTACGGCTGTCTCTTTCTCTACGGCTGTCTCTTTCTCTACGGCTGTCTCTTTCTCTACGGCTGTCTCTTTCTCTACGGCTGTCTCTTTCTCTACGGCTGTCTCTTTCTCTGCGGCTGTCTCTTTCTCTGCGGCTGTCTCTTTCTCTGCGGCTGTCTCTTTCTCTGCGGCTGTCTCTTTCTCTGCGGCTGTCTCTTTCTCTGCGGCTGTCTCTTTCTCTGCGGCTGTCTCTTTCTCTGCGGCTGTCTCTTTCTCTGCGGCTGTCTCTTTCTCTGCGGCTGTCTCTTTCTCTGCGGCTGTCTCTTTCTCTGCGGCTGTCTCTTTCTCTGCGGCTGTCTCTTTCTCTGCGGCTGTCTCTTTCTCTGCGGCTGTCTCTACGGCTGTCTCTTTCTCTACGGCTGTCTCTACGGCTGTCTCTTTCTCTACGGCTGTCTCTACGGCTGTCTCTTTCTCTACGGCTGTCTCTACGGCTGTCTCTACGGCTGTCTCTACGGCTCTGTCTTTCTCTACGGCTCTGTCTTTCTCTACGGCTCTGTCTTTCTCTACGGCTCTGTCTTTCTCTACGGCTCTGTCTTTCTCTACGGCTCTGTCTTTCTCTACGGCTCTGTCTTTCTCTACGGCTGTCTCTTTCTCTGCGGCTGTCTCTTTCTCTGCGGCTGTCTCTTTCTCTGCGGCTGTCTCTTTCTCTGCGGCTGTCTCTTTCTCTGCGGCTGTCTCTTTCTCTGCGGCTGTCTCTTTCTCTGCGGCTGTCTCTTTCTCTGCGGCTGTCTCTGCGGCTGTCTCTGCGGCTGTCTCTGCGGCTGTCTCTGCGGCTGTCTCTGCGGCTGTCTCTGCGGCTGTCTCTGCGGCTGTCTCTGCGGCTGTCGCTGCGGCTGTCTCTGCGGCTGTCTCTACGGCTGTCTCTACGGCTGTCTCTACGGCTGTCTCTACGGCTGTCTCTACGGCTGTCTCTACGGCTGTCTTTACGGCTGTCTCTACGGCTGTCTTTACGGCTGTCTCTACGGCTGTCTCTACGGCTGTCTCTACGGCTGTCTCTTTCTCTACGGCTGTCTCTACGGCTGTCTCTACGGCTGTCTCTACGGCTGTCTCTACGGCTGTCTCTACGGCTGTCTCTACGGCTGTCTCTATGGCTGTCTCTATGGCTGTCTCTATGGCTGTCTCTATGGCTGTCTCTACGGCTGTCTCTACGGCTGTCTCTTTCTCTACGGCTGTCTCTACGGCTGTCTCTTTCTCTACGGCTGTCTCTACGGCTGTCTCTTTCTCTACGGCTGTCTCTACGGCTGTCTCTTTCTCTACGGCTGTCTCTTTCTCTACGGCTGTCTCTTTCTCTACGGCTGTCTCTTTCTCTACGGCTCTGTCTTTCTCTACGGCTCTGTCTTTCTCTACGGCTGTCTCTACGGCTGTCTTTCTCTACGGCTGTCTCTACGACTGTCTCTACGGCTCTGTCTTTCTCTACGGCTCTGTCTTTCTCTACGGCTCTGTCTTTCTCTACGGCTCTGTCTTTCTCTACGGCTCTGTCTTTCTCTACGGCTCTGTCTTTCTCTGCGGCTGTCTCTACGGCTGTCTTTCTCTACGACTGTCTCTACGACTGTCTCTACGGCTCTGTCTTTCTCTACGGCTCTGTCTTTCTCTACGGCTCTGTCTTTCTCTACGGCTCTGTCTTTCTCTACGGCTCTGTCTTTCTCTACGGCTGTCTCTTTCTCTGCGGCTGTCTCTTTCTCTGCGGCTGTCTCTTTCTCTGCGGCTGTCTCTTTCTCTGCGGCTGTCTCTTTCTCTGCGGCTGTCTCTTTCTCTGCGGCTGTCTCTTTCTCTGCGGCTGTCTCTCCGGCTGTCTCTCCGGCTGTCTCTGCGGCTGTCTCTCCGGCTGTCTCTGCGGCTGTCTCTCCGGCTGTCTCTGCGGCTGTCTCTGCGGCTGTCTCTGCGGCTGTCTCTGCGGCTGTCTCTGCGGCTGTCTCTGCGGCTGTCTCTGCGGCTGTCTTTACGGCTGTCTCTACGGCTGTCTCTACGGCTGTCTCTACGGCTGTCTCTACGGCTGTCTCTACGGCTGTCTCTACGACTGTCTCTTTCTCTACGACTGTCTCTTTCTCTACGACTGTCTCTTTCTCTACGACTGTCTCTTTCTCTACGACTGTCTCTTTCTCTACGACTGTCTCTACGGCTGTCTCTTTCTCTACGGCTGTCTCTACGGCTGTCTCTTTCTCTACGGCTGTCTCTACGGCTGTCTCTTTCTCTACGGCTGTCTCTTTCTCTACGGCTGTCTCTTTCTCTACGGCTGTCTCTTTCTCTACGGCTGTCTCTACGGCTGTCTCTTTCTCTACGGCTGTCTCTTTCTCTACGGCTGTCTCTACGGCTGTCTCTTTCTCTACGGCTGTCTCTTTCTCTACGGCTGTCTCTGTCTCTACGGCTGTCTCTACGGCTGTCTCTACGGCTGTCTCTACGGCTGTCTCTACGGCTGTCTCTACGGCTGTCTCTACGGCTGTCTCTACGGCTGTCTCTACGGCTGTCTCTACGGCTGTCTCTTTCTCTACGGCTGTCTCTTTCTCTACGGCTGTCGCTTTCTCTACGGCTGTCGCTTTCTCTACGGCTGTCTCTACGGCTGTCTCTACGGACGTCTCTTTCTCTACGGCCGTCTCTCTCTCTACGGCCGTCTCTCTCTCTCTACGGCCGTCTCTCTTTCTCTACGGCCGTCTCTCTCTCTCTACGGCCGTCTCTCTCTCTCTACGGCCGTCTCTCTCTTTCTCTACGGCCGTCTCTCTCTCCCTACGGCCGTCTCTCTCTCCCTACGGCCGTCTCTCTCTCCCTACGGCCGTCTCTCTCTCCCTACGGCCGTCTCTCTCTCCCTACGGCCGTCTCTCTCTCCCTACGGCCGTCTCTCTCTCCCTACGGCCGTCTCTCTCTCCCTACGGCCGTCTCTCTCTCCCTACGGCCGTCTCTCTCTCCCTACGGCCGTCTCTCTCTCCCTACGGCCGTCTCTCTCTCCCTACGGCCGTCTCTCTCTCCCTACGGCCGTCTCTCTCTCCCTACGGCCGTCTCTCTCTCCCTACGGCCGTCTCTCTCTCCCTACGGCCGTCTCTCTCTCCCTACGGCCGTCTCTCTCTCCCTACGGCCGTCTCTCTCTCCCTACGGCCGTCTCTCTCTCCCTACGGCCGTCTCTCTCTCCCTACGGCCGTCTCTCTCTCCCTACGGCCGTCTCTCTCTCCCTACGGCCGTCTCTCTCTCCCTACGGCCGTCTCTCTCTCCCTACGGCCGTCTCTCTCTCCCTACGGCCGTCTCTCTCTCCCTACGGCCGTCTCTCTCTCCCTACGGCCGTCTCTCTCTCCCTACGGCCGTCTCTCTCTCCCTACGGCCGTCTCTCTCTCCCTACGGCCGTCTCTCTCTCCCTACGGCCGTCTCTCTCTCCCTACGGCCGTCTCTCTCTCCCTACGGCCGTCTCTCTCTCCCTACGGCCGTCTCTCTCTCCCTACGGCCGTCTCTCTCTCCCTACGGCCGTCTCTCTCTCCCTACGGCCGTCTCTCTCTCCCTACGGCCGTCTCTCTCTCCCTACGGCCGTCTCTCTCTCCCTACGGCCGTCTCTCTCTCCCTACGGCCGTCTCTCTCTCCCTACGGCTGTCTCTTTCTCTACGGCTGTCTCTACGGCTGTCTATACGGCTGTCTCTACGGCTGTCTCTACTGCTGTCTCTTTCAATAACGGCTTGGTCTACGGCTGTCTCTTTCTCTACGGCTGTCTCTTTCTCTACGGCCGTCTCTTTCTCTACGGCCGTCTCTTTCTCTACGGCCGTCTCTCTTTCTCTACGGCCGTCTCTCTTTCTCTACGGCTGTCCCTACGGCTGTCTCTTTCTCTACGGCTGTCTCTACAGCTGTCTCTTTCTCTACGGCTATCTCTACGGCTGTCTCTACTGCTGTCTCTTTCTCTACCGCTGTCTCTTTCAATAACGGCTTGGTCTACGGCTGTCTCTTTCTCTACGGCTGTCTCTTTCTCTACGGCTGTCTCTTTCTCTACGGCCGTCTCTTTCTCTACGGCCGTCTCTTTCTCTACGGCCGTCTCTCTTTCTCTACGGCCGTCTCTCTTTCTCTACGGCTGTCCCTACGGCTGTCTCTTTCTCTACGGCTGTCTCTACAGCTGTCTCTTTCTCTACGGCTATCTCCACCGCTGTCTCTACGGCTGTCTATACGGCTGTCTCTACGGCTGTCTCTACTGCTGTCTCTTTCTCTACGGCTGTCTCTACGGCTGTCTCTTTCTCTACGGCTGTCTCCACCGCTGTCTCTTTCAATAACGGCTTGGTCTACGGCTGTATCCTTCTCTGCGGCTGTCTCTACGGCTGTCTCTTTCTCTACGGCTGTCTCTACGGCAGTCTCTTTCTCTACGGCTGTCTCTACGGCAGTCTTTTTCTCTACGGCTGTCTCTACGGCTGTCTCTTTCTCTACGGCTGTCTCTACGGCTGTCTCTTTCTCTTCGGCTGTCTCTACGGCTGTCTCTTTCTCTACGGCTGTCTCTACGGCTGTCTCTTTCTCTACGGCTGTCTCTACGGCTGTCTCTTTCTATACGGCTGTCTCTACGGCTGTCTCTTTCTCTACCGCTGTCTCTACGGCTGTCTCTTTCTCTATGGCCGTCGCTTTCTCTACGGCCGTCGCTTTCTCTACGGCCGTCGCTTTCTCTACGGCCGTCGCTTTCTCTACGGCCGTCGCTTTCTCTACGGCCGTCGCTTTCTCTACGGCCGTCGCTTTCTCTACGGCCGTCGCTTTCTCTACGGCCGTCGCTTTCTCTACGGCTGTCTCTACGGCCGTCGCTTTCTCTACGGCTGTCTCTACGGCCGTCGCTTTCTCTACGGCCGTCTCTTTCTCTACGGCTGTCTCTATGGCTGTCTCTATGGCTGTCTCTATGGCTGTCTCTATGGCTGTCTCTATGGCTGTCTCTATGGCTGTCTCTATGGCTGTCTCTATGGCTGTCTCTATGGCTGTCTCTATGGCTGTCTCTATGGCTGTCTCTATGGCTGTCTCTATGGCTGTCTCTTTCTCTACGGCTGTCTCTACGGCTGTCTCTTTCTCTACGGCTGTCTCTACGGCTGTCTCTTTCTCTACGGCTGTCTCTACGGCTGTCTCTTTCTCTACGGCTGTCTCTTTCTCTACGGCTGTCTCTTTCTCTACGGCTGTCTCTTTCTCTACGGCTCTGTCTTTCTCTACGGCTCTGTCTTTCTCTACGGCTGTCTCTACGGCTGTCTCTTTCTCTACGGCTGTCTCTACGACTGTCTCTACGGCTCTGTCTTTCTCTACGGCTCTGTCTTTCTCTACGGCTCTGTCTTTCTCTACGGCTCTGTCTTTCTCTACGGCTCTGTCTTTCTCTACGGCTCTGTCTCTCCGGCTGTCTCTCCGGCTGTCTCTGCGGCTGTCTCTCCGGCTGTCTCTGCGGCTGTCTCTGCGGCTGTCTCTGCGGCTGTCTCTGCGGCTGTCTCTGCGGCTGTCTCTGCGGCTGTCTCTGCGGCTGTCTCTACGGCTGTCTCTACGGCTGTCTCTACGGCTGTCTCTTTCTCTACGACTGTCTCTTTCTCTACGACTGTCTCTTTCTCTACGACTGTCTCTTTCTCTACGACTGTCTCTTTCTCTACGACTGTCTCTTTCTCTACGGCTGTCTCTTTCTCTACGGCTGTCTCTTTCTCTACGGCTGTCTCTACGGCTGTCTCTTTCTCTACGGCTGTCTCTACGGCTGTCTCTACGGCTGTCTCTTTCTCTACGGCTGTCTCTTTCTCTACGGCTGTCACTACGGCTGTCTCTTTCTCTACGGCTGTCTCTACGGCTGTCTCTTTCTCTACGGCTGTCTCTACGGCTGTCTCTTTCTCTACGGCTGTCTCTTTCTCTACGGCTGTCTCTACGGCTGTCTCTACGGCTGTCTCTACGGCTGTCTCTACGGCTGTCTCTACGGCTGTCTCTACGGCTGTCTCTTTCTCTACGGCTGTCTCTTTCTCTACGGCTGTCTCTTTCTCTACGGCTGTCGCTTTCTCTACGGCTGTCTCTACGGCTGTCTCTACGGACGTCTCTTTCTCTACGGCCGTCTCTCTCTCTCTACGGCCGTCTCTCTCTCTCTACGGCCGTCTCTCTTTCTCTACGGCCGTCTCTCTCTCTCTACGGCCGTCTCTCTCTCTCTACGGCCGTCTCTCTCTTTCTCTACGGCCGTCTCTCTCTCCCTACGGCCGTCTCTCTCTCTCTCTACGGCCGTCTCTCTCTCTCTCTACGGCCGTCTCTCTCTCCCTACGGCCGTCTCTCTCTCCCTACGGCCGTCTCTCTCTCCCTACGGCCGTCTCTCTCTCCCTACGGCCGTCTCTCTCTCCCTACGGCCGTCTCTCTCTCCCTACGGCCGTCTCTCTCTCCCTACGGCCGTCTCTCTCTCCCTACGGCCGTCTCTCTCTCCCTACGGCCGTCTCTCTCTCCCTACGGCCGTCTCTCTTTCAATAACGGCTTGGTCTACGGCCGTCTCTCTTTCTCTACGGCCGTCTCTTTCTCTACGGCCGTCTCTTTCTCTACGGCCGTCTCTTTCTCTACGGCCGTCTCTTTCTCTACGGCCGTCTCTTTCTCTACGGCCGTCTCTTTCTCTACGGCCGTCTCTTTCTCTACGGCCGTCTCTTTCTCTACGGCCGTCTCTTTCTCTACGGCCGTCGTCTCTTTCTCTACGGCCGTCTCTTTCTCTACGGCCGTCTCTTTCTCTACGGCCGTCTCTTTCTCTACGGCTGTCTTTACGGCTGTCTCTTTCTCTACGGCTGTCTCCACCGCTGTCTCTACGGCTGTCTATACGGCTGTCTCTACTGCTGTCTCTTTCTCTACCGCTGTCTCTACGGCTGTCTATACGGCTGTCTCTACTGCTGTCTCTTTCTCTACCGCTGTCTCTTTCAATAACGGCTTGGTCTACGGCTGTATCCTTCTCTGCGGCTGTCTCTACGGCTGTCTCTTTCTCTACGGCTGTCTCTATGGCCGTCGCTTTCTCTACGGCCGTCGCTTTCTCTACGGCCGTCGCTTTCTCTACGGCCGTCGCTTTCTCTACGGCCGTCGCTTTCTCTACGGCCGTCGCTTTCTCTACGGCCGTCGCTTTCTCTACGGCCGTCGCTTTCTCTACGGCCGTCGCTTTCTCTACGGCTGTCTCTACGGCCGTCGCTTTCTCTACGGCTGTCTCTACGGCCGTCTCTTTCTCTACCGCTGTCTCTACGGCCGTCTCTTTCTCTACGGCTGTCTCTACGGCCGTCTCTTTCTCTACGGCTGTCTCTACGGCCGTCTCTTTCTCTACCGCTGTCTCTACGGCCGTCTCTTTCTCTACGGCTGTCTCTACGGCTGTCTCTTTCTATACGGCTGTCTCTACGGCCGTCTCTTTCTCTACCGCTGTCTCTACGGCCGTCTCTTTCTCTACGGCTGTCTCTACGGCCGTCTCTTTCTATACGGCTGTCTCTACGGCCGTCTCTTTCTCTACCGCTTTCTCTACGGCCGTCGCTTTCTCTACGGCCGTCGCTTTCTCTACGGCCGTCGCTTTCTCTACGGCCGTCTCTTTCTCTACGGCCGTCGCTTTCTCTACGGCCGTCTCTCTTTCTCTACGGCCGTCTCTCTTTCTCTACGGCCGTCTCTCTTTCTCTACGGCCGTCTCTCTTTCTCTACGGCCGTCTCTCTTTCTCTACGGCCGTCTCTCTTTCTCTACGGCCGTCTCTCTTTCTCTACGGCCGTCTCTCTTTCTCTACGGCCGTCTCTCTTTCTCTACGGCCGTCTCTCTTTCTCTACGGCCGTCTCTCTTTCTCTCCGGCCGTCTCTCTTTCTCTCCGGCCGTCTCTCTTTCTCTCCGGCCGTCTCTCTTTCTCTCCGGCCGTCTCTCTTTCTCTACGGCCGTCTCTCTTTCTCTACGGCCGTCTCTCTTTCTCTACGGCCGTCTCTCTTTCTCTACGGCCGTCTCTCTTTCTCTACGGCCGTCTCTCTTTCTCTACGGCCGTCTCTCTTTCTCTACGGCCGTCTCTCTTTCTCTACGGCCGTCTCTCTTTCTCTACGGCCGTCTCTCTTTCTCTACGGCCGTCTCTCTTTCTCTACGGCCGTCTCTCTTTCTCTACGGCCGTCTCTCTTTCTCTACGGCCGTCTCTCTTTCTCTACGGCCGTCTCTCTTTCTCTACGGCCGTCTCTCTTTCTCTACGGCCGTCTCTCTTTCTCTACGGCCGTCTCTCTTTCTCTACGGCCGTCTCTCTTTCTCTACGGCCGTCTCTCTTTCTCTACGGCCGTCTCTCTTTCTCTACGGCCGTCTCTCTTTCTCTACGGCCGTCTCTCTTTCTCTACGGCCGTCTCTCTTTCTCTACGGCCGTCTCTCTTTCTCTACGGCCGTCTCTCTTTCTCTACGGCCGTCTCTCTTTCTCTACGGCCGTCTCTCTTTCTCTACGGCCGTCTCTCTTTCTCTACGGCCGTCTCTCTTTCTCTACGGCCGTCTCTCTTTCTCTACGGCCGTCTCTCTTTCTCTACGGCCGTCTCTCTTTCTCTACGGCCGTCTCTCTTTCTCTACGGCCGTCTCTCTTTCTCTACGGCCGTCTCTCTTTCTCTACGGCCGTCTCTCTTTCTCTACGGCCGTCTCTCTTTCTCTACGGCCGTCTCTCTTTCTCTACGGCCGTCTCTCTTTCTCTACGGCCGTCTCTCTTTCTCTACGGCCGTCTCTCTTTCTCTACGGCCGTCTCTCTTTCTCTACGGCCGTCTCTCTTTCTCTACGGCCGTCTCTCTTTCTCTACGGCCGTCTCTTTCTCTACGGCCGTCTCTCTTTCTCTACGGCCGTCTCTCTTTCTCTACGGCCGTCTCTCTTTCTCTACGGCCGTCTCTCTTTCTCTACGGCCGTCTCTCTTTCTCTACGGCTGTCTCTACGGCCGTCTCTCTCTCCCTACGGCCGTCTCTCTCTCCCTACGGCCGTCTCTCTCTCCCTACGGCCGTCTCTCTCCCCCTACGGCCGTCTCTCTCCCCCTACGGCCGTCTCTCTCCCCCTACGGCCGTCTCTCTCCCCCTACGGCCGTCTCTCTCTCCCTACGGCCGTCTCTCTCTCTCTACGGCCGTCTCTCTCTCTCTCTACGGCCGTCTCTCTTTCCCTACGGCCGTCTCTCTCTCTCTACGGCCGTCTCTCTTTCCCTACGGCCGTCTCTCTTTCTCTACGGCCGTCTCTCTTTCTCTACGGCCGTCTCTCTTTCTCTACGGCCGTCTCTCTCTCTCTACGGCCGTCTCTCTCCCTACGGCCGTCTCTCTCCCTACGGCCGTCTCTCTCTCTCTACGGCCGTCTCTCTCTCTCTACGGCCGTCTCTCTCTCCCTACGGCCGTCTCTCTCCCTACGGCCGTCTCTCTCCCTACGGCCGTCTCTCTCCCTACGGCCGTCTCTCTCTCCCTACGGCCGTCTCTCTCTCCCTACGGCCGTCTCTCTCTCTCTACGGCCGTCTCTCTCTCTCTACGGCCGTCTCTCTCTCTCTACGGCCGTCTCTCTCTCTCTACGGCCGTCTCTCTCTCTCTACGGCCGTCTCTCTCTCTCTACGGCCGTCTCTCTCTCTCTACGGCCGTCTCTCTCTCTCTACGGCCGTCTCTCTCTCTCTACGGCCGTCTCTCTCTCTCTACGGCCGTCTCTCTCTCCCTACGGCCGTCTCTTTCCCTACGGCCGTCTCTCTTTCCCTACGGCCGTCTCTCTTTCCCTACGGCCGTCTCTCTTTCCCTACGGCCGTCTCTCTTTCTCTACGGCCGTGTCTACGGCCGTGTCTCTCTCTCTACGGCCGTGTCTCTCTCTCTACGGCCGTCTCTCTCTCCCTACGGCCGTCTCTCTCTCTCTACGGCCGTCTCTCTTTCTCTACGGCCGTCTCTTTCCCTACGGCCGTCTCTCTTTCCCTACGGCCGTCTCTCTTTCCCTACGGCCGTCTCTCTTTCCCTACGGCCGTCTCTCTTTCCCTACGGCCGTCTCTCTTTCCCTACGGCCGTCTCTCTTTCCCTACGGCCGTCTCTCTCTCCCTACGGCCGTCTCTCTCTCTCTACGGCCGTCTCTCTCTCTCTACGGCCGTCTCTCTTTCCCTACGGCCGTCTCTTTCTCTACGACTGTCTCTCCCTACGGCCGTCTCTCTTTCTCTACGACCGTCTCTCTCTCCTATCTTTTTCAAACAACAAACCGTGCTCTGAATGTACTTTTCAGGTGGCGATTCCCTGTAGTTAGGAACGAGCACGCACAAACACACACGTGCGTGCACACACACGGGGACCTAAAGGACAGAGCGGTGACAGAAGGTCCATCAGGTACACTGTCATTGTACCAAGGTCACCCAGCACTCTGTGGTGACATCCTCTTCTCTCTTGTGTCACTGTGTGTGTGTTTATCCACTCAAATTAACCAGCACTCTCCTGTGTGCGTGTGTCACAGGCCAACTTTTTCTCTAACTGAAATGAACTAAAACAGCCGTAAAGAGAGCATGGCAGGTAGGACACAGTTGCACGTGACACAGGAAGCTCCTAAGGTCTGTGCTGGGAGTAATTAGTCACTTTATCTATGTTCTTCTCTCCCTGTTGGTGTCTATTTATTGAATTCAATTCTCTTTGGATATCTTGGTTCTGCAGACTGCTGAATGACATTGTAAATGAACAGAAAGTCTAAGTTTGACTCTACTGTAAATTTGACACTACTGAAGTGTCCCGGTGAAAAGTATCCCCTACCCACTCCAGTGAGCGGTGTCACGGCAAATAGCCCCCTTCCCCAATTCTGCTGTGCTAGAACAGTGTTGCATCAGACACAACCTTCAAAATCCGCATCACCAGAGTGGTGTCACGCTGAAACAGCTCCCCCTGCTGCTCCGCCTTTCTTTCCTCCTTTCCCCCCCAATCTTCCGCTATCTTCCTCTACTTACCTTTCAATGAAGATGACTTCTCCAAACATGAAGTCTGCTGTTGTTTCTCACCCTCCTCTCTCATTCTCTTTCCTTCTCTCTCTTTCCCGCTGTGTGAAGCCATTATAGACCTTCTACTCTCTCTAATTGATTTCCTCTTTCCTTCTCCTACACTCCTCTTTTTCTCCCTCCCTCTCTCCCCTGCTGTGAACAGTCCATCGTGGTCATTTCAGGTTGCAGTCCCCTCTCCGGTCTTTCACTTCTTTTGCGCTTTTTTCAACTTTTTTTTCTTTTTCTATCCTGAATACCTTTGTGCCCCCTGCCCACCCTTCCGAACACACACACTCGCGCACACACACACCGCCGTCTACTTCTCTCTCCGACTCCCAGCACAACACTGAAGGACTAACTTTGACCAACTTCCTACCGTGATTAGATTTTTCTCTTTTTCGGCGAGCAGGTTTGGAATGTTTTCCGCCCAGGAAGATGGCTCCCTACCTCTAGTCACTGTGTTTATAAAATGGCGGCGTGGGGAAGGAGAGGTGGAGTCACGGAATGGTGTCTCTGCAGTTCTCTGTCTGGAGACACACATGCATGCTCACATCCACTCACACTCACACAGTGGGTCTCTCTCTGCAGTGCAGTGCTTTCCTGAGACGCATGCGTCCATGGCAGCCATTTTGGGGTAGAGCTGACCGTGACCAATACAGCACAGTTATCTACAGCACACATGTAGTCATTCACACAAATTCACCTAATCATGTACAACAGCAATACACAGATTATAACTTTGGTATTTCCACCATTTAGATGCATTGTGAGTAGTTAAAAAAGCTTTTTATTTCCACTCATTTTAACATTCTGTCATAAAGAACATATGTTCAACATGATATTTCAAGAGGTTAAATAAAAAAATGACTAAGTTCCAGATAAAGTATCTGGGTTGCCCACTTGTTAAATCAGCCATAAATCCCCTTGTGACATGGGGAATGCAAGCTTGTTCTGTACAACAGGGAAGGGCAATTGAATGTAAGCTTCACAAAATAATGTCATTGTGAAAGCGTGTCTTGTCTGTGTATCTCTGGGTAACAGGGTTGATGTGTAACGCTCCACCTGCTCAGTTGTCCACCACAAAACAGCAGAAAACAGCCCAAGGGGTAGGACCAGCTCACCTGCTTTTACCATGATGTTAGATGTTCAATATCTCTATTTAAAAAGGAATCGTTTCACCAACATTTTATTATGTTATTAAAACGAGTTCAGTTCACATAACAGGATTGACCTTAAAATGAGGGACAGGTTTATTTATTTTTACCTTAAAATGAATCACTTAAATATTAATCTTAAGAAATTACTTTAAAGCAACAAAATAACTATGGCCTTACAATGATGGTGAAAATGGAGATATGTTGGGGTTAAGTGGGTTAAAATCTTCTTAGAAGTAAGAGGATGCACAGAGGGACACGTCAAAATGCTGAATGTTGGTACTTTAGGTGATCACTCCTCTATTTCCTGGTTGCTAAAATTCTAATTCTAATCTTTTCCATAACCACAAATATGTATTTTCAGCTGTTTGAAGCAGCAAAACAGAAAGTTAAAGATTCAAAGAAGTAACATAAGAACATAGAACAGATCTACCGCTTCATAGACTTGCTTTCAATGAGAATGACAGATCTGTAACTCGCATTTCTATGTGACTTTGGTCGGGTCATCTAAAAAGTGACATATTGCAGCTTTAATATAAAAATCTGATTTATTGAATTTCCTATGTGGTCTATATTAATGGACACTTCATTAATATTCAATATTTGTGCACAATTTCTGCTTGAAATATCAAAGGGACGAAAAGGCACTCATTTCGTAGAACGACCTCTTCATTATCAGTGAACGGAAAATTATATTTCGTTTTTCAATTATTTTACGTGTATATATATTTTTTTATCATTGACGATTCAACATTTAATTGTTTATGCAGACTTCGAGTGTTCTTCTTGAAACGGCAGTATAGTTTGGTATAGTATTACGTTTATAATTAAACCATTATAATCACGCAGAGTCATTTTAAAGTCAGCTATTGATGTAGGCATTAGGTCAATGTGTACATTTCAAAATCCGATCATGCTCTTTAATGTATTCATTTAGTCTTTGAGTATGCACTTGTTTGTTGCCTTTGATGTAAATAGTTTGTTATGTTCTGTTAATTGTATTTGGAGAATTACCTGATAAAACCTCTGCACATTATTGTGCTGGCTTGGAGCTGTTATTATCCACTCAGGTTGGACATGAAAGATTGGATTGTTTGTTATTTAATAATTATTAATTAATGTTACAAAACAATAAGGAACAGAAGTGATGTGTTCTGTAACTTTCATAGTTTTGATGCTTTGGACACAAAATGCCCTTTTCACATTTTCTTCTGCTTAACGTGAGTGCTCACACACACACACACACACACACACACACACACACACACACACACACACACACACACACAGAGAGAGCGAGAAAGAAAATGATCTCCAAGCTAAGCATTCGATCAGTGAGCCATCTTGTGAAAAATATACCTTGGACATCATGGTTCTGCTGATGTACACAATTCATTGTAGGAAAACAGTCAACTGGATAACAGTTTCATTACAACGATCTCCTCCACATTTTATTTTCTTCCTAGACCTTCCCCTGCCCTCTCCCTTCACTATCATCCTTACTTTTCTTTTTCTTTTTGCTCTTTCTGGTATTGTAGCCTTCACTCCCACCTCTTTTGCCCCTCTCCACCTTGCTTTACCCTCCAGCACCCATCCACCCCTCTAACTCCCTCATTCCTCCTCCCTCTCCCTCCAGTTCTCCATTATTTCCTTTTAGTCAGCCCCCCTGCTGAGAGAATGACACCCAGACACAATCACCCCCTCCCTCCTCTGTCTCCCTCTCTTTCTCTCCCTCTCTCCACCTGAACTTCTTACAATCTTTCCTTCCCTCCCTGCTTTTCTCCGTCTATTTTCTCCCAGGTCTTTTCCACCTCCACCCTTTCATTTCCTCTCCTATGTCCTCTTCTGTTTCTTTGTCATCCTGAATTGTTGCCTTTCTTTTTCTCTTTTCCCTGTCTCTCTTATTCTTAATCTCTCTCTCTCTTATTCTTAATCTCTCTCTCTTATTCTTAATCTCTCTCTCTCTTATTCTTAATCTCTCTCTCTCTTATTCTTAATCTCTCTCTCTCTTATTCTTAATCTCTCTCTCTCTTATTCTTAATCTCTCTCTCTCTTATTCTTAATCTCTCTCTTCTTTCTCCTTGGCTCAACATTATCTTCCTCCTGACACACTTTCTTTGCTTGTTTTTCATTCAACCTTTAAGAAAATTTGCATTGGGGACATATTTTAGGGTTGCGTAGTCATTTTTCATGGCATTTGGCTGTGAGTAATGGTAAATACCCTCCCATAGTCATTTTTCTGTTTGTTTTTTTGTTTCATGCAAGTAATGCCGTAGTTTTTGGGAAACTTGAAAATTACTTGACTAAAGAACTTTATTTTTATGTCCCGCTCTCTCCCTTTCTTCCCCTCGCTTAGCAACCAAAGGGTCCAAGCAGAACAAGCAGGAACAAGGTGAGATACAACTGCACTCGTGTGTGTGTGTGTGTGTGTGTGTGTGTGGTATGCAACGCATGCACAGGATGTTCATTGGTATTGATAAACTGCTAATTCTCTGGCTCTCTCCCAGGTACTCCAGCTCTTCACAGTGATGTGTGTTCAATGAGGACAGTTCCTCTTTCTCTCCTCCTCCTCATCCCACTCTTGAACTTCCTCTATCTAACATCCCTCTCTTCAAGCTGACCTCCTGAGTATCTACCATGCCCACTGTAGATGGCCTGCCTCACCCACTCAGTCCCTACTTTAAACTATCCACACCTCATAGGGAGACCAAGTCTTCAATTCAGACCCTAAAATAACTGCAATAGGGTAGACGTCTACACACCAACACATCACCTCTGTCTTTTCTGGAGTGGCACTAATCTTTCTCTTCTTGGTCTCCTCTTTTCTCTCTGTCCACTCTCTCCTCTCGTTCCCCCTCTTCCATCTCTCGCTCCTGACTAAAGCTCCCTCTGAAACAGACTGATTCTAATCTACCATCAAAGCTCTCATTCTTCATGTCACACCTTTATCCACTCCATCCTGTCGACTCTCTCTTCCTCTCTTTCTCTGTCTCTGTGTGTGTGTGAACATAATGAGCCAGCTGAGCCAAAGTGGACCATCCAGACGTTGTTCTGTTAAATGACTACGGAGAGGACCAGACTTGACTGCTTCTGAACGGAACCATGTTTTTGAGTTGACGTCATTATTTTTTAGACGAAAAACAACTATTTTTTTGTATCCAAAGTGGGACCAACTGTTAAACACAGGAACACCAAACGTTGACCAAACTTTATTAAAACAGTTCACCATTGACGACACTGCCTAAACCAGGATATGCTGTGTGAGTGGAACCCTGGGAATGATGAACTAGAATATTGTGACTGTTCTGCTATGCCCTCTACTGGGATCATACTGGTTAGACTGGTCCAACTGTTCTGTAACACCTGACACTCTGGGATTGGAGAATAGACCCTGCTACTCTGTGGTCTTCATCTGACCATATCTGGAATTAACTGGACTGTGTGTGGTGGTTTACCTCTGTCTTTAAAGGACCTGTTTACAGGTCTAGATTAACTCTGATTGCTGTTGTTTAGAGTGCTATCAAGAATAACTAAAGCACTTAACTACAGGGTAACCTGTACTATTCTTTAAGTTATAAAACATACATTTTTATCATCTTTTCATTAAACAAATAGCATTAAAAAATGCCATTTTATTATCAAAGCAATTTTAATTAATTTTATTTTGATTGTCATATCTTTTATCTGTTGGTTAGATATGACATTTTTGAATGTATTACTTCAATCCAATTTCATGTTCCATTCACAAAAGTAATATATCACTAAATTGCATTTACAGTAGAAGTGTGTTACAAATATCACAAACCTAATAAATATACATGTTTTCTTTTCAAAAGTGAGAGATTAACCTGAAATTATTCTTATTAATTTAATCTCACAAAAACGAGTATATTTAATGAAATTAATAATTCTGATAAATTGCTTATCTTAATCCAACATAATTAATCATTCTTAAATACAGGCTATTCGGGGATGCAGTTTTTTCCACATTCTAATGTTGTCTTTGGTCACAACATTTAGAAAAAAATGTTTTATTTCAGAATAAATATGTTGACTATTAGTTATGCCTGTAAGCACTTACTCATGAAGAGGAGTCTGTAGTATTACTTTACTCACACATTTGGATAACATGCTTCAATGAGAGTTAAATATTTAGTTCTAGTCTACACAGGTTATTCAGGAATATAATGATTATTCCAGGGGTTTAAACACTCATGTCTGGAACCTTGTTGTATAAAGCTGGTGCTCCCAGATTTAGTTTTTTTTGTTTTCACATTTTAGTGAAGTATGTAGCATCTTCTATGAAGAGCGAACTGCAAACTGAGCCCTTTTATACAAGGTGAGACGACAAAATAAAGATGATTGCAATAAGACTGTTGAAATTTCTTAACTTGGCTATATTTGGTTTTTCGCGGTTTATTTGTCTTCCTTGTTTCTTTGTTTTACTACAGTAAGTTCTATAATCAAGATGAATTTAGACAGTATACACACACACACACACACACACACACACATACACACCTTTATTTATGGACTACAAACATATGTTCAATGCACAGGAGTATGTTCGTTGTGAGACCTCTGAGGCTCCAAATGACCTTGTGGTTTGAAAGTCCATTGTAACCTGAGAAAACCAATGGAATATTGATCTGAGTTTATATTTTATGTACAGTCGGCAGAACCCTGATAAGACCAAGACATTGCATACTCCTGGGAGTTCTCCTTCATACATCATAGCTCATACATCTCTATACAGAATAATATGTACAGTAGTTATTTATATTCCTATCAACACAGATATGCAACAATGAATACAGTAATATCAGCATTTGTTTAAGATCCACTTCCATCTAAATAACCTATATGTTTGTGCAGTTGGGCATGCCACGCCCACTAGACCTGATGACGTGTTTCTGTAGCTGAGCTTAGCTTGCTAATGTCAACATGACATCGCTTACAAGCGTGATCAAGGATTTCTATTGGAGAAACCGTTTTTGCCTAACTTTGGCCTATGTTTGAACATACATTTATGTAGGATTTTAAATTTTAGCCCCAGACCTCCAATATCCCTGGATATAATGGCTAATGTCTCTTATTTCATGGTTTATAATCTCATCTGATTTGTATTTATTATGGATCCCCATTAGTTCCTTCCAAGGCAGCAGCTACTTTTCCTGGGGTCCAGCAACATTAATGCAGTTATATACAATTAAGCAATAAGGCCCAAGGCGGTGTGGTATATGGCCAATATACCACGACGCAACGCAGAGCCCTTAGCTGTGGTATATTGGCCATATACCACAAACCACGAGGTGCCTTATTGATATTATAAACTGGTTACCAACGTAATTAGAGCAGTAAAAATACATATTTGTTGTAGCTATGGTATATGGTCTGATATACCATGGCTGACATTACATTTTATAACACCCAATACATTTAGTGTGTTCCCTCAGGCCACTGTTGTTTGTCACAGATAATACATGATCTTTAGGACTGGTTCTGGGTTTGACCATAATACATGATCTTTAGGACTGGTTCTGGGTTTGACTATAATACATGATCTTCAGGACTGGTTCTGGGTTTGACTATAATACATGCTCTTCAGGACTGGTTCTGGGTTTGACTATAATACATGCTCTTTAGGTCTGGTTCTGGGTTTGACTATAATACATGATCTTTAGGACTGGTTCTGGGTTTGACTAGAATACATGATCTTCAGGACTGGTTCTGGGTTTGACTATAATACATGATCTTCAGGACTGGTTTTGGGTTTGACTATAATACATGATCTTTAGGACTGGTTCTGGGTTTGACCATAATACATGATCTTTAGGACTGGTTCTGGGTTTGACCATAATACATGATCTTTAGGACTGGTTCTGGGTTTAACTATAATACATGATCTTCAGGACTGGTTCTGGGTTTGACTATAATACATGATCTTTAGGACTGGTTCTGGGTTTGACTAGAATACATGATCTTCAGGACTGGTTCTGGGTTTGACTAGAATACATGATCTTCAGGACTGGTTTTGGGTTTGACTATAATACATGATCTTTAGGACTGGTTCTGGGTTTGACCATAATACATGATCTTTAGGACTGGTTCTGGGTTTGACCATAATACATGATCTTCAGGACTGGTTCTGGGTTTGACTATAATACATGATCTTTAGGACTGGTTCTGGGTTTGACTATAATACATGATCTTCAGGACTGGTTCTGGGTTTGACCTTCACTTATCTTCCCCTGGTGGCTCTTATGGACTATAGCAGTTAGTATGGGGGGCATTGGTTCAACACTTCATGGTGTAGTCAGTCTCATGGTGAAGCTGAAGGCAGTATCCTCCTTTAATGGACAATATTTTTCTCATTTCATTTAAATATTTATCTTCCAATGTTCATACCACCTTCAAACTCAGGTCAGACTCCTTTCTGATTTCAGAGAGCAGTTTTTCCACAGAACGCAGTTTCTCTTGTCCCACGTGTATCAAAAGACTCCGTCTTTGACGGTTAACACTAAGGACTGGTCCTGTCTTCTGGATTCAGTGCTTCAGACACAGGTGGAGTAGTGCTGGGGTGAGGGGACATTGATGATTTTGTTTTTTTGTGACCCCAGGAACCTTCAACCATTGGGAGTAACTTCCACAAGATGCCCAAGTCCTCAGGAAGCACCTGCTTTAGGATTGTGAAGTCTCTAGGGGGAGACTGAATTATGTCAATGGAAGCCAGGGCTTTTCTTAAGAATTCCCACTTAATAGATGGTTGCTTGGCCAAGGTAACTTTGAATGGCAAGCTCTGTGGTGGTATTTTAATCCTTCCTCTGAACGAGGGTGATAGGTACATCTAGACGGTTGGCAAGTATTGTGGCAAATATTTTGTACTTTCGGTTCAGTGACATATTGAATCCCTCTGGTATTTCCTTCTTCCTGGGTATTCCATTGTAATAATGTTTCAATATCTCTGTTTTCATGAGGTCCTCTTCCCTTGATCCATTTGATGGTCAGGGATTTCATTGCCACAAGGACTTCTGCCCCACGGATTTTTCCTGCTCTTCTGTCTAATTTGGTCTTGTATTTTAGTTCAGCATCACCTAACTTCCTCAGCTGTTGATGAACATCTGTTAACGTACTTCCTATATTAGGAATGCTGATCTTCAGAGACACAGGGTTGTGATCTGAAATCCCTGGGACAGTGTGAATCTCACAGCTCTGGGCACATGGGGCTTTGTCCTGTTGCATGAAGAACATATCTAACCGGGAGTGAGTGAAGGCTTGTTCTGATGGGTGTAGTCTTGCCCATGTGTCTTGGAGGTTCAGTGAGGAAATGAAACTCTGCAGGAGAGGTCGTAGGGATGTGTGCTGTCTATGTTCAGATGCTGTACGCTTGTCAAAGTCAAGGTCCAAGACGGTGTTGAAATCCCCCCCAATCACTAAAGTTCCAATCTTCATCTCCTGAAGATACTGTGACAACCTCTTCAGTACTTGCTTGTCTTCTTTATGATTGTACACGTTCACAAGAGTGAAGAGTTGACCATACATCTGACAGAACAGCACAATGTAGCCACCAGCGTAATCTTCATCATGGCAGATGTACTGATAGTGTGGTATGTTTTTATTCACCAGTATGGACACTCCTTTGCTACTCAGAGTAAATGGTAAAGTAAGAGGTCCAATGTCTTTCCATCTCTATCCATCCATGTCTTTCCATCACTTTATATTAGGTCCAATGTGAGTTTCTTGAAGGAAGATTACGTCAGCTTTCTGTTTCTTTCCAAAGTTCATTATATCAATCAACTGATTTGGGTACCGTTTTGTTGGTTTAACACCACAAGTGTTCCAGGTGATGATAGAGAGACTTTTTCCTGTAGATTTTGCCATAGTTCTTGGTGTTTCTAGGTTGGATTCTAAAACATAAAGATATCAGTTTGAGTTCATAATAAGATGATTTAAAGCAGACTTTCCTGCTAACCAACAGATTCATCCATATTCAGCAAGTATTTGCACAAGCACACAATAACTTCTTCAGAATATAATTTAAAATACAAAGCTTAAAGATGAATCTCTGCTTTTCTACCATTAACTATCTACCATTAACCATAACTTGACTATATACACAGGGTATCAGTACCAAGTGGATGTGCAGGGGTACGAGGTAATTGAGGTAGATATGTACATATAGGTGGGGATAAAGTGACTAGGCAACAGGATAGATAATAAACAGTAACAGCAGCATATGTGATGAGTCAAAATAGGGTAAATGCAGATAGTCTGAGTAGCTATTGGTTACAAACTAATTAACAGTCTAATGGCCTGGGGGTAGAAGCTGTTTAGGGTCCTGTTGGTTCCAGACTAGGTGCATCTATAAGCCAAGGGGTGTTTGCTTTAAGTGAACTTCTTGACGTCTGGTTTGAAAGGCTTTTCAGAAACTCTCATGTACCCCAATATAAGAAGGAGTCAAGGTTTTATTAACTGAACTCAAAACAATGGCAAACCTGAGATTATAAGAATTCCTTCATGTGTAGAATTAAAACTAGACACAAACTTAAATCGCCTCACTCAGTCACACCTCACGTGAGACGGTTCAAAGAACTCTCTTCAACTCATTGTCTTTATATTTCTATTCTCTCTCCAATTTCATCCCCTTTTAAATGTGACACTTTGATACTGAACATCCCATTTCCTGCATTCTGGTCGGTCGACTTTACATCAAATCAAATGTTATTGGTCACATACACATGGTTAGCAGATGTTAATGCGAGTGTAGCGAAATGCTTGTACTTCTAGTTCCGACCGTGCAGTAATATCTAACAAGTAATCTAACAATTTCACAACAACTACCTTATACACACAAGTGTAAGAATGAATAAGAATATGTACAGATAAATATATGGATGAGCGATGGCCGAACGGCATAGGCAAGATGCAGTAGATGGTATAGAGTACAGTATATACATATGAGTAATGTAGGGTATGTAAACATTATATAAAGTGGCATTGTTTAAAGAGACTAGTGATACATTTATTACATCCAATTTTTTATTATTAAAGTGGCTAGAGATTTGAGTCAGTATGTTGGCAGCAGCCACTCAATGTTAGTGATGGTTGTTTAACAGTCTGATGGCCTTGAGATAGAAGCTGTTTTTCAGTCTCTCGGTCCCAGCTTTGATGCACCTGTACTGACCTCGCCTTCTGGATGATAGCGAGGTGAACAGGCAGTGGCTCGGGTGGTTGTTGTCCTTGATGATCACCACCTGGGGGCGGCCCGTCAGAAAGTCCAGGACCCAGTTGCACAGGGCGGGGTTGAAATCCAGGGTCTCGAGCTTAATGACGAGTTTGGAGGGTACTGAGTCGATGCTGGGCTGTAGTCGATGAACAGCATTCTTACGTAGGAATTCCTCTTGTCCAGATGGGTTAGGGCAGTGTGCAGTGTGATTGCGATTGCGTCGTCTGTGGACCTATTGGGGCGGTAAGCAAATTGGAGTGGGTCTAGGGTGTCAGGTAGGGTGGAGGTGATATGATCCTTGACTAGTCTCTCAAAGCACTTCATGATGATGGAAGTGAGTGCTACAGGGCGATAGACGTTTAGCTCAGTTACCTTAGCTTTCTTGGGAACAGGAACAATGGTGGCCCTCTTGAAGCACGTGGGAACAGCAGACTGGGATAGGGAGTGATTGAATATGTCCGTAAACACACCAACCAGCTGGTCTGCGCATGCTCTGAGGACGCGGCTAGGGATGCCATCTGGGCCAGCAGCCTTGCAAGGGTTAACACGTTTAAATGTTTTACTCACGTTTGCTGCAGTGAAGGAGAGCCCGCAGGTTAGGTAGAGGGACGTGTCGGTGGCACTGTATTGTCCTCAAAGTGAGCAAAGAAGTTGTTTAGTTTGTCTGGGAGCAAGACATCGGGGTCCGCGACGGGGCTGATTTCTGAACTCTTCCTAAGTTAAAACATTACTATAGTGTTGTATAAAAATTAATATGAACTTATTTTCTTTACATTATTCGAGGTCTGACAACACTGCATCTTTTTTGTTATTTTGACCAGTTGTCATTTTCTGCAAATAAATTCTCTAAATGACAATATTTTTATTTGGAATTTGGGAGAAATGTTGTCAGTAGTTTATAGAATAAAACAGAAATGTTCATTTTACCCAAACTTATACCTATAAATACTAAAACCATAGAAATGGATCATTTTGCAGTGGTGTCTTCATTCCACAGCTCTGGAAAAAATTATGGATTGCGGTGGAGGATGGGGTAAGAGAGATGGTGGGATGGGTTAGATGCTGTATTTGGGAAAAGGGGAATAGTGAGTGAGGGATAAAAGAAGGGCAGAGGGAGAAAGGTTGGCAAAGAATGGAGATTGGGGAAGAGTGAGATGAGGAGGGTGGGATCAGGAAGAGTGGGCACCTTGGTAGTTAATAGTTGAGCTGAGACTGCTTCAGGTAAACAATCTGACCCTGATTACTGAACAAACAACACACCTGGTCTAAACACACACACAAACATTGCATTTGTAACTGACAAAACACACACTCACTCTCACTCTCACTTTTTGTATGTATTTTTTTCTCTCCAAATAAGGCCAATCTTAAAAAACACAGGAACAAGGAAAGTTTACCAAACTTTATTAAAAAAGTTCACCACAGACGACACTGCCTAAACCAGGACACGCTACGTGAATTGAACCCTAGGAATGTGAAATGGAAATCAGTGACTGGTCTGCTACGCCCTCTACTGGGATCATACTGGTTAGACTGGTCCAACTGGGCTGTAACACCTGACACGCTGGGATTGGAGAATAGAACCTGCTACTCTGTAGTCATAATTTGACCATATCTTGGATTACTTGGAACTGTGGCTGGTGCTTTGCCTCTCAGATTGGGTTTGAATTAGGAGGGGCTGAGGGAGGGAGGTTTCTACCCCTCCTCCCCTTCTTGTTTTGGCATGGGGACTCTCTCACCCCACTCCTTCTCCCTGTACCCCTGTCCCCACTTCTTCAGCCTTAATAGGCAATCAAAAGGATTATTGGGACCCATCAGCTGATTGGCGGATGTTCCTGACCAACCAGGTGTGCAGTTATTTAGACTGTCTCCTGAACACTTAACCAGGTGAGGCCCTCCACCAATGAGGAGAGGCTTAAGGCTGGTGTTTATTTGAATAGATGTTTTAGCGCAGTGAACACTCTGCTTTAGGTGTTTCAGTTAAATATGTATGTTTTGACTAGCAAAGAGAGTAGACAAGGAGTACGGGGAAAAATACGCTGGTTGACTTGAAATAAACTCAAATCAAATGTATTTATATAGCCCTTCTTACATCAGCTGATATCTCAAAATGCTTAAAGTACAGAAACCCAGCCTGAAACCCCAAACAGCAAGCAATGCAGGTGTAGAAGCACGGTGGCTAGGAAAAACTCCCTAGAAAGGCCGGAACTTACGAAGAAACCTAGAGAGGAACCAGGCTATGAGGAGTGGCCAGTCCTCTTCTGGCTGTGCCGGGTGGAGATTATAACAGAACATGGCCAAGATGTTCAAATGTTCATAAAAGACCAGCCTGGTCAAATAATAATAATCACAAGACGATCCTACTAATAAACATACAAGACGATCTGGCACAGAGAGACAGGAAACACAGGGATAAATACACTGGGAAAAATCAGCGATACCCGGAGGGGGTGGAGATAATCACAGGGACAGGTGAAACAGATCAGGGCATGACAGAAACATTGAATACTCCTGGGAGCACTTCTCTTCCATACATCATAGCTCATACATTGATACAGTGTGATATTTCCATTTAAAAACATTTCCATTTATATACAGTGACTTCAGAAAGTATTCATACCCCTTGACTTATTCCACATTTTGTTGTTACAGCCTGAATTCAAAATTTATTAAATAGATTTTTCTCACCGATCTACACAAGAACACATAATGACAAAGTGAAAACATGTTTGTATACATTTTTGTAAATGTATTGAAAATAAAACACAGAAATATCACATTTACATAATTATTCACACCCCTGAGTCAATACTTTGTAGAAGCACCATTGGCAGCGATTACAGCTGTGAGTCTTTCTGGGTAAGTCTCTAAGAGGTTTCAACACCTGGATTGTGCCACATTTAGCCATTATTTTTTTCAAAACTCTTCAAGCTCTGTCAAATTGGTTGTTGATCATTACTAAACAACCACTTTCAGGTCTTGCCATAGACTATAACTCGGCCTCAGGAACATTTGCTGTGTTCTTGGTAAACAACGCCAGTGTAGATTTGGCCTTGTGTTTTAGGTTATTGTCCTGCTGAAAGGTGAATTCATCTCCCAGTGTCTGGTGCAAAACAGACTGAACCAGGTTTTACTCTAGGATTCTGTCTATGCTTAGCTACATTCCGTTTAGTTTTTATCCTGAAAAACTCCCCAGCCCTTAAGCATATCCATAACATGATGCAGCCACCACTATGCTTGAAAATATGGAGAGGGGTACTCAGTAATATGTTGTATGTTTGGGGAAAATCCAATAAGACTTTGTAACTGTTTTAAAGTCACCATTGGCCTAATGGTGAAATCCCTGAGCGGTTTCCTTCCACTACGGCAACTGAGTTAGGAAGGATAGCTGTAACTTTGTAGTGACTAGTTGTATTGATGCACCATCCAAAGTGTAAAAAAGTATTTATTGTTCAAAGGGGTATTCAATGTCTGCTTTTTTATTTTTACCCATCTACCAATAGGTTCCCTTGGTGAGGTATTGGAAAACCTCCATGGTCTTTGTGGTTAAATCTGTGTTTGAAATGCTCTGCTCAAGTGAGAGACCTTACAGATCATTGTATGTGTGGGGTACTGAGGGGAGGTAGTTATTCAAAATTCATGTTAAACACTATTATTGCACACAGAGGGAGTTCATGCAACTTCTTATGTGACTTGTTAACCTGTCTAGGCTGAGGGTGCCGCTAGCGGCACTCCCCCCCCACCCCCACTGAAAAGGCAGAGCCGCGAAATTCAAAAAATATATATTTTTTTAATATTTAACTTTCACACATTAAAGTCCAATACAGCTAATGAAAGACACAGATCTTGTGAATCCAGCCAACATGTCCTATTTTTAAAATGTTTTACAGGGAAGACACAATATGTAAAGATGTAAATCTATTAGCTAAAAACACATTAGCATAATCCACCATCTTTTATTTGTCCACCAACACCAGTAGCTATCACCAATTCGGCTAAACTAAGATATTTATAGCCCCTAACCAAGAAAGAAACTCATCAGATGACAGTCTGATAACATATTTATGGTATGGGATAGGTTTTGTTAGAAAAATGTGCATATTTCAGGTAGATGGCATAGGTTACAATTGCACCCACCGTCACAAATGGACTAGAATAACTACATAGAGCAACGTGTTTACCTACTTACTAATCATCAAACATTTCGTAAAAATACACAGCATACACTAATCGAAAGACACAGATCCTGTGAATACAGACAATATTTCAGATTTTCTAAGTGTCTTACAGCGAAAACACAATAAATCGTTATATTAGCATAGCACATAGCACATAGCAGCCCAGCATTGATTCTAGCCAAAGTGAGCGATAATGTCAACATCGCCAAAATATATACATTTTTTCACTAACCTTCTCAGAATTCTTCAGATGACACTCCTGTAACATCATATTACACAATCCATATAGAGTTTGATCGAAAATGTGCATATTTAGCCACCAAAATCATGGTTAGACAATGTGAAATGTAGCCCAGCTGGTGAGAAAATGTCCGTGCGCCATATTAGACAGTGATCTACTCTTATACATAAATACTCATAAACGTGACTAAAAAATATAGGGTGGACAGGGATTGATAGACAATTTAATTCTTAATACAATCGCGGAATTACATTTTTTTAATTATCCTTACTTTTCAATACAGTTTGCGCCAAGCGAAGCTACGTCAAAAAACATGGCGTCCTAAGCCACTAACATTTTTCGACAGAAACACGATTTATCATAATAAAAATGTCCTACTTTGAGCTGTTCTTCCATCAGTATCTTGGGCAAAGGATCCTTTCTTGGGTCTAATCGTCTTTTGGTGGAAAGCTGTCCTCTTGCCATGTGGAAATGCCAACTGCGTTCGGGATGAACTGGAAGCGTGCCCAGCGATTCACAGCGTTTCAGAAATAAATGTCCCAAAATCGCACTAAACAGATATAAATTGCTATAAAACGCTTTAAATTAACTACCTTATGATGTTTTTAACTCCTATAACGAGTAGAAACATGACCAGAGTAATATTACTCCCTCCACTAATGCTTGGAACAGGTGCGGGTCGGTGTCCTCCACGCGCATAACGCAGCAAGAAAAGAGTTCCTAGCTACAGGGTTTTTTAATTTGTAGTGCCTGTGATTGCGCAATCGACCCCATTCAAATCGTCATCACGTAAAGGCATCCAGGGGAAGACGTAAGCAGTGTCCGTATACTCATAGCAATAACTGTGGCCTTTTAACTGACTCCAGATCAGGGGCCAACATTTCTGAAATCTGACTCCATGTCAGGGAAATTGCTGTAGAATGGGTTCTGTTCCACTTAGAGACAAAATTTCAACTCCTATAGAAACTATAGACTGTTTTCTATCCAATAATAATAATAATATGGATATTGTACGATCAAGAATTTTGTGGGAAGCCGTTTCAAAAATTACACGATTAACATAAATAGTGACAACAGCGCCACCAGCCTCAACAGGTTAAGCAAATGTTTACTCCTGAACTTATTGAGGCTTTCCATAACAAAGGGGTGGAATACTTGTTGACTTAAAAGTAATCAATTTTAAATTCAGGCTGTAACAAAACAAAATGTGGAACATGTCAAGGGGTGTGAATACTTTCTTAGTCACTGTAGGTTGTAATGTATAGGCTGTTGTGAATCCAGATATCGACTATTCCTGGATATGAAATGTAATGGCTGTTATTTCATGGTTTATGATCTCACCTGATGAAATGTTAGTTACAGATAATACATGCCTTTTAGGACTGGTTCTGGGTTTGACCTTCAGTTAGCGTCCATTTCCCCTGGTGGCTCTTATGAAGCATAGCATGCCATATGGCGAGGACCTGTAGCTTAGAATCAGTAAGAGTTTGAGAATATTTTTACGTATCATTTTTCACATAATTTCCATATAAATTTGCATGGAATGCCAATCAAGTCCTTCTAAGGTCTGCCCACACTACCTACTAGGTTGAGCCCAGATCTTCTGATGAATTTTGAGAGCAGTTTTCTTAGAACAGAGTATCTGTCAGCTGGCATGTACACATATAGACACTGTCTGTGCCTGAAAACCTCCACTGTGGTATCTGGTAGATGTTGGCGGACTATGCTAGCCAGTTGTGTCAGAGAGAGTGTGATGATGGTTGGGGTGAGGGGACAGCCTTGCAGCAGCTGCTTTTAAGAACATTTAGATCCCACAACATGTGGAAGTGGTTCCTTCACGACACTGAAATCCCGGGGGGCAGAGGCCGAATTGCCTTCATGGACGACAGTGCATCCTTCAAGAAGAGCCAATCTATTTATGTTAGCACCTCTCGAAAGATCACACTTAAAATTCAAACCTAACTTTTCTTTTTCTCACTATTTTTGAACGAGGGAGCCAAGAACACCCTTAGTCGTCTGGCAAACACTGTGGCAAATATTATGTACTTGACACTGAAATTGTGGCCGTGCTTGGTGATGAGTGACTGAATTATTTGTATATATTTTTTGTTTTGGGGCAATTTTGGGGCAATTTTGTTAGATGTCACTCACGTGATCCATCAGGAGTCGATCAAAGATTTCATAGCCTTCAAAATTTCTGCCCCGCTGATCTTTTCTGTCCTCGTGTCAGGTGGTTCACTACGTCCAAGTGCTTTTGGCACCACCGGACCCACTGGTTGAGGCACACACTGTCTACAGCCTGGTTGAGGGACACACTGTCTACAGCCTGGTTGAGGGACACACTGTCTACAGCCTGGTTGAGGGACACACTGTCTACAGCCTGGTTGAGGGACACACTGTCTACAGCCTGGTTGAGGGACACACTGTCTACAGCCTGGTTGAGGGACACACTGTCTACAGCCTGGTTGAGGGACACACTGTCTACAGCCTGGTTGAGGGACACACTGTCTACAGCCTGGTTGAGGGACACACTGTCTACAGCCTGGTTGAGGGACACACTGTCTACAGCCTGGTTGAGGGACACACTGTCTACAGCCTGGTTGAGGGACACACTGTCTACAGCCTGGTTGAGGCACACACTGTCTACAGCCTGGTTGAGGCACACACTATCTACAGCCTGGTTGAGGCACACACTGCCTCTCTGTCTCAGGAAGGCAGAGCTCCAGAGACAAAGGCATGTGGTTTGATAGTCTTTTGATTTTGTGAATCTCACAGTGCTGAGCATGCCATGTTGTGTCCTCTGGCATGAAGAACATATCTAAATGACAGTGGCTTTTCTTCTCAGAGCAAGAAAAGTATTTTTTTGGTTCGGTTTAGTCTTCCCTAATGTCCACTAGGTTTAGGGAGGATGTGAATTCCTCAAGAAAATGCCTCAGAAGTGTACTGTGCGTTCCCTGTTGCACAGATCCTGTCTATTTTAGGGTCAATCTGTAACGATCTTCGTCTTCATCTGATGAGGAGTAGGAAGGATCGGACCAAAATGCAGCATTGTAAGTGTCCATGATCATTTATTATAGCAGAACACGAAAAATACAAAATAACAAAGTGAATGAAAGGAAAATCGAAACAGTTCTGTCTGGTGAAAACACAGAGACAGAAAACAACAACCCACAAACAAAAGTGGGAAAACAGGCTACCTATGTATGGTTCTCAATCAGAGACAACGATTGACAGCTGCCTCTGATTGGGAACCATACCAGGCCTAAACATAGAAATACAACATGTCTAGTGGTCATACTAGACATACAACATAGAATACCCACCCACATCACACCCTGACCAAACAAAAAATAGAAACATACAAAGCAATCTACGGTCAGGGCGTGACAGTACCTGAACCTATAGGGGAGGGTCTGGGTGGGCATTACTCCGCGGTGGCGGTTCTGGTGAGGGACGTGGACCCCGCTCCACTTCTGGCTCGACCCACTTTCGTAATGCCTCTGCACGGGAACCCTCACCGCCGACCCCGGACTAGAGGACGCCGGTCTGGAGTGAGTGGCGCCTCTGGACTGACGGGTGGCTCCGGCGCCTCTGGACTGACGGGCGGCTCTGGCGCCTCTGGACTGACGGGCGGCTCTGGCGCCTCTGGACTGACGGGCGGCTCTGGCGCCTCTGGACTGACGGGCGGCTCTGGCGCCTCTGGACTGACGGGCGGCTCTGGCGCCTCTGGACTGACGGGCGGCTCTGGCGCCTCTGGACTGACGGGCGCCTCTGGACTGACGGGCGGCTCTGGCAGCTCTGGACTGACGGGCGGCTCTGGCAGCTCTGGACTGACGGGTGGCTCTGGCAGCTCTGGACTGACGGGCGGGCGGCTCTGGCAGCTCTGGACTGGAGAGAGAACCTGGAGGGAGGAGACGGAGAGATAGCCTGGTGCGTGGGGCTGCCACAGGGCCCACCAGACTGGGGAGACCTATAGGAGGCCTGGTGCGTGGAGGAGGCACCGGATGGACCGGGCTGTGGGGGAGCACTGGAGCTCTGGTGCGCAGCCCTGTCACTACTTCTCCAGGCTGGATGACCACTTTAGCCCGGAAACTCCAGAGTGCAGGCACAGGTTGAACCGGGCTGTGGGGGAGCACTGGAGCTCTGGTGCATACCACTCGCACCGCTCCCTTAGGCTCAATGCCCACATTCGCCCGGCACGGCGAAAAGTTCGGTAAAGTTCATATTTATATCAAAAAATCTCAGTATACATTGGTGCGTTATGTTCAGTACTTCCAAAAACATCCGGTGATATTGCAGAGAGCCACATCAATTTACAGAAATACTTATTATAAATGTTGAAGAAAATACATGTGTTATTCATGGAAATATAGATAAACTTCTCCTTAATGCAACCGCTGTGTCAGATTTCAAAAAAGATTTAGAGAAAAAGCAAACCATGCAATAATCTGAGTACGGCGCTCAGACAAACAAATACATATATCCGCCATGTTGGAGTCAACAGAAGTCAGAAATAACATTATAAATATTCACTTACCTTTGATGATCTTCATCAGAATGCACTCCCAGGAATCCCAGTTCCACAATAAATGTTTGATTTGTTCGATAATGTCCATTATTCATGTCCAAATAGATACTTTTGTTGGCGCGTTTGGTAAACAAATCAAAACTCACGAAGCGCGTTCACTAGGAGCAGACGAAATGTCAAAAAGTTCCGTTACAGTCCGTAGAAACATTTCAAACGATGTATGGAATCAATCTTTATGATGTTTTTAACATAAAACTTCAATAATATTCCAACCGGAGAATTCCTTTGTCTTCAGAAAAGCAAAGGAACAGGAGCTACCTCATGTGAATACGAGTGATTGAGCGCTTGGCTGCTGGCAGACCTCTGACTCATTCCCCTCTCATTCAGCCCCCCTTCATAGTAAAAGCCTCAAACAAGTTTCTAAAGACGTTTGACACCTAGTGGAAGCCCTAGAAAGTGCAACATGACCAATATCCCACTGTATCTTCAAAAGGGGCTGAGTTGAAAATCGACCAACCTCAGATTTCCCACTTCCTGGTTGGATTTTCTTCTCAGGTTTTTGCCTGCCATATGAGTTCTGTTATACTCACAGACATCATTCAAACAGTTTTAGAAACTTCAGAGTGTTTTCTATCCAATACTACTAATAATATGCATTGATTAGCAACTGGGACTGAGGAGCAGGCAGTTTACTCTGGGCACCTTATTCATCCAAGCTACTTAATACTGCCCCCAGCCATAAGAAGTTTTAACGTTCTCAGTGCAAAACATTAATGTCACGACCGTCGTTATAATCATACTCAGACCAAAGCGCAGCGTGGAATCGGTTCGACATATTTTATTGATAGTCAAACGCACAAACCAAACAATAAAGAATAAACGATACGTGAAGCTCAAGCAGTGCTCACAGGCAACTACACAGAAACAAGATCCGACAAAACACAGTGGGGAAATGGCTGCCTAAATAGGATCCCCAATCAGAGACGATAAACAGCTGCCTCTGATTGGGAACCATACCAGGCCAACATAGAAAAAAAACTAGATTACCCACCCTAGTCACACCCCGACCTAACCAACATAGAGAATAAAAAGGCTCTCTATGGTCAGGGCATGACAATGAATCTCACAAATCCAATCTCTGTGAATTTTTTCATCAGTTTCAGAAAAACGGTTATGAATCTATAACCACGGTGTGTTTGCTTAAGTGAATCCCTGATGTCTGGTTTGAAAGACTTTTCAGAAACTCTCATGTACCCCAATACAAGCAGAGGTCAAGGTTTCATTAACTGAACTCAGAACTGTGGCAAACCTGAGATTTATGATCATGTATTTATGTTGAGGCCTGCCTGTCTAAATGTAGGTAATAGGGTGTTATTTGGGATACAGCTGTCTGGTTTATTTCACTAGAACCTCATTGACATTTTAGTCATTTAGCAGACACTCTGATCCATAGCGACTTACAGGAGCAATTAGGTATAAGTGCCTTGCTCAAGGGCACATCAACATACTTTTTACCTAGTCCGCTCAGGGATTCAAACCAGCAACCTTTTGGTTACTGACCCAATGCTCTCCAAGGCTACCTTCCGTCCCAGTCTGATATTTGAAAGGTAAATAGTAGCGTGTCGACTCCAACCTGCTGCTAAAATTTGCCTGATGCAATTTCCAGTTGAAATCGGAAGTTTACATACAGTCATTAAAGTCTTTAAAACTCATTTTTCAACCATTCCACAAAATTCTTGTTAACAAACTATAGTTTTGGCTAGTCGGTTAGGACATCTACTGTGTGCATGACACAAGTAACTTTTCCAACAATTTTTTTACAGATTATTTCACTTATAATTCACTGTATCACAATTCCAGTGGGTCAGAAGTTTACATACACTAAGTTGACTGTGCCTTTAAACAGCTTGGAAAATTACAGAAAATTATGTCATGGCTTTAGAAGCTTCTGATAGGCTAATTGACATAATTTGAGTCAATTGGAGGTGTATCTATTGATGGATTTCAAAGCTTCCTTCAAACTCAGTGCCTCTTTGCTTGACATCATGGGGAAATCTAAATAAATCAGCCCTCAGACCTCAGAAAAGAAATTGTAGACCTCCACAAGTCTGGTTCATCCTTGGGAGCAATTTCCAAATGCCTGAAGGTACCACGTTCATCTGTACAAACAATAGTATGCAAGTATAAACACCATGGGTGTTAAGGCTGTGTAAGGGAGGTGAAGTCAGGTGCAGGAGAGCAGAGTAGAGTAAACAGCCACACTTTTATTCCGGTCAAAAAATAGGCATGACATCTAAGTGCCCAAAAATCACGCAACATGAATACAAAAGTATAGCGCGTGAACATACACCATTTAACAATAAACAATTACACACAAAGACATGGAGGGGAACAGAGGACTAAATACATGCAGTGTGATTATGGAATGAAAACCAGGTGTGTATGAAACAAGACTAAACAAATGGATGTATGAGAAATGGAGCGGCGATGGATAGAAAGCTGGTGACGTCGATCGCCGAACGCCGCCCGAACAAGGAGAGGAGCCGACTTCGGCGGAAGTCGTGACAATGGGACCACGCAGCCGTCAAACCGCTTAGGAAGGAGATGTGTACTGTCTCCTAGAGATGAACGTACTTTGGTGCGAAAAGTGCAAATCAATCCCAGAACAACAGCTAAGGACCTTGTGAAGATGCTGGAGGAAACAGGTACAAAAGTATCTATATCCACAGTAAAACGAGTCCTATATCGACATAACCTGAAAGGCCGCTCAGCAAGGAAGAAGCCACTGCTCCAAAACAGCCATAAAAAAGCCAGTCTACAGTTTGCAACTGCACATGGGGACAAAGATCGTACTTTTTGGAGAAATATCCTCTGGTATGATGAAACAAAAATAGAACTGTTTGGCCATAATGACCATCGTTATGTTTGGAGGAAAAAGGGGGAGGCTTGTAAACCGAAGAACACCATCCCAACTGTGAAGCACGGGGGTGGCAGCATCATGTTGTGGGGGTGCTTTGCTGCAAGAGGGACTGGTGCACTTCACAAAATAGTTGGCATCATGAGGTGGGAAAATGATGTGGATATATTGAAGCAGCATCTCAAGACATCAGTCAGGAAGTTAAAGCTTGGTAGCAAATGGGTCTTTCAAATGGACAATGACCCCAAGCATACTTCTAAAGTTGTGGCAAAATGGCTTAAGGACAACAAAGTTAAGGTATTAGAGTGGCCATTACAAAGCCCTGATCTCAATTCTATAGAAAAGTTGTGGGCAGAACTGAAAAAGCGTGTGCAAGCAAGGAGGCCTACAAACCTGACTCAGTTACACCAGCTCTGTCAGGAGGAATGGGCCAAAATTCACCCAACTGATGGTGGAAGGCTACCCAAAACGTTTGACCCAAGTTAAACAATTTAAAGGCAATGCTACCAAATACTAATTGAGTGTATGTAAACTTCTGACCCACTTGGAATGATATGAAAGAAATAAAAGCTTAAATGAATCATTCTCTCTACTATTATTCTGACATTTCACATTCTTAAAATAAAGTTGTGATCCTAACTGACCTAAGACAGGGAATTTTTACTAGGATTAAATGTCAGGAATTGTGAAAAACTGAGTTTAAATGTATTTGGCTAAGGTGTATGTAAAATTCTGACTTCAACTGTAACTGTATTCCTAACACCAATCCAATACTTTCAGATCTGTGGATTGGAGTCAACTTTAGAATCGGGCGATAGACTTCAAATAGTCCAGGTTCCTCGACTATAGACTTGCTTAATCTTGGTAATTGGTCAGGTTACACAGAACACAAACTGACCAATCCTTCAAAATGTTATCAAATACTTCTCAGCTATATCTAGGGCTATACTGTTCACTGAGTCATAACATCCTTACTTCAATAGTGAACATCTGAAGGACATTGCAAGTAGCAATACAGATTATACTATATTTTGCATTTTGCTTTGTTATTGTTTTCATGACAAAACATCCAATTATGAAAGCCAATGACAGTGAATTTTGTCACCGTATTCAGAAAGCTGACTAAGAATCTACAGTATAAGCCACGTTGTGTTTGCTTTATGTAAACCTCTTGATGTCTGGTTTGAAACCCCTTATCTACCCCAATATACATTAAGCACTGTAAGCAGGGGTCGAGGTTTCATTAACTGTTCTCAGAACTGTGGCAAACATGAGATTATGAGAATGCCTTTATGTTGAGGGCTGCCTGTCTAAATGTAGGAAATACGGTGTCATTAGGGATACAACCTGTCTGTTTTATTTTATTCATTTATTTATTTAACCTTTATTTAACTAGGCAAGTCAGTTAAGAGCAAATTCTTATTTACAATGGCGGCCAAAAGGCAAAAGGCCTCCTGCGGGACGGGGGCCTGGGATTAAAATAAATAAATAAATACAATATAAATTGTACAAAACACACATCACAACAAGAGAGACAACACAGCACTACATAAAGAGAGACCTAAGACAACAACATAGCAAGGCAGCAACACATGACACCACAGTATGGTAGCAACACAACATAACAGCAACAGGGTAGCAACACAACATGGTAGCAGCACAAAACATGGTACAAACATTATTGGGCACAGCCAACAGCACAATGGTCAAGAAGGTAGAGACAACAATACATCACACAAAGCAGTGACAACTGTCAGTAAGAGTGTCCATGACTGAGTCTTTGAATGAAGAGACTGAGATAAAACTGTCCAGTTTGAGTGCTTGTTGTAGCTCGTTCCAGTCGCTAGCTGCTGCGTGTGTGCTTTGGGAACCTTTAACTGAATGTGACTGGCAGAACAGGTGTTGTATGTGGAGGATGAGGGCTGCAGTAGATATCTCAGATAGGGGGGAGTGAGGCCTAAGAGGGTTTTATAAATAAGCATCAACCAGTGGGTCTTGTGACGGGTATACAGAGATGACCAGTTTACATAGGAGTATAGAGTGCAGTGCTGTCTCCTATAAGGATAATTGTTGGCAAATCTGATGGCCGAATGGTAAAGAACATCTAGCCGCTCGAGGGCACCCTTACCTGCCGATCTATAAATGATGTCTCTGTAATCTAGCATGGGTAGGATGGTCATCTGAATCATGGTTAGTTTGGCAGCTGGGATGAAAGAGGAGCGATTACGATAGAGAAAACCATGTCTAGATTTAACTTTAGCCTGCAGCTTTGATATGTGCCGCTGGGCGGCAGCGTAGCCTAGTGGTTAGAGCGTTGGACTAGCAACCGAAAGGTTGCAAGTTCAAATCCCCGAGCTGACAAGGTACAAATCTGTCGTTCTGCCCCTGAACAGGCAGTTAACCCACTGTTCCTAGGTCGTCATTGAAAATAAGAATTTGTTCTTAACTGGCTTGCCTAGTTAAATAAAGGTAAAAAAAGAGAAGGACTGCACCGTCATAGCCATACTCCCAAGTACTTGTATGAGGTGACTACCTCAAGCTCTAAATCCTCAGAGGTAGTAATAACAGTGGGTTAACCTGTGGAAAGAGGGGCATTCTTCTCACCAAACCACATGACCTTGGTTTTGGAGGTGTTCAGAACAAGGTTAAGGGTAGGTTAAGGGTAGAGAAAGCTTGTTGGACATTAAGAAAGCTTTGTTGTAGAGCATTTAACACAAAATCCGGGGAGGGGCCAGCTGAGTACAAGACTGTATCATCTGCATATAAATGGATGAGAGAGCTTCCTACTGTCTGAGCTATGTTGTTGATGTAAATTGAGAAGAGCGTGGGGCCTAGGATTGAGGCTTGGTGTACTCCCTTGGTGACAGGCAGTGGCTGAGACAGCAAATGTTCTGACTTTATACACTGCACTCTTTGAGAGAGGTGGTTAGCAAACCAGGCCAAAGACCCCTCAGAGACACCAATACTCCTTACCCAGCCCACAAGAATGGAATGGTCTACCGTATCAAAAGCTTTGGCCAAGTCAATAAAAATAGCAGCAGCATATTGCTTAGAATCAAGGGCAATGGTGACATCATTGAGGACCTTTAAGGTTGCAGTGACACATCCATAACCTGAGTGGAAACCCTATTGCATACCCAAGAGAATACTACAGACATCAAGAAAGCCAATCAGTTGTTTATTGACGAGTTTTTCCAACACTTTTGATGAACAGGGCAAAATAGAAATAGGTTTATAACAGTTAGGATCAGCTTGATCTCCCCTTTAAATAAAGGACGAACCGTGGCTGCCATCCAAGCAATGGGAACCTCCCCAGAGGAGAGACAGGTTAAAAAGGTTGGAGATAGGCTTGGCGATGATAGGGGCAGCAACCTTAAAGAAGAAATGGTCTAAACCATCTGACCGATGGTTTTTGGGGGTCTAGTTTAAGGAGTTCTTTAGCACCTCGGACTCAGTGACTGCCTGCAGGGAGAAACATTGTAGCGGGCAGGGGAAAAAGAGGGAGAAACATCAGGGATAGCCGCATTAGAAGGGGTGGGAGATGATGAAATGTTGGACAGGCAAGGAGATATGGCTGACTCAAATAGGAATCCTGACTTAATGAAGTGGTGATTAAAGAGCTCAGCCATGTGCTTCTTGTCAGTAACAACCACATCATCAACATTAACTTCACTGCGCTACGGATCCCTTTTACGGGATCACTTTCCTAAACAACCGCTAGAATTGCAGGTCGCCAAATGCATAAATATTACAAAAAATATGTATAATCATGCAATCACAAGTGAAATATACCAAAACACAGCTTAGCTTGTTGTTAATCCACCTATCGTGTCAGATTTTGAAAATATGCTTTACAGCGAAAGAAATTTAAGCTTTTGTGAGTGTATCAATCAATGCTACAACAGCTAGCCCCAAATTAGCATGGTCACGAACGTCAGAAAGGACAATAAAATGAATCGCTTACCTTTGATAATCTTCAGATGTTTGCACTCACGAGACTCCCAGTTACACAACAAATGTTTTTTTTGTTCGATAAATATTACTTTTATAACAAAAAAACGCCATTTGGGTTGCGCGTTATGTTGAGAAAACTACAGCCTCGTTCCGGTCCTGAAAGGCAGATGATAATTCCCAAACGTATCAGATTAAAGAATATTACTAAAAATATTAAAATCATGCAATCACAAGTGAAATATACCAAAACACAGCTTAGCTTGTTGTTAATCCACCTATCGTGTCAGACTTTGAAAATATACTTTACAGCAAAAGAAATCCAAGCTTTTGTGAGTGTAGCAATCAATGCTAGAACAGTTAGCTTTATATTAGCTTGGTTAGCTTGGTCACGAAAGTCTGAAAAGCAATAAATTTAATCGCTTACCTTTGATAATCTTTGGATGTTTGCACTCACGAGACTCTCAGTTACACAACAAATGTTATTTTTGTTTGATAAATATTGCTTTTATCACAAAAAACGCCATTTGGGTTGCGCGTTATGTTCAGAAAACCAAAGCCTTGTTCCGTTCGACAAATTCCAAAAAGTATCCGTAATGGTCGTAGAAACATGTCAAATGTTTTTTATAATCAATCCTCGGGTTGTTTTTAACAAACAATATCGATAATATTTCAACCGGACCAAAACCTATTCATTAAGGGACATGGGCAGCTGAGACGCGGAGGGTTTATTCTCCAGGTGTTTAACTGTTTTCCAGAACTTCTTGGGGTTAGACACACAGAGAGAGAACTGCTCCTTAACCTGTCTAGGATCAGCGTGGCGCTAGCGGCACACCCCCCCCCCCCCCACTGAAAAACCAGTGCCGCGAAATTCAAAAAAAATATTTTTTTAAAATATTTAACTTTCACACATTAAAGTCCAATACAGCTAATGAAAGACACAGATCTTGTGAATCCAGTCAACATTTCCGATTTTTAAAATGTTTTACAGGGAAGACACAATATGTAAAGATGTACATCTATTACCTAAAAACACATTAGCATAATCCACCATCTTTTATTTGTCCACCAACACCAGTAGCCATCACCAATTCGGCTAAACTAAGATATTTATAGCCCCTAACCAACAAAAAAACTCATTAGATGACAGTCTGATAACATATTTATGGTATGGGATAGGTTTTGTTAGAAAAAAGTGCATATTTCAGGTATATGGCATAGTTTACAATTGCACCCACCATCACAAATGGACTAGAATAATTACAATGAGCAACGTGTTTACCTAACTACTAATCATCAAACATTTCGTAAAAATACACAGCATACACGAATCGAAAGACACAGATCCTGTGAATACAGACAATATTTCAGATTTTCTAAGTGTCTTACAGCGAAAACACAATAAATCGTTATATTAGCATAGCACATAGCACATAGCAGCCCAGCATTGATTCTAGCCAAAGTGGGCGATAACGTCAACATCGCCAAAAATATATTAATTTTTTCACTAACCTTCTCAGAATTCTTCCGATGACACTCCTGTAACATCACATTACAACATGCATATACAGTTTGATCGAAAATGTTTATATTTAGCCACCAAAATCATGGTTAGACAATGTGAAATGTAACTCAGCTGGTCAGAATTTGTCCTTGCGCCACTTAGACAGTGATCTACTCTTATACATAAATACTCATAAACGTGACTAAAAAATATAGGGTGGACAGGGATTGATAGACAATTTAATTCTTAATACAATTGCGTTATTACATTTTTTAATTTATCCTTACTTTTCAATACAGTTTGCGCCAAGCGAAGCTACGTCAAAAAACATGGCGTCCTAAGCCACTAAAATGTTTCGACAGAAACACGATTTATCATAATAAAAATGTCCTACCTTGAGCTGTTCTTCCATCAGTATCTTGGGCAAAGGATCCTTTCTTGGGAGAAATCGTCTTTTGGTGGAAAGCTGTCCTCTTGCCATGTGGAAAAGTCAACTGCGTTCGGGATGAACTGAAAAGCGTGCCCAACTTTTCACATCGTTGCAAAAATAAATGTCCCAAAATCGCACTAAACGGATATAAATTGCTATAAAACGCTTTAAATTAACTACCTTGTGATGTTTTTAACTCCTATAACGAGTGAAAAGATGACCGGAGAAATATAACAGGCTAAACTAACGCTTGGAACAGGTGCGCGCCGGTGTCCACTTTGCTCATGACGCAGCTCCCAAAGAATGACTAGCTTCAGGGTTTTTTCATTTGTAGGGCCTGTGAACGTGCAATCGACCCCGTTGGAATCGTCATCACGTAAAGGCATCCAGGGGAAGACGTAAGAAGTGTCCGTATAGTCATAGCAACGACAGTGCCCTTTTAAATGACTTCAGAAGAGAGGCCAACATTTCTCAAATCTGACTCCATGTCAGGGAAATTGCTGTAGAATGGGCTCTGTTCCACTTAGAGACAAAATTTCAACTCCTATAGAAACTATAGACTGTTTTCTATCCAATAATAATAATAATATGCATATTGTACGATCAAGGATTTTGTGGGAAGCCGTTTAAAAAATTAGCCACATTAGCATAAGTAGTCTAAACAGCGCCCCCATCCCCAACAGGTTAAAGTAACTAACTTTGGCCTTCCGGATAGCCTGAGTGTACTTATTTCTCATTTGCTTGAATGAGTATGTGTGTGCCGAGCCTTTCACCAAATGCAATTCTTGAGGTGGAGTAACTCTGCAAGATCACGGTCGAACCAGGGGCTGAACCTGTTTTTAATTCTAATTTTCGTTATGGGGCGTGTTTGTTAACAATACCACTGAAGATATAAAAAAAATAAGGTCCAAGCGTTTTCGACAGAGGGGATCGATCTGATTCTATACCATTTTACAGAGGCCAGTTCATGAAGAAAAGCTGCTCATTGAAGTTTTTGAGCAAGCATCTATGACAAATCAGGACAGGTGGTTTCACTGAGCAGCCATTACAAACACAGGCTGTAAAACAGTGATCACTATTTGACTAGAACCTGCTTCCTTCCTGTCTGAAATGTGAAAGGTAAATAGTAGCTTGTTGACACCATGGTGGGGTTAGAGTCTGTCCATCAGACCAGCCTGCTCAGGTTAGCCTTGACTCCAGCCTGCTGCTTCATTTGCCTGACGGGACACCTGTCCTCTTATCTCTGCTGTTTTACTACACACACATGCCTCCAAATCTCTACATTCTCCCAAAGTGTGCACTTGTTCACTTCCCTTCAGGGATTTTAAACTAAATTACTGGTAGGCTATGGGTAAACTCACTTTATGCTTACACCAAGCTACAGCTTTAACATTTTTAGGGAGTGCAGGAGATATTATTGTGGCGCACCTCTCCCTTCATCCTCCCTCCCACCTACACCCCCAGCTCTCCATCCTCCCCTAATCCATAGCTACACACAAACTTAAATCACCTCACTCAGTCACACCTCACATGATACGATTCAAAGATCTCTCTCTCCTTTCTCAATTTCATCCCCTTTAAATATTTGACACTTTGATACTGAACATCACATTCCCTGCGTTCTGGTTGGTCAACTTCACATTCAGATCGGTTTGAGATTTGCATAGACCCAAACGTCTTGCTCTTCTCTTTCTCCCTCTCCCTCTCTCTCCTCTCCAGATGATTTCTAACAACTGATAGTCACTCAATCAGCCCATGTCAGCTAATATTTTTTAGATTGGTAAATTAGTCTAGCGGCCAGCTATCTAAACTTAGCAATCATGGTTGAATACTGGCCAGGGGGCCCCCATTGATTTTCTTAGTCAATCTTATTCAGATATCATATTAAAAAGGGGTGTGGGGGGTATGGATTTGGGTGCGCACACCCTTAAGCAACTGCGATCCCTCATGATGAGTTCAGATTGTTTATGACCCCCCCTACCACCATGAAACTTGCCGATCTTTTCTGGCATGGGCACTCTCACCCGACTCCTTCTCCCTGAACCCCTGTCCTCCCTTCAGTCTTAAAAGACAGTCAAAAGCACTTGTGGGATACAGACTGAGGGTACTGCCTCACTCCACCTCACACGCTCCCAACCACATCAGCTGATTGGCAGATGCTCCTGACCAACCACGTGTGCAGGTATTTAGACTGTCTGCTGAGCACTTAACCGGGTAAGGCCCTCCACTAATGGGGAGAATCCTAAAAAAAATGGTGTTTATGTTTGAATAGAGGTTCTTTTTGTAGTGCAGTAAAGACTCTGTTTTAGGTTTTTCAGTAACAAATGTATGTTTTGTAGAGGTCCAGATGTGTTGGAATCCATTTTGATTATATGAAATGACTGAAAAAAATCTTCTAATATTTACATGGCTGAACTTTTTAAATAAATGTTTACAGGTGTAGATGAACTCAGTATAGTTATGCTTGTAGCTCAATCAAGAATATCTGATGCTCGTTAGTACAGGTTACCCTGTATTTGTTATCATCTGTTGTTAAATAAACAAATAGCTTAAACAAATGTTATTATCAATGTAATTTAAATGCATAACTTTTATTTATTTTTATTATTTGTTGGTTAGATATATGACATTTAGAAATCTGTCACTTCAATGCAATTTCATTTTCCAATCACTAAAGTCATATCACGAAACACTAAAGTTCATTTACAGTAAAAGTGTGTTACAAATATATCACAAACCTAATAAATATACATGTTTTCTTTTCAAAAGTGAGAGATTTAACTGAAATTATTATTTATTTAGTCCCACAACAACAAATGTATTTTTTATTAAATTCATAACTCTGATTATTTGCTTACCTTAATCCAACATTAATCATTGACAATTTACCTCCATAAATCCTTCTTAACTATTGGCTTTTCTGTGCTGCAGTTTTTCCCACATTCTAATGTCTTTTGTCACATACATTGACAATATGTTGATTTAGATATGCCTGTAAGCACTTAAGAGGAAGAGGAGTCTGTAGTATTACTTTACTCACAGATTTGGATAACAATATACTTTAAATTACGTTTAAATAATTTTGTCTGGTCTAAGCAGGTTATTTAGGAATGTAATGATTATTCCAGAGGTATGAACACTGATGTCTGGAACCATGTTGTGTAAATCTGGTGCTCCCAGATTTTGAATTTATTACAATCAGTTCATACGAAGAATACTTTTTGTTTAGTGTGTTTTAGTTTTTTATTTTCAAATTTTAGTAAAGAATGTAGCGTCTTTTAAAAGAGTGAACAGCAATCTGAGCCCTTTTTACATGGTGAGACAAGAAAATTAATTATTGCAATAAAACTTTAGAATTTTCTTTCTTTTGGTATCTGAGTTATCCTTGTGTATTTGTCTTCATTTTTTACATTTGTTTTACTACAGCAAGTCCTATAATCAAGATGAATTTAGACACTATACACACGCAAATACACACACACATGCAAATACACACACACATGCAAATACACACACACATGCAAATACACACACACATGCAAATACACACACACACATGCAAATACACACACACATGCAAATACACACACACATGCAAATACACACACACATGCAAATACACACACACACACACACACACATGCAAATACACACCTTTATTTGTGGAAGACAGATATACATCAAATATAAACTCAACTCAATATTCCATTGGATTTCTCAGGTTACAATGACCTTTCAAACCACAAGGTCATCTGAAGTTCCTGAGGTCTCAATAGGAACATACTCCTGTGCATTGTACATAATATTATTCTGCACTGTCCCACCCTGATCTGTTTCACCTGTCTTTGTGCTTGTCTCCACCCCCTCCAGGTGTCGCCCATCTTCCCCATTATCTCCTGTGTATGTCTACCTGTGTTTTCTGTCTGTCTGTGCCAGTTCGTCTTGTTTGTCAAGTCAATCAGTGTTTTGTCTCAGCGCCTGCTTTCCCCAGTCTTTCTCTTTCTTGCCCTCCTGGTTTTGACCCTTGCCTGTCCTGACTCTGAGCCTGCCTGGCCACTCTGCCTGACCCTGACCCTGACCCTGAGCCTGCCTGCCTGGCCACTCTGCCTGACCCTGACCCTGAGCCTGAGCCTGCCTGCCTGGCCACTCTGCCTGACCCTGACCCTGAGCCTGCCTGCCTGGCCACTCTGCCTGACCCTGACCCTGACCCTGAGCCTGCCTGCCTGGCCACTCTGCCTGACCCTGACCCTGAGCCTGCCTGCCTGGCCACTCTGCCTGACCCTGACCCTGAGCCTGCCTGCCTGGCCACTCTGCCTGACCCTGACCCTGACCCTGAGCCTGCCTGCCTGGCCACTCTGCCTGACCCTGACCCTGAGCCTGCCTGCCTGGCCACTCTGCCTGACCCTGACTCTGAGCCTGCCTGGCCACTCTGCCTGACCCTGACCCTGACCCTGCCTGCCTGGCCACTCTGCCTGACCCTGACCCTGAGCCTGCCTGCCTGGCCACTCTGCCTGACCCTGACTCTGAGCCTGCCTGCCTGGCCACTCTGCCTGACCCTGACCCTGAGCCTGCCTGGCTGGCCACTCTGCCTGACCCTGACCCTGAGCCTGCCTGGCTGGCCACTCTGCCTGACCCTGACTCTGAGCCTGCCTGGCTGGCCACTCTGCCTGACCCTGACTCTGAGCCTGCCTGCCTGGCCACTCTGCCTGACCCTGACTCTGAGCCTGCCTGGCTGGCCACTCTGCCTGACCCTGACCCTGAGCCTGCCTGGCTGGCCACTCTGCCTGACCCTGACCCTGAGCCTGCCTGCCTGGCCACTCTACCTGACCCTGACCCTGAGCCTGCCTGGCTGGCCACTCTGCCTGCCCCTGACCCTGAGCCTGCCTGCCTGGCCACTCTGCCTGACCCTGACCCTGAGCCTGCCTGCCTGGCCACTCTGCCTGACCCTGACCCTGAGCCTGCCTGGCTGGTCACTCTGCCTGCCCCTGACCCTGAGCCTGCCTGCCTGGCCACTCTGCCTGCCCCTGACCCTGAGCCTGCCTGGCTGGCCACTCTGCCTGCCCCTGACCCTGAGCCTGCCTGGCTGGCCACTCTGCCTGACCCTGACCCTGAGCCTGCCTGCCTGGTCACTCTGCCTGCCCCTGACCCTGAGCCTGCCTGCCTGGTCACTCTGCCTGACCCTGAGCCTGCCTGCCGTCCTGCACCTTTGCCCCACCTCTGGTTTACTGACCCCTGCCTCCCCAGTACTGTCTTGTCTTCTTTATGATTGTACACGTTCACAAGAGTGAAGTTGACCATACATCTGACAGAACAGGACAATGTAGCCACCAGCGTAATCTTCATCATGGCAGATGTACTGATAGTGTGGTATGTTTTTATTCACCAGTATGGCCACTCCTTTATTATTCAGAGAGTAAACTGTAAAGTAAGAGGTCCAACCTCTCACTTCATTTATGTCTTTGTAACCTTTAGGTCCAATGTGAGTTTCTTGAAGGAAGATTACGTCATCATTCCTGCCATTCTTCATTATATCAATCAACTTATTTGGGCTGCGTTTTGTTGGTTTAACACCACAAGTGTTCCAGGTGATGATAGAGACTATTTCCTGTAGATTTTGCCATAGTTCTTGGTGTTTCTAGGTTGGATTCTAAAACATAAACATATCAGTTTGAGTTCATAATAAGCTGCTTTAAATCAGACGTTCCTACTTCTAACCAAAAGATTCCACCAGATTCAGCAAGTATTTGCACGAGTACACAATTCACATGCTTTTTTTTTAGAGGATAATTTAAAATCTAACTTAAATATAAATATCTGCTTCTCTGCTTGTTACCTTATACATTAAATAATGGTGACGTTCTACAGAGTTATCTCATCAACACATAAAAATATCATAACCTCACCTGTGTAGTGCTGATCCAGGTGTGTCTTCTCTGCCGTGCTGTATGACCTGTGTAGTGCTGATCCAGGTGTGTCTTCTCTGCCGTGCTGTATGACCTGTGTAGTGCTGATCCAGGTGTGTCTTCTCTGCCGTGCTGTATGACCTGTGTAGTGCTGATCCAGGTGTGTCTTCTCTGCCGTGCTGTATGACCTGTGTAGTGCTGATCCAGGTGTGTCTTCTCTGCCGTGCTGTATGACCTGTGTAGTGCTGATCCAGGTGTGTCTTCTCTGCCGTGCTGTATGACCTGTATAGTGCTGATCCAGGTGTGTCTTCTCTGCCGTGCTGTATGACCTGTGTAGTGCTGATCCAGGTGTGTCTTCTCTGCCGTGCTGTATGACCTGTGTAGTGCTGATCCAGGTGTGTCTTCTCTGCCGTGCTGTATGACCTGTGTAGTGCTGATCCAGGTGTGTCTTCTCTGCTGTGCTGTATTACCTCTGATACTCAGGTGTGTCTCCTCTGCCATGCTGTATGACCGCTGATACTCAGGTGTGTCTCCTCTGCTGTGCTATATGACCTCTGATACTCAGGTGTGTCTCCTCTGCTGTGCTATATGACCTCTGATACTCAGGTGTGTCTCCTCTGCTGTGCTGTATGACCTCTGATACTCAGGTGTGTCTCCTCTGCTGTGCTATATGACCTCTGATACTCAGGTGTGTCTCCTCTGCTGTGCTATATGACCTCTGATACTCAGGTGTGTCTCCTCTGCTGTGCTATATGACCTCTGATACTAAGGTGTGTCTCCTCTGCTGTGCTGTATGACCTCTGATACTCAGGTGTGTCTCCTCTGCTGTGCTATATGACCTCTGATACTCAGGTGTGTCTCCTCTGCTGTGCTATATGACCTCTGATACTCAGGTGTGTCTCCTCTGCTGTGCTATATGACCTCTGATACTCAGGTGTGTCTCCTCTGCTGTGCTGTATGACCTCTGATACTCAGGTGTGTCTCCTCTGCTGTGCTATATGACCTCTGATACTCAGGTGTGTCTCCTCTGCTGTGCTATATGACCTCTGATACTCAGGTGTGTCTCCTCTGCTGTATGACCTCTGATACTCAGGTGTGTCTCCTCTGCTGTGCTGTATGACCTCTGATACTCAGGTGTGTCTCCTCTGCTGTGCTGTATGACCTCTGATACTCAGGTGTGTCTCCTCTGCTGTGCTGTATGACCTCTGATACTCAGGTGTGTCTCCTCTGCTGTGCTATATGACCTCTGATACTCAGGTGTGTCTCCTCTGCTGTGCTGTATGACCTCTGATACTCAGGTGTGTCTCCTCTGCTGTGCTATATGACCTCTGATACTCAGGTGTGTCTCCTCTGCTGTGCTGTATGACCTCTGATACTCAGGTGTGTCTCCTCTGCTGTGCTGTATAACCTCTGATACTCAGGTGTGTCTCCTCTGCTGTATGACCTCTGATACTCAGGTGTGTCTCCTCTGCTGTATGACCTCTGATACTCAGGTGTGTCTTCTCTGCTGTATGACCTCTGATACTCAGGTGTGTCTCCTCTGCTGTATGACCTCTGATACTCAGGTGTGTCTCCTCTGCTGTATGACCTCTGATACTCAGGTGTGTCTCCTCTGCTGTATGACCTCTGATACTCAGGTGTGTCTCCTCTGCTGTGCTATATGACCTCTGATACTCAGGTGTGTCTCCTCTGCTGTGCTATATGACCTCTGATACTCAGGTGTGTCTCCTCTGCTGTGCTATATGACCTCTGATACTCAGGTGTGTCTCCTCTGCTGTGCTATATGACCTCTGATACTCAGGTGTGTCTCCTCTGCTGTGCTATATGACCTCTGATACTCAGGTGTGTCTCCTCTGCTGTATGACCTCTGATACTCAGGTGTGTCTCCTCTGCTGTATGACCTCTGATACTCAGGTGTGTCTCCTCTGCTGTATGACCTCTGATACTCAGGTGTGTCTCCTCTGCTATATGACCTCTGATACTCAGGTGTGTCTCCTCTGCTGTGCTATATGACCTCTGATACTCAGGTGTGTCTCCTCTGCTGTATGACCTCTGATACTCAGGTGTGTCTCCTCTGCTGTGCTATATGACCTCGTATACTCAGGTGTGTCTCCTCTGCTGTGCTATATGACCTCGTATACTCAGGTGTGTCTCCTCTGCTGTGCTATATGACCTCTGATACTCAGGTGTGTCTTCTCTGTCGTGCTATATGACCTCTGATACTCAGGTGAGTCTATGTAAATAGTAATGTAAATTTTGCGTGCAGCCATACAAATATCCACATCCATCTATGCGTCATCAGCACCTATCATGGAATGCCACCCGTAAAACAGAGCTACAAAGATCATTTGAGTTTCCATTTCCAATTCAGGTTTTACATCACTACCTTTAGTTTTAATCAAGCAAATGATATGTTATTGTTGAAGTACGAACTACTGCCAATGTCATCAAACAATTCTTATTTATTAAAGTCCCATTCTTGTATTTTATAAAATGTTTCTTAAACCTTTAGAAGTAATTAAATCAGTTACATTTGTCTCTATGTGACTTTCCATTTTAAGGTGTATATTTGCTGCCTCCTTTGTTTTGAGGGGGTGGGGACATGTGTACTTTCTTATTTTTAGTTGTATTTTTGTCTTGCTTTCGGAGTTAAGGAATATCTTCTGAGAATTGCTTATGAACACTTGAGGACAAATTACATTACAAGTTTAGTGATGGTAGAGCAGGATGTACTGGATAACTGGGTTATGGTCTTCATTATGATTCAAGTAACTGTCTTGAGGTCATTTCTATAACTTCACAAAGTTCTCATGTGTTTGTTCAGTCTGTACAGGAACAATGGAGGATTACTGTGTCTTAAGGGGTAAATGTTATTTTGTGATTCCTTTTACTAATTCCAGTGGAAATGTTGGTGTGTCATCACTGTATGACTCATATCACTTTAAATATGAAAGGTTGTATGTATCTATAAAAACAGCCACACTCACAGCTGCATCGTCAAATACTTTTTATTAGAATTTTCATAACAATTAAAGCCACATTATAGTACTTTATGTGTTTGTTTCTGAAACCTATAGAAGACATGCAATTAGGAGAATTTAAAACCTCTTCTGGCTGCAGGGTGAATATTGAAAAAACTGGAAAATATGTGCACATTTTCAAACGGCCTCTTAAGAAATTTTTGATTTTACAATATGCATATATTTACTACTATTGGATAGATAACAGTCTATAGTTTCTAAAAACGTTTGAATTATTTCTCTAAGTGGAACAGAACTATTTCTACAGCCATTTTCCCAGCCGAATTGAGATTTCCAAAATGCGATGTGTCTCTTTAAGACCTTGTCTATACAAGGTCATGACACTTAGGACCGTAGAAACACGTCATACGCCTTCATCTGGGTGTAATGCGGAAGTGAGAGTTGAAAGGAGTCGAATATCTCTTCCAGGGACTGAATACCACATCTTCTTGTGAGACCTGCGCAGTTTAATTTTTTTTCCGGGCGGGAGGCAGAATCTGGACTCGGCTCCTGGAATCCGCTCGCTAAAGGTGAATATGACCTCTGCCTACGATATTATTTGATACATGTCACAAAATCATCCTAAAGTATGTTTTTTCAATACACTTTAATTATATTATTGCAATTTATTCTGGACTTTAGATGTGATGCGACGGAATAATTTTTTGAAGTAAGACAGATTAGCGCCGCACGGCCATTGTGCTTGCTAACCAAAGAGGGAAATATTTCGTTCTGGAACCCAACTAAAGACTGTACTGGACAATGGACCCCGTTACAACATTCTGATGGAATATCAACAAAGATAAGGACCCAATTTGGGATGCTTTTTCATATATCTGTCGAACTGTGCTATGCTAGCGCTTGACTAGAATCAATGCTGCCGTATGCTAGCTAATGTTGTAAGCTAATATAACGATATATTGTGTTTTCGCTGTAAAACACTTCAAAAATCGGAAATATTGGCTCTATTCACACGATATTTGTCTTTCATTAGCTATCCACCATATGTTTTTCTGAAATGTTTTATGAGGTGTAATTAGTAGTTGACGTTGGTGTCTGTATTTTCTCTGGCTACTCCCGTGTGATTTCAGACTGTAGCTATGCTGTAGCAATGATGGGAGCAGTAATGTAAAACTGATTTATAGCTAAAATATGCACATTTTATGAACAAAACATAGATTTATTGTGTAACATGTTATAGGACTGTCATCTGAGGTAGTTTTTTCTAGGTTCTTTAGGTTGGGTCTAGGTTATTTAGGCTGGCTTGTGCATGCTACTTGAATCATTATTCATACATCATAATCATAATCATACGTGTCTGTCCACTTTTTTATTTGGTGGTGAGCTAACATAAATATATGTGGTGTTTTCTCTGTAAAACATTTAAAAAATCGGACATGTTGGCTGGATTGACAAGATGTTTATCTTTCAAATGCTGTATTGGACTTGTTAATATGTGAAAGTTAAATATTTTTAAAAAATAGATTTTGAATTTCGCGCCCTACAATTGAGTTGGATGTTGTCACAGTTGTACCGATATCGGGACAGCCCGCCTAACAGGTTAATAAATATTTCATAAGAATAACCACATTTCCATCCACAGTTTGTAAGCGATTAACCTTTCAAGGACACACGTTCCGCTAGCGGCACACCCCCCCCCCCACCCCCACTGAAAAGGCAGAGCCGCGAAATTCAAAAAAAATATTTTTTTAAATATTTAACTTTCACACATTAAAGTCCCATACAGCTAATGAAAGACACAGATCTTGTGAATCCAGCCAACATGTCCGATTTTTAAAATGTTTTACAGGGAAGACACAATATGTAAAGATGTAAATCTATTAGCTAAAAACACATTAGCATAATCCACCATCTTTACTTTGTCCACCAACAACAGTAGCTATCACCAATTCGGCTAAACTAAGATATTGATAGCCCCTAACCAAGAAAAAAACTCATCAGATGACAGTCTGATAACATATTTATGGTATAGGATAGGTTTTGTTAGAAAAATGTGCATATTTCAGGTAGATGGCATAGGTTACAATTGCACCCACCGTCACAAATGGACTAGAATAATTACAATGAGCAACGTGTTTACCTAACTACTAATCATCAAACATTTCGTAAAAATACACAGCATACACTAATCGAAAGACACAGATCCTGTGAATACAGACAATATTTCAGGTTTTCTAAGTGTCTTACAGCGAAAACACAATAAATCGTTATATTAGCATAGCACATGTGCAAACATTACCCCAGCATTGATTCTAGCCAAAGAGAGCGATAACGTAAACATCGCCAAAATATATTATTTTTTTCACTAACCTTCTCAGAATTCTTCAGATGACACCCCTGTAACATCACATTACAACATACATATACAGTTTGTTCGAAAATGTGCATATTTAGCCACCAAAATCATGGTTAGACAATGACAAAAGTTGCCCAGCTGGTCAGAAAATGTTCGTGCGCCATATTAGACAGTGATCTAGTCGTATACATAAATACTCATAAACGTGACTAAAAAATATAGGGTGGACAGCGATTGATAGACAATTTAATTCTTAATACAATCGCGGAATTACATTTTTTAAATTATCCTTACTTTTCAATACAGTTTGCGCCAAGCGAAGCTACGTCAAAAAAGATGGCGTCCTAAGCCACTAACATTTTTCGACAGAAACACGATTTATCATAATAAATTGTTCCTACTTTGAGCTGTTCTTCCATCAGATTCTTGGGCAAAGCATCCTTTCTTGGGTCTAATCGTCTTTTGGTGGAAAGCTGTCCTCTTGCCATGTGGAAATGCCAACTGCGTTTGGCATGAATTGGAAGCGTGCCCAGAGATTCACAGTGTCTCAGAAATAAATGTCCCAAAATCGCACTAAACGGATATAAATTGCTATAAAACGCTTTAAATTAACTACCTTATGATGTTTTTAACTCCTATAACGAGTAGAAATATGACCGGAGAAATATAACTGGCTCCACTAATGCTTGGAAAAACAGTGGGTCGGTATCCTCCGCGCGCATGACGCACCAAGAAAAGAGTTCCTATATACAGGGTTTTTTCATTTATAGTGCCTGTGATTGCGCAATCGACACCATTCAAATCGTCATCACGTAAAGGCATCCAGGGGAAGACGTAAGCAGTGTCCGTATACTCATAGGAATAACAGTGGCCTTAAAACTGACTCCAGAACAGAGGCCAAAATTTCTGAAATCTGACTCCATGTCAGGGAAATTGCTGTAGAATGAGTTCTGTTCCACTTAGAGACAAAATTTCAACTCCTATAGAAACTATAGACTGTTTTCTATCCAATAATAATAATAATATGCATATTGTACGATCAAGAATTTTGTAGGAAGCCGTTTAAAAAATTACACGATTACCATAAATAGTGACAATAGCACCCCCTAGCCTTAATTAAAGTCATACTGTAAAAACAAATCAAGACAGCTGTGATGGAAACAGGACGTTTCTGTACAATGTTATAAATGCCGACAGATCATTTGTTCGACGTGGTGGGATATTTTTGATTCTATAAAAGTATTGATTTGAGAAATGGCGGTGGAAATGCCTCTGTGCGCAAATATTGATATAACAACCATCATATCGAAGTAAACTTGGAGTCACGCGATGATATGGTGAGTGGTCCTCCCACTGCAACTCCGGAAACCATGCAGTTTATTAGGCTACAGATTAAATGAATTATGTTAAACTTCACAGGGTGGCGAAAGTGTACAGTGATCTTGATGCTCCTTTCCAATTAGTATCAAGGGTCTTATTCTGGTTTCATGATGATCGATGCTTGACTGCCATCTGACAAATATAAATATTCTCACTCTTATCCATAATAATCTCTTCACGTAGACTATTTTAACAGCACAACCTACGCGCACTGTCTGCGAGCTGTTGGCTAGAGCGCAGGTGCCAAGACCAGAGTTGGCACATTTGCTATTTAACGTAACATATTTTGTGACTAATCTATCAGTGGAGTTGAAAATGTGATGGAAACACATTGAACTTTAGATTTTTATTTGGTGCATGAAAACTTAGGTGAAAAAGTACATTTTGTGTGCACTTTTTTTTTTTACCCTTATTTTACCAAATAAATTGAGAGAGAACACATTCTCATTTACAGCAATGAACTGGGGAAGATAAATGAGCCAATTGGAAGCTGGGGATGATTAGATGAGGGCCAGATTGGGAATTTAGCCAGGACACCAGGGTTAACACCCATACTCGTATGCTAAGGTACCTTTGGTGACCACAGACAGTTAAGACAACTAGTCTAAAGAAAGACAGTTTTATTTCTTCTTTAAATTAGCACAACAGTTTTCAGCTGTGCTAACATAATTGCAAAAGGGTTTTCTAATGATCAATTAGCCTTTTAAAATTATGAACTTGGATTAGCTAACACAATGTGCCATTGGAACACAGGAGTGATGGTTGCTGATAATGGGCCTCTGTACACCTATGTCAATATTCCATAAAATCAAATAAATCAGTCGTTTCCAGCTACAACAGTCATTACAACATTAACAATGTCTACACTGTATTTCTGATCAATTTGATGATATTTTAATTGACAAAAAAAAAAATATTTCGAAAACAAGGACATTTCTAAGTTACCCCAAACTTTTGAACGGTAGTGTATATTCAATTAATATAAAAACAAGTACCATTTGAGAATCATTCTTTGAAACCATAATGAGCTGTGTTACCTGCTCAGCTGTGAGGGTCACAATGGCACTTTAAAGTGGCAAAAGATGTGATGCGAGACGGCTTCTGCTTGTCCCCCTCTGAGAATGTTTTTTTGTGCTTGATAAGCATATGATTTGTCATGGAGCTAGTTGTACTGTGATAGGACAGCTTGATAGTTAGAGGGAACCTAAATAGCATAAGACTATCCTGGCTCTCAGTCCAGGTAGACCACATTTGTGTGCACTCAAGCCCATGCGTTCACACAACAGTAACAAGACGGAAAAACCAGACGTGTTCCAAACGAAAGACAATTAAGAAATTGACATAAAACTGGTAAATTAAATAAACCACAACTTCATTATCACAAGTGTTGCACAGTTTGTGAGCTCTCCAAACAAGTGTCCACCACAAGAAAGAGAAGAGTCCATCTGTCCATAGAACATTCTTCCAAGTCTTGATGATCATACAGGTGCTTCGAGGTGCTTTTTGGCAAACTTTAGTCAACTTTTTGGACAACATGGGTACCATTATGTCTTGTGAAAACCAAAAACTGCATTCCACAGTAAGAACCTCATCAACAATCAAGAATTGTGGTGGTGTGATGGTTTGGGGATGCTTTGCTGCCTCAGTACCTGGATGACTTGCTTTAATAGAAGGACCCATGAATTCTGCTCCGTATCAGAGAATTCTACAGGTGAATGTCAGGACATCTGTCCGTGAGCTGAAGCTGACAGCAAGACAATGATCCTAAACACACAATCAAGTCTACATGAAAACTGTTAACCTGTCTAGGATCAGCGTGGCGCTAGCGGCACCCCCCCCCCCCCCCCACTGAAAAACCAGTGCCGCGAAATTCAAAAAAAATATTTTTTTTAAATATTTAACTTTCACACATTAAAGTCCAATACAGCTAATGAAAGACACAGATCTTATGAATCCAGTCAACATTTCCGATTTTTAAAATGTTTTACAGGGAAGACACAATATGTAAAGATGTACATCTATTACCTAAAAACACATTAGCATAATCCACCATCTTTTATTTGTCCACCAACACCAGTAGCCATCACCAATTCGGCTAAACTAAGATATTTATAGCCCCTAACCAACAAAAAAACTCATTAGATGACAGTCTGATAACATATTTATGGTATGGGATAGGTTTTGTTAGAAAAAAGTGCATATTTCAGGTATATGGCATAGTTTACAATTGCACCCACCATCACAAATGGACTAGAATAATTACAATGAGCAACGTGTTTACCTAACTACTAATCATCAAACATTTCGTAAAAATACACAGCATACACGAATCGAAAGACACAGATCCTGTGAATACAGACAATATTTCAGATTTTCTAAGTGTCTTACAGCGAAAACACAATAAATCGTTATATTAGCTTAGCACATAGCAATTAGCAGCCCAGCATTGATTCTAGCCAAAGTGAGCGATAAAAGTCAACATCGCCAAAAGATATTAATTTTTTCACTAACCTTCTCAGAATTCTTCCGATGACACTCCTGTAACATCACATTACAACATGCATATACAGTTTGATCGAAAATGTTTATATTTAGCCACCAAAATCATGGTTAGACAATGTGAAATGTAGACAAGCTGGTAAAGAAAACGTCCTTGCGCCACTTAGACAGTGATCTACTCTTATACATAAATACTCATAAACGTGACTAAAAAATATAGGGTGGACAGGGATTGATAGACAATTTAATTCTTAATACAATTGCGTTATTACATTTTTTAATTTATCCTTACTTTTCAATACAGTTTGCGCCAAGCGAAGCTACGTCAAAAAACATGGCGTCCTAAGCCACTAAAATGTTTCGACAGAAACACGATTTATCATAATAAAAATGTCCTACCTTGAGCTGTTCTTCCATCAGTATCTTGGGCAAAGGATCCTTTCTTGGGAGAAATCGTCTTTTGGTGGAAAGCTGTCCTCTTGCCATGTGGAAATGTCAACTACGTTCGGGATGAACTGAAAAGCGTGCCCAACTTTTCACATCGTTGCAAAAATAAATGTCCCAAAATCGCACTAAACGGATATAAATTGCTATAAAACGCTTTAAATTAACTACTTTGTGATGTTTGTAACTCCTATAACGAGTGAAAAGATGACCGGAGAAATATAACAGGCTAAACTAACGCTTGGAACAGGAGAGGGTCGGTGTCTTCCACGCGCGTTACGCAGCAAGAAAAGACTTGCTAGCTAAAGGTTTTTTTCATTTGTAGGGCCTGTGAACGAGCAATCGAGCCCGTTGGAATCGTCATCACGTAAAGGCATCCAGGGGAAGACGTAAGAAGTGTCCGTATAGTCATAGCAACGACAGAGCCCTTTTAAATGACTTCAGAAAAGTGGCCAACGTTTCTCAAATCTGACTCCATGTCAGGGAAATTGCTGTAGAATGGGCTCTGTTCCACTTAGAGACAAAATTTCAACTCCTATAGAAACTATAGACTGTTTTCTATCCAATAATAATAATAATATGCATATTGTACGATCAAGGATTTTGTGGGAAGCCGTTTAAAAAATTAGCCACATTAGCATAAATAGTCTAAACAGCGCCCCCATCCCCAACAGGTTAAAAAGCAATACATTTGAAGTTTTGGAATGGCCTAGTCAAAGTCTAGACCTAATCCCAATTGAGATGTTGTGGCAGGACTTGAAACGAGCAGTTCATTCATGAAAACCCACAAATGTCGCTGAGTTAAAGCAGTTCTTCATGGAAGAGTGGGTCAAATTTCCTCCACAGTGATGTGAGAGACTAATCAACAACTACAGGAAGCATTTAGTTGCTGTCATCGCAGCTAAAGGTGGTACAACCAGTTATTGAGTGTGAGGGGGAAAATGCTTTTTCACACAGGGGAATTAGATGTTGAATAACTTTGTTAAAACCTTTCTGAAATCCCCATCCCGGATCCGGGATTTTTGTCATTAAAAACCCTGACTAGCGTAGCCTAGCGCCAGAGGGTAATCATAAAATATAATTTCATGAAATCACAAGTGCAATATTGCAAATCACAGTTTATCCTTTTGTTAATCCATCTGTCGTCTCAGATTTTGAAATTATGCTTTCCAGCGAAAGCAATACTTGCATTTGTGTAAATGTATCGATCGCTCGACAAAACAATAAGAACAGCTAGCGCCAGGTAACTCGGTAACAAAAACCAGCAAAGCAATCAAATTAATCGTTTACCTTTGATGATCTTCGGTTGGTTTCACTCACGAGACTCCCAGTTAGACAACAAATGTTCCTTTGGTTCCATAAAGGTATGTTTTATATCCAAATACCTCCGTTTGTTTGATGCGTCATCACAAGGAATCCACCGGAAAAAGCGTTCGCGACAACGGCGGAAAAAATTCCAAATTATATCCATAATGTCCACATAAACATGTCAAACGTTGTTTTTGATCCAACTTCAGGGTGTTTTTCACATATCTATTCGATAATAAATCAACCGGGACAGTTGGCTTTTCACTAGGAGCGAGAGAGACAATGGCTACCTTTCAGAATTGCCGGAGAAATCACCCGGAGAGCCCCCACCTGTCCACTTACCCAATGTCCTCTTGCAGGCTCATCCTTCAAAATAAAGGCCTGAAACTACGTCTAAAGGCTGTTGAAACCTTAGGGAAGACATAGAAAAAGAGGTCTTATTGATGAGACTTCACATATGCGATAGGAAGTCATTGGAACACAGAGCTCTCAAAATGAGTGCCACTTCCTGCTTGAAATTTTCTCAGGTTTTCACCTGCAATATCAGTTCTGTTTAACTCACAGACAAAATTCTTACAGTTTTGGAAACTTCAGAGTGTTTTCTATCCTAAAATCAGAAAGGGGGCAAATGCTTGGCATGGTGTCAACACAGTAAAATCACAGTAATTTCAGATCATCTTAATTCTGCCATTCTTCATTCATTTCAATCCCAGTCTCCTCTCTGATGTGGGAGAGGTGGTCCTGCACAGATTTTACTACCAGTGTGTCTATGTAGATCTTAAGACTCCTTCTTTGGTAGCTGAGGCGAGTGGTGACATTGGGGATGACTCTGGAAATGTCGTGTTCCATGTATTTCAGACACAGGCTGAAAGTCCTGGGAAAGCACTTTCCTCAAAATGGTGTCCTCTTTGGGAATATGTTGTATTGGGATTGCCTTTATTAATTTAATTGCAATGCTTAAGAACGTTCAATTGATCTGTGCTTTGCCATTAAGGACCAAAGTAACAGTGCAGTGCGGACTCGAGGGCATCTTGGTCCTTTCGTGTAATAAGGGTTCCAAGTACATCTGCAGACAGTTGGCAAGTATTGTTGCAAATACTTTGTACTTTCTGTTGAATCCTTTAGGGATTTTCTTATTTTCGGTTTCCTCTGTGAGTACTTCATTATAATAGTGTTTTAATCTTTCTATTTCCATAAGGTTATCTAACCTTGAATCATATGGTGTTAAATCTAATCTTGAATCATTTAAACCACATGGTGGTGATTGTCTGGAGTCATCTGACCTTGAATCATATAGTATTGATTGTCTGGAATCATCTGGCCTCATTGGGGATTGTCTAGAGTCATCTGACCACCTTGATGGTGATTGTCTGGAGTAATCTGACCTCAATGGTGATTGTCTGACATCTGACCTCGATGGGGATCGTGTTTCGTCATCTGACCCTGAAGTCGCCACCTCATATGGTGGTGATTGTGTTGAGTCAGTCAGGGATTTTATCGCCATGAGAACTTCAGCTCCACTGATTTTTCCTTGCCTTCTTGTTTCACTGTCTCCTATCTGGCTCAGTTTTCTGGGAATAACCTTTGTTATTGTACATTCTACTTGTACTCTGAGACACAGGATTGTGATTTGAAATCGCATTAGGTTGGTGAATCTTACATGTCAGAGCATGGTGTGCTTTGTTCTGTGGCATGAAGAACATATCTAACCGGGAGTGGCTGGTGTTCTGAGAGTGAGTGAAGGCTTGTTCTGATGGGTGTAGTCTTGCCCATGTGTCTTGGAGGTTCAGTGAGGAAATGAAACTCTGCAGGAAAGGTCATAGGGATGTGTGCTGTCTATGTTCAGATGCTGTACGCTTGTCAAAGTCAAGGTCCAAGACGGTGTTGAAATCCCCCCCAATCACTAAACTTCCAATCTTTATCTCCTGAAGATACTGTGACAACCTCTTCAGTACTTGCTTATCTTCTTTATAATTGTACACGTTCACAAGAGTGAAGAGTTGACCATACATCTGACAGATCAGCACAATGTAGCCACCAGCGTAATCTTCATCATGGCAGATATACTGATAGTATGGTATGTTTTTATTCACCAGTATGGACACTCCTTTGCTATTCGGAGAGTAAATGGTAAAGTAAGAGGTCCAATGTCTTTCCATCTCTATCCATCCATGTCTTTCCATCACTTTATAGCAGTTATGTCCAATGTGAGTTTCTTAAAGGAAGATTACGTTATCATTCCTGCCATTCTTCATTATATCAATCAATTTATTTGGGCTGCGTTTTGTTGGTTTAACACCACAGTGTTCCAGGTGATGATAGAGAGACTATTTGCTGTAGATTTTGCCATAGTTCTTGCCTTAGATGTTTCTAGGTTGGATTCTATAACATAAAGATATTGATTTTATAGTAAGCTGCTTTAAATCAGACTTTCCTACTTGTAACAAAAAAAATTCAGCCAGATTCAGCATGTATTTGCATAAGCACAGAAGATGATTTAAAAACCAAAGCTTAAAGATGAATCTCTGATTATCTGCCATTTACCATCATCTACTTGAAATAATAGTGAAGTTCTGCACACAGTTATGTCATCAACAAATATTTTAAAATGTACAATAACCTCACCTGTGTAGCGTGGTGTCTTCTCTGCTATGCTGTATGACCTGTGCTACTCAGGTGAGTCTATGTAAATACATGTAAATAAATGTGACTCACCACCTGGATTCGGTCTTATGTAACAACATTTGAATTTCTGTTTTTTACATTGGATAAAAGAGACTCAGAGGTACAAAATGGTATATCATACATTGCATTTGAGGAAACAATGGGAAAGTAATTCTGCTTTGAAAGTTGATCAACTTGTAAACTCACTTTTGAGAGAGCCATCTTTGTCACTTCTGCTCCCGCTCTTCCCTCCCCTGGCGCTTGAGGGCGCCAGGCTGCCCTGCATCACGCACTCCTGCCATCAATTACGCACACCTGCCTTCCCTCGTCACGCGCGTCAGCGATTTTGGACTAACCTGGACTCACTTATTATCTGTTTATTACCTCCCTATATTTGTCAGTTTCCCTGCTCTGTTCCCTGTTGATGCGTTAGCCTGTCTGGCACCGGGGTTCCACTAGCGGAACTCCTCCCACATTACACTGAAAAGGCAGAGCGTGAAATTCAAAAAATATTTTTGAGAAATATTTAACTTTCACACATTAAAACCTGTTGAGGACAGAGGGCGCTGTTTTCACTTTGGGGGAAAGTTGTGCCCAATTCAAACGGCCTCGTACTCAATTCTTGCTCATACAATATGCATATTATTATTACTATTGGATAGAAAACACTCTCTAGTTTCTAAAACCGTTTGAATTATATCTGTGAGTAAAACAGAACTCATTTTGCAGCAAACTTCCTGACAGGAAGTGGAAAATCTGAAATCGATGCTCTGTTCTAGGGCCTGCCTATAAATGTCCTTGATATTTGTTAGTATACATGCACTTCATACGTCTTCCACTAGATGTCGACAGGCAGTGAGAGAAGAAATGGAGTGTATAACTTGATCTGGGGTCGAATAAAAGCTCTCGGCATGACGTGTCACCAGTTTCCTGTTTTCTGGAGAGCGTGAGAAGGGACCTGTTATTGCCTTCTGAAAAGCTGTCGTTATAGACGACTAATATCTCCGGCTTTGATTTTATTTGATAAATGTGACAATATCATCGTAAAGTATGTTTTTTCAATATAGTTTTATTAGATTATTGAAATTTATTCGGGACGTTAGGCGTGTTGCGTTGTGTGCCTTTGTTCAGGAAGGAGAGCTTCGCGCTACTTTGCTAGCTTTCCGTGCTAATTGACTGGAGAAGAGGACATTCTAAAACCAAACAACGATTGTTCTGGACAAAGGACCCCTTGTACAACATTCTGATGGAAGATCATCAAAAGTAGGACCCATTTTATGATGCTATTTCATATATCTGTCGAACATGTGAAATAGTAGTTTGCGCCCAGATTTTGGGCACGCTCTCGCTATAACTAAGCTGGATGTCGTAATGAAGTTATTTTTAGAATTATAACACGGCGATTGCATTAAGAACTAGTGTATCTATCATTTCCTATACAACATGTATTTTTTAGTAATGTTTATGAATAGTTATTTGGTCAGAATAGTTGAGTGTCATAAAAATATCCGCATATTCTTGGAAAAAGATGCTACGTTAGCACAATGCATAACCACTGATTTCAGCTCTAAATATGCACATTTTCGAACAAAACATAAGTGTATGTATAACCTGATGTTATAGGACTGTCATCTGATGAAGGTTTATGAAGGTTAGTGAAAATTAATATATTTTGCTGGTTTATTCGCTATCGCTAATGTGCCTATTGCTATCGCTAACGTGCCTTGATGAATGAATGCGGTAGTGTGGTAGGCTATTGTAGTAAGCTAATATAATGCTATATTGTGTTTTCGCTGTAAAACACTTAAAAAATCAGAAATATTGGCTGGATTCACAAGATGTTTGTCTTTAATTTGCTGTACACCATCGATTTTTCAGAAATGTTTTATGATGAGTATTTAGGTATTTGACGTTGGTGTCTGTAATTACTCTGGCTGCTTCGGTGCTATTTCTGACGGTAGCTGTGATGGTAGCTGCAATGTAAAACTGATTTATACCTCAAATATGCACATTTTTCGAACAAAACATCGATTTATTGTATAACATGTTATAAGACTGTCATCTGATGAAGTTGTTTCTTGGTTAGTTGGTTGGTTCTTGGTTGGCTTTGTGCATGCTACCTGTGCTGTGAAAAATGTCTGTCCTTTTTTGTATTTGGTGGTGAGCTAACATAAATATATGTGGTGTTTTTGCTGTAAAACATTTTAGAAATCGGACATGTTGACTGTATTCACAAGATGTGTATCTTTCATTTGCTGTATTGGACTTGTTAATAGTTTCTTTTGTCTGTATTGCTCGTTTGCTGATGCCGTTCCTGTCTCGTTCTATGTCCGTTCCTCAATAACTTCTCTGCGCTACGGATCCCTTTAGCGGGATCACTTTCCTAAACAAATGCTAGAATTGCAGGGCGCCAAATTCAAAGATATTACTAAAAATATTTCTAATCATGCAATCACAAGTGAAATATACCAAAACACAGCTTAGCTTGTTGTTAATCCACCTATCGTGTCAGATTTTGAAAATATGCTTTACAGCGAAAGAAATCCAAGCTTTTGTGAGTGTATCAATCAATGCCAGAACAGTTATCCTTATATTAGCTTGGTTAGCTTGGTCACGAAAGTCAGAAAAGCAATAAAATTAATCGCTTACCTTTGATAATCTTCGGATGTTTGCACTCACGAGACTCTGTTACACAACAAATTTCATTTTTGTTCGATAAATATTACTTTTATCACAAAAAGACGCCATTTGGGTTGCGCGTTATGTTCAGAAAACCAAAGCCTTGTTCCGTTCGACAAATTCCAAAAAGTATCCGTAATAGTCGTAGAAACATGTCAAATGTTTTTTATAATCAATCCTCAGGTTGTTTTTAACAAACAATATCGATAATATTTCAACCGGACCATAACCTATTCAATAAGAGAGAAAAAGAAAATGGAGATCTCCACTCTCGCGCACAGGAACTATTCAGAGGACACCTGACTACTTTTGAAAAATCTTGCTCATTTTTCAAAATAAAAGCCTGAAACTATGTCTAAAGCCTGGTCACAGCCTGAGGAAGCCATTGGAAAAGGAATTTGGTTGATACCCCTTTAAATGGAAGAAATCCGCCTTTGTGCAAGGAGGTGCACTGCCAGCGCCCTGCAAAATGACCTCTAGCAGGCCACAAATGTGGTAGCGGTCCTGCTGCTGGGTTGTTGCCCTCCTACGGCCTCCTCCACGTCTCCTGATGTACTGGCCTGTCTCCTGGTAGCGCCTCCATGCTCTGGACGCTACGCTGACAGACACAGCAAACCTTCTTGCCACAGCTCGCATTGATGTGCCATCCTGGATGAGCTGCACTACCTGAGCCACTTGTGTGGGTTGTAGACTCCGTCTCATGCTACCACTAGAGTGAAAGCACCGCCAGCATTCAAAAGTGACCAAAACATCAGCCAGGAAGCATAGGAACTGAGAAGTGGTCTGTGGTCACCACCTGCAGAATCACTCCTTTATTGGGTGTGTCTTGCTAATTGCCTATAATTTCCACCTTTTGTCTATTCCATTTGCACAACAGCATGTGGAATTTATTGTCAATCAGTGTTGCTTCCTAAGTGGAGCGTTTGATTTCACAGAAGTGTGATTGACTTGCAGTTACATTGTGTTGTTTAAGTGTTCCCTTTATTTTTTTGAGCAGTGTATATCCACCTTAAAACGAGTCCTATGTCGACATAACCTGAATGGCCGCTCAGCAAGGAAGAAGCCACTGCTCCAAAACCGCCATAAAAAAGCCAGACTTCGGTTTGCAACTGCACGTGGAGACAAAGATCGTACTCTTTGGAGAAATGTCCTCTGGTCTGATGAAACAAAAATAGAACTGTTTGGCCTTAATGACCATCGTTATGTTTGGAGGAAAAAGGGGGAGGCTTGCAAGCCGAAGAACACCATCCCAACCGTGAAGCACAGGGGTGTCAGCATCATGTTGTGGGGGTGCTTTTCTGCAGGAAGGACTGGTGCACTTCAAAAAATAGATGGCATCATGAGGCATGAAAATTATGTGGATATATTGAAGCAACATCTCAAGACATCAGTCAGAAAGTTAAAGCTTGGTCACAACTGGGTCTTCCAAATGGTCAATGACCCCAAGCATACTTCCAAAGTTGTGGAAAAATGGCTTAAGGACAACAAAGTCAAGGTATTAGAGTGGCTACCACAAAGCCTTGACCTCAATCCCATAGAACATTTTTGGGCAGAACTGAAAAAGCATGTGCGAGCAAGGAGGCCTACAAACCTGACTCAGTTACACCAGCTCTGTCAGGAGGAATGGGCAAATCATCCCAACATTATTGATTTGGAATGAAATGTTACTTTCTGAATTGACGGCATTCAATTCAAATTTAAACATCACCAACTCACCAACTTTAAACATCAACTATCTGAGCTGCTAACCGATCGCTGCAGCTGTACATAGTCCATCTGTAAATAGCCCACCCAATCTACCTACCTCATCCCCATACTGTTTTTATTTTATTTACTCTTCTGCTCTTTTGCACACCAGTATCTCTACTTGCACATCATCATCTGCTCATTTATCACTCCAGTGTTAATCTGCTAAATTGTAATTATTCGCTCCTATGGCCTATTTATTGCCTACCTCCTCATGCCTTTTGCACACACTGTATATAGACTTTATTTTTTCTACTGTGTCATTGACTTGTTTATTGTGTTATTGGCTTGTTTATTGTTTACTCCATGTGTAACTCTGTGTTGTTGTCTGTGTCACACTGCTTTGCTTTATCTTGGCCAGGTCTCAGTTGCAAATGAGAACTTGTTCTCAACTGGCCTACCTGGTTAAATAAAGGTGAAATAAAAATGTTTAAAAAATTAAAATTGACCCCAACTCTGCAGTCCAGCTAGCCTTGCTATCACTGGTATCACTGTATTCCGGATTTGTGAGCTTCATGTTTTGCACTGAGAACGTTAACAATGCTAAATATATTCAGAAGATGCTACTTGCAATGTCCTTCAGATTGTCACTATTGAAGTAAGGACGTTAACGAGTCATTGAACAGTATAGAAATAGATATGGCTGAGAAGTTTTTTGTGCATTCTGTATAACCTGACCAATTACCAGCAGTGTTTGAAAACGTACTCAATTTTCAAACTTGAGTAAAAGTAAAGTTAATAGAAAATGACTCAAGTAAAAGTGAAAGTCACCCAGTAAAATACTACTTGAGTAGAAGTCTAAAAGTATTTGGTTTTAAATATACTTAAGTATCAAAGGTAAATGGAATTGCCTAAATGTACTTAACTATCAAAAGTCAAAGTAGAAGTATAAACCATTTAAGATTCCTTATATTAAGCAAACCAGACGGCACAATTTGTATATTTCTTTTAATTGACGGATTAACAGGGGCACACTCCAACACTCAAACCTAATTTACAAACAAAGCATTTGTGTTTACTGAGTCCGCCAGATCAGAGGCAGCAGGGATGACCAGGGATGTCCCCTTGATAAGTGTGTGAATTTGACCATTTTCCTGTCAAAATGTAAGGAGTACTTTTGGGTGTCAGGGACATGTAAGGAGTAAAAAGTACATTATTTTCTTTAGGAAGGTAGTGAAGTAAAAGTTTGCAAAAATATAAATAGTAAAGAAAAGTACAGATACCCCAAAAAACTCCTTAAGCAGTACTTTAAAGTATGTTTGCTTAAGTACTTTACACCACTGTATGTTCATTTACACCATGGTCTGGCTGTCTATAACAAAAGTCTATCGCCCAATTCTAAAGCTGACTCATATCCACAGATCTGAAAGGATTGGATTGGTGTTAGGAATACAATCTTCAATCCAATTTTCTCACCAGTTTCAGAAAAACGGTTATGAATCTATAAGCCATGGTGTGTTTGCTTAAGTGAACTCCTTGATGTCCGGTCGCAACTTGTAGACTTAATTTCCGGTCACATCTTGTAGACTTGTTTACGTGCTGCTGTGCGTTTTGTTGCTAACCTTACTTTGCTGCCTGCCAACTTTACGTTTTTAACTTTTTAATTACCGTTTATATTTTCTAGTTTTTCACTCGCTCTACTTTTTTCATTCAACTTCTTCACTCCGGATGCTTTATCTGGACATGGTTCGTATGGACCTCCACCAGCCGAAGCTAAGTAGTAACATTAACACTATGCCATCTAATTAATTGCAGTCGCTGTACTCTACAATAATATACAGGAGAACGATGGCCTTACGGTGAGGATAGCTGTGCTGCAAGCCCAGCTTCAGATGCAATCGTTAGGCAAGGGCAATTTAAGTGTAGGAAAGGATGAAACAGAGTCTGTGCCACCAGTAAGTACAGATAGTAGTATAAATCCCCCCACACAGTCCCTGCAGCTGGAAGGAAATGTTGTAGGAATGTTCAACCGGTGTCGCTCATTCAGCCGTTCTCCCCGTTAATCAGTGAGTCTGAGTCAGAGGCCGAGTCTTCTCTGGTCTCCACTCCTCCCGTTACGGGGAGACGCCGAAGCCTCCCACCATTAGCTCTGACAAATTGAAAACCCTAGTCATTGGCAACTCCATTACCCGCAGTATTAGACTTAACGAATCACCCAGCAATCATACACTGTTTACCAGGGGGCAGGGCTACTGACGTTAAGGCTAATCTGAAGATGGTGCTGGCTAAAGCTAAAACTGGCGAGTGTATAGGGATATTGTTATCCACGTCGGCACCAACGATGTTAGGATGAAACAGTCAGAGGTCACCAAGCGCAACATAGCTTCAGCATGTAAATCAGCTAGAAAGATGTGTCGGCATCGAGTAATTGTCTCTGTCCCCCTCCTAGTTAGGGGGAGTGATGAGCTCTACAGCAGAGTCTCACAATTTAATCCCTGGTTGGAAACTGTTTTCTGCCCCTCCAAAAAGATAGAATTTGTAGATAATTGGCCCTCTTTCTGGGACTCACCCACAAACAGGACCAAGCCTGGCCTGTTGAGGAGTGACGAACTCCATCCTAGCAGGAGGGGTGCTCTCATCTTATCTACAAACATAGACAGGACTCTAACTCCTCTAGCTCCACAATGAGATAAGGTGCAGGCCAGGCAGCAGACTGTTAGCCAGCCTGCCAGCTTAGTGGAGTCTGCCACTAGCACAGTCAGTGTAGTCAGCTCAGCTATCCCCATTGTGACCGTGTCTGTGCCTAACTAGGTTGGGCAAAACTAAACATGGCAGTGTTCGCCTTAGCAATCTCACTGGAATAAAGACCTCCTCCATTCCTGCCATTATTGAAAGAGATTGTGATACCTCACATCTCAAAATAGGGCTACTTAATATTAGATCCCTCACTTCCAAGGCAGTTATAGTCAATTAACTAATGACTGATCATAACCTTGATGTGATTGGCCTGACTGAAACATGGCTTAAGCCTGATGAATTTACTGTGTTAAATGAGGCCTCACCTCCTGGTTACACTAGTGACCATATCCCCCGCACATCCAGCAAAGGCGGAGGTGTTGCTAACATGTACGATAGCAAATTTCAATTTACAAAAAAAAACTGACGTTTTCTTCTTTTGAGCTTCTAGTCATGAAATCTATGCAGCCTACTCAATCACTTGTTATGGCTACTGTTAACAGGCCTCCTGGGCCATATACAGAGTTCCTCACTGAGTTCCCTGAATTCCTATCAGACCTTGTAGTCATGGCAGATAATATTCACATTTTTGTGGTGACTTTAATATTAACATGGAAAAGTCCACAGAATCACTCCAAAAGGCTTTCGGGGAGCCATCATCGACTCAGTGGGTTTTGTCCAACATGTATCCGGACCTTCTCACTGCCACAGTCATACTCTGAACCTAGTTTTGTCCCGTGGAATAAATATTGTGGATCTTAATGTTTTTCCTCATAATCCTGGACTATCGGACCACCATTTTATTATGTTTGCAATCGCAACAAATAATCTGCTCAGACCCCAACCAAAGATCATCAAAAGCTGTGCTATAAATTCTCGGACAACCCAAAGATTCTTAGATGCCGTTCTAGACTCCCTCAGCCTACCCAAGGACGCCAGAGTACAAAAATCAGTTAACCACCTAACTGAGGAACTCAATTTAACCTTGCGCAATACTCTAGATGCAGTCGCATCCCTAAAAACAAAAACAAATTGTCATAAGAAACTAGCTCCCTGGTATACAGAAAATACCCGAGCTCTGAAGCAAGCTTCCAGAAAATTGGATCGGAAATGGCGCAACACCAAAATGGAAGTCTTCCGACTAGCTTGGAAAGACAGTACCATGCAGTATCGAAGAGCCCTCACTGCTGCTCGATCATCCTATTTTTCCAACTTAATTGAGGAAAATAAGAACAATCCAAAATGTATTTTTGATACTGTCGCGAAGCATAATTCCCCAGAGAGGATGGCTTTCACTATACCAGTGATAAATTCGTGAACTTATTTGAGGAAAAGATCATGATCATTAGAAAGAAAATTACGGACTCCTTTATAAATCTGCATATTCTTCCAAAGCTCAGTTGTCCTGAGTCTGCACAACTCTGCCAGGACCTAGGGAGTTTTTTAGTACTATATCTCTTGACACATTGATGAAAATAATCATGGCCTCTAAACTTTCAAGCTGCATACTGGAACCTATTCCAACTAAACGACTGAAAGAGCTGCTTCCTGTGCTTGACCCTCCTATGTTGAATATAATAATGGCTCTCTATCCCCCGGATGTGTACCAAACTCACTAAAAGTGGCAGCAATAAAGCCTCTCTTGAAAAAGCCAAATCTTGACCCAGAAAATATAAAAAACTATCGGCCTATATCGAATCTCCCATTCCTCTCAAAGATCTTAGAAAAACTGTTGCGCAGCAACTCACTGCCTTCCTGAAGACAAACAATGTATACAAAACGCTTCAGTCTGGTTTTAGACCCCATCATAGCACTTAGACTGCACTTGTGAAGGTGGTAAATTACCTTTTAATGGCGTCAGACCAAGGCTCGGCATCTGTCCTCGTGCTGCTTTTGATACCATCGATCACCACGTTCTTTTGGAGAGATTGGAAACCCAAATTGGTCTACAGGGACAAGTTCTGGCCTGGTTTAGATCTTATCTGTCGGAAAGATATCAGTTTGTCTCTGTAGATGGTTTGTCCTCTGACAAATCAACTGTAAATTTCGGGGTTCCTCAAGGCTCCGTTTTAGGACCAATATTGTTTTCACTATATATTTTACCTCTTGGTGATGTCATTCGGAAACATAATGTTAACTTTCACTGCTATGTGGATGACACACAGCTGTACATTTCGATGAAACATGGTGAAGCCCCAAAATTGCCCTCCCTGGAAGCCTGTGTTTCAGACATAAGGAAGTGGATGGCGGCAAATTTTCTACGTTTTTAAACTCGGACAAAACAGAGATGCTTGTTCTAGGTCCCAAGAAACGAAGAGACCTTCTGTTGAATATGACAATTAATCTTGATGGTTGTACAGTCATCTCAAAAAAAACTGTGAAGGACCTCAGCGTTACTCTGGACCCTGATCTCTCTTTTGACAAACATATTGTTTCAACGACAGCTTTTTTCCATCTACGTAACATTGCAAAAATCTGAAACTTTCTGTACAAAAATGATGCAGAAAAATTAATCTATGCTTTTGTCACTTCTAGGTTAGACTACAACAATGCTCTATTATCTGGCTACCTGGATAAAGCACCAAATAAACTTCAGTTAACGCTAAACACGGCTGCTAGAATTTTGACTAGAACCCCCAAATTTGATCATATTACTCCAGTGCTAGCCTCTCTACATTGGCTTCCTGTTAAGGCAAGGGTTGATTTCAAGGTTTTACTGCTAATCTACAAAGCATTACATGGGCTTGCTCCTACCTATCTTTCCGATTTGGTCCTGCCGTACATACCTACACGTACGCTACGGTCACAAGACGCAGGCCTCCTTACTGTCCCTAGAATTTCTAAGCAAACAGCTGGAGGCAGGGCTTTCTCCTATAGAGCTCCATTTTTATGGAATGGTCTGCCTATCCATGTGAGAGGCGCAGACTCGGTCTCAAACCTTTGTCTTTATTGAAGACTCATCTCTTCAGTAGGTCATATGATTGAGTGTAGTCAGGCCCAGGAGTGTGAAGGTGAACGGAAAGGCTCTGGAGCAACGAACCGCCCTTGCTGTCTCTGCCTGGCCGGTTCCCCTTTCTCCACTGGGATTCTCTGCCTCTAACCCTATTACAGGGGCTGAGTCACTGGCTTACTGGTGCTCTTCCATGCCGTCCCTAGGAGGGGTGCGTCACTTGAGTGGGTTGAGTCCATGACGTGATCTTCCTGTCTGGGTTGGCGCCCCCCCTTGAGATGTGCCGTGGTGGAAATCTTTGTGGGCTATACTCGGCCTTGTCTCAGGATGGTAAGTTGGTGGTTGAAGATATCCCTCTAGTGGTGTGGGGGCTGTGCTTTGGCAAAGTGGGTGGGGTTATATCCTGCCTGTTTGGCCCTGTCCGGGGGTATCGTCGGAACTAGCCACAGTGCCTCCCGACCCCTCCTGTCTCAACCTCCAGTATTTATGCTGCAGTAGTTTATGTGTCGGGGGGCTAGGGTCAGTCTGTTATATCTGGAGTATTTCTTATTCGGTGTCCTGTGTGAATTTAAGTATGCTCTCTCTAATTCGCTCTCTTTTTTTCTCTTTCTCTCTTTCTTTCTCTCTCTCTCTCGGAGGACCTGAGGCCTAGAACCATGCCTCAGGAGTACCTGGCCTGATGACTCCTTGCTGTCCCCAGTCCACTTGGCCGTGCTGCTGCTCCAGTTTAAACTGTTCTGCCTGCGGCTATGGAACCCTGACCTGTTCACTGGATGTGCTACCTGTCCCAGACCTGCTGTTTTCAACTCTCTAGAGACAGCAGGAGCGATAGAGACACTTTGAATGATCGGCTATGAAAAGCCAACTGACATTTACTCCTGAGGTGTTGACCTGTTGCACCCTCAACAATCACTGTGATTATTATTGTTGACCCTGCTGGTCATCTATGAACATCTTGGCCATGTTCTGTTATAATCTCCACCCGGCACAGCCAGAAGAGGACTGGCCACCTGGTTCCTCTCTAGGTTTCTTCCTAGGTTCTGGTTTTTCTAGGGAGTTTTTCCTAGCCACTGTGCTTCTACACCTGCATTGCTTGCTGTTTGAGGATTTAGGCTGGATTTCTGTACAGCACTTTGTGACATCAGCTGATGTAAGAAGGGCTTTATAAATAAATTTGATTGAAGTCGGGTTTGAAAGACTTTTCATACACTCCCTCATGTACCACAATACAAGCAGGGGTTGAGGTTTCATAAACTGAACTCAGAACTGTGGCAAACCAGGGACTATGAAATGTAGGGAACAGGATGTCATTGGGGATACAGCCTGTCTGGTTTATATGATTAGAACCTCCTTGACATTTTAGTCATTTAGCAGACCCTCTTATTCATAGCAATTTACATGAACAATTAGGGTTAAGTGCCTTACTCAAGGGCACATCAACAGATGTTTCACCTAGTCAGCTCAGGGATTCAAACCAGCAACCTTTTGGTTACTGGCCCAACGCTCTTAACCACTAGGCTACCTGCCGTCCCGGTTTGATATTTGAAAGGTAAATAGTAGCTTGTCGACTCCAGCCTGCTGCTTGATTTGCCTAACGGGATTTCCATAGAGGTGCTCCTCCCTCACTCTCTTTACATGCAGATCAGTATGTGATTTGCATAGACTCCTAAGTCTCGCTCCTCTCTATCTCTTTCTCTATACTCTCTCCCTCCTCTCCAGGTGATTTCAAACCACTGAGAATTCATTCATCCTGTGTGTTCAGCATCCCTCTCAGGTCATGGAGTCCTGAAGTACAGTGGGGAGAACAAGTATTTGATACACTGCCGATTTTGCAGGTTTTCCTACTTACAAAGCATATAGAGGTCTGTAATTTTTATCATAGGTACACTTCAACTGTGAGAGACAGAATCTAAAACAAAAATCCAGAAAATCACATTGTATGATTTTTAAGTAAATAATATGCATTTTATTGCATGACATAAGTATTTGATACATCAGAAAAGCAGAACTTAATATTTGGTACAGAAACCTTTGTTTGCAATTACAGAGATCATACATTTCCTGTAGTTCTTGACCCGGTTTGCACACACTGCAGCAGGGATTTTGGCCCACTCCTCCATACAGACCTTCTCTAGATCCTTCAGGTTTCGGGGCTGTCGCTGGGCAATACAGACTTTCAGCTCCCTCCAAAGATTTTCTATTGGGTTCAGGTCTGGAGACTGGCTAGGCCACTCCAGGACCTTGAGATGCTTCTTATGGAGCTACTCCTTAGTTGCCCTGGCTGTGTGTTTTGGGTCGTTGTCATGCTGGAAGACCCAGCCACGAACCATCTTCAATGCTCTTACTGAGGGAAGGAGGTTGTTGGCCAAGATCTCACGATACATGGCCCCATCCATCCTCCCATTAAATACGGTGCAGTCGTCCTGTCCCCTTTGCAGAAAAGCATCCCCAAAGAATGATGTTTCCACCTCCATGCTTCACGGTTGGGATGGTGTTCTTGGGGTTATACTCATCCTTCTTCTTCCTCCAAACACGGCGAGTGGAGTTTAGACCAAAAAGCTCTATTTTGTCTCATCAGACCACATGACCTTCTCCCATTCCTCCTCTGGATCATCCAGATGGTCCTTGGCAAACTTCAGACGGGCCTGGACATGCGCTGGCTTGAGCAGGGGGACCTTGCGTGCGCTGCAGGATTTTAATCCATGACGGCGTAGTGTGTTACTAATGGTTTTCTTTGAGACTGTGGTCCCAGCTCTCTTCCGGTCATTGACCAGGTCCTGCCGTGTAGTTCTGGGCTGATCCCTCACCTTCCTCATGATCATTGATGCCCCACGAGGTGAGATCTTGCATGGAGCCCCAGACCGAGGGTGATTGACCGTCATCTTGAACTTCTTTCATTTTCGAATAATTGCGCCAACAGTTGTTGCCTTCTCACCAAGCTGCTTGCCCATTGTCCTGTAGCCCATCCCAGCCTTGTGCAGGTCTACAATTTAACCCTGATGTCCTTACACAGCTCTCTGGTCTTGGCCATTGTGGAGAGGTTGGAGTCTGTTTGATTGAGTGTGTGGACAGGTGTCTTTTATACAGGTAACGAGTTCAAACAGGTGCAGTTAATACAGGTAATGAGTGGTAGGTGAGTGGGCTTCTTAAATAAAAACTAACAGGTCTGTGAGAGCCGGAATTCTTACTGGTTGGTAGGTGATCAAATACTTTAGTCATGCAATAAAATGCAAATTAATTACTTAAAAATCATACAATGTGATTTTCTGGATTTTCGTTTTAGATTCCATCTCTCGCAGTTGAAGTGTACCTATGATAAAAATTACAGACCTCTACATGCTTTGTAAGTAGGAAAACCTGCAAAATCGGCAGTGTATCAAATACTTGTTCTCCCCACTGTATGTAGTATCTTCTATGAAGAGTGAACTGCAATCTGAGCCCTTTTATACAAGGTGAGACGACAAAATAAATATGATTGCAATAAGACTGTTGAATTTTCTTTCCTTCGCTATTTGTACATTTTCCTGGTTTATTTCCTGGTGTATTCATTTTTTTCTTCTTTATTTTACTTCATCAAGTCCGACAATCAAGACGAATTTAGACAATACACACACACATGCAAATACACACCTTTATTTGTTGAAGACAGACATACTATGTACAATGTATGTTCATAACGAGACCTCACGGACTTCAGATTACCTTGTGGTTTCAAAGGCCATTTGTATTTAGGGGCGGCAGGTAGCCTAGTGGTTAGAGCGTTGGGACAGTAACTGAAAGGTTGTTGGCTCGAATCCCTGAGCTGACAAGGTAAAAATCTGTTGTTCTTCCCCTAAACAAGGCAGTTAACCCACTGTTCCTAGACCATCATTGTAAATAAGAATGTGTCCTTAACTGTCTTGCCTAGTTAAATAAAAAAGTATTTGTATTAACCTGGGGTCTAGGAGAAATGAAGGCAGTAATATACATTATAATCCCATTTAAACATTAAAATACATTTTACAACAGATTTCACAATATATTAAGTGTGTGCCCTCAGGCCACTATTCTACAACAACACATAATCCAGGTGTATGTGTGTAACCTGAGAAACTCAATGGTATATTAACCTGAGTTTATATTTTATGTACAGTCGGCAGAACCCTGATAAGACTGAGACATTGCATACTCCTGGGAGCACTTCTCCTTGATACATCATAGCTCATACATATATATACAGTATAACATGTACAGTAGTTATTCATATTCCTAACACGACAGATATGCAACAATGAATACAGTAATATGAGCATGTTTTGAAGATACACTTACATATTTAAATGTATACATGTATATAGGATGTAATTGTATAGCACCAGATATCCAATATCCCTGGATATGAAATGTAATTCCTCTTATTTCGTGGTTTATGATCTCACCTGATGACATGTTTGTCACAGGTAATACATGCTCTTTAGGACTGGTTCTGGGTTTGACCTTCACTTAGCTACTGTATCTTCTTAGTGGCTTTTATGAACTGATGCAACTAGTATGGAGGGCAACATGCTATGGCTTCAAATTCTTCATCGCCTCCATTGTTGAATAGAAGTTTCAAATTAAAGCATGCTTCTACATTATAATGACATTCAGAGTATTATTTTGTTGCCTTATTGCCAGATTCTGGCAGAATAGAAATATCAGACAAAGTATTAGAAGGCAGAGAACAAACCAGAGAACTTTAAAATGAAGTTCCATTTCATTTGATCATATTAGATCATTAGAGATAATTAGAGTTAGATAATATTTCACCAATTCATAAATGCAGGATACGTGTCACCCTGCGTTTAGACAGGCAGCCCAATTCTGTTTTTTTTTACACTAATTGGCCTTTTTTGACCAATCACGCTAAATCTTTTCACATCAAATCGTTTTCAGAGCTTTCGGTTTCGATACTTTTTTTAAACATTAAATGCACTATACATAATGCGGGTTCAATGCTGTAACAACACAGAACAAAACAATTTTAAAAAGTCCTATGATGGTAGTACTGCTTATCACATATTAACCATCATTTATTCAAATGACTTTACTTTTATAAAATATTTCAATTGTTGTGAGCTCACAGAGAAAAAACAACGACGTACAATTAAAATAATTGAACCAACGTTGGTCAATCAGTTGTTTAAAAAACTAAAAATAGCCAACATTCGGTTAATTGCGCAGCACTAGTGACCAATTAGTGAAAAGATAAATGAGTTGACAAAATAACAGAAGTAGGCTGCCTGTGTAAACGCCGCCGATGTGGCATTAGTCAAGTACATCAAACACGGTGTCCTTAAACAACATAATGGACTTTTAACCAATCTAATCTTTTCATTCATGCGCTACACATCACTAAGTCTGTTTACACAGGCAGCCCAATTCTGATATTTTTTCCACTAATTGGTCTTTTGACCAATCACATCAGACCTTTTCACATCAGATCTTTTTCAGAGCTGATCTGATTGGTCAAAAGACCAGTTAGTGAAAAACAGAACAGAATTTGGTTGCCTGTATAAACGTAGCCTAACACAAAGTAGCCACACCAGTGGCGTGTATTCATGGATGCCAAGGGAAGCCAGGCTTCTCCCCCCCAAAAAAACCCATACAATCATGTATCTTTAGTCTCTCTGTGTTTCATAATTTTCCTTCAATTCGCAAGAGGCTGAATATATCCTGTCTAGGATCAGCGTGGCGCTAGCGGCACACCCCCCCCCCCCCCCACTGAAAAACCAGTGCCGCGAAATTCAAAAAAAATATTTTTTTAAAATATTTAACTTTCACACATTAAAGTCCAATACAGCTAATGAAAGACACAGATCTTATGAATCCAGTCAACATTTCCGATTTTTAAAATGTTTTACAGGGAAGACACAATATGTAAAGATGTACATCTATTACCTAAAAACACATTAGCATAATCCACCATCTTTTATTTGTCCACCAACACCAGTAGCCATCACCAATTCGGCTAAACTAAGATATTTATAGCCCCTAACCAACAAAAAAACTCATTAGATGACAGTCTGATAACATATTTATGGTATGGGATAGGTTTTGTTAGAAAAAAGTGCATATTTCAGGTATATGGCATAGTTTACAATTGCACCCACCATCACAAATGGACTAGAATAATTACAATGAGCAACGTGTTTACCTAACTACTAATCATCAAACATTTCGTAAAAATACACAGCATACACGAATCGAAAGACACAGATCCTGTGAATACAGACAATATTTCAGATTTTCTAAGTGTCTTACAGCGAAAACACAATAAATCGTTATATTAGCATAGCACATAGCAATTAGCAGCCCAGCATTGATTCTAGCCAAAGTGGGCGATAACGTCAACATCGCCAAAAATATATTAATTTTTTCACTAACCTTCTCAGAATTCTTCCGATGACACTCCTGTAACATCACATTACAACATGCATATACAGTTTGATCGAAAATGTTTATATTTAGCCACCAAAATCATGGTTAGACAATGTGAAATGTAACTCAGCTGGTCAGAATTTGTCCTTGCGCCACTTAGACAGTGATCTACTCTTATACATAAATACTCATAAACGTGACTAAAAAATATAGGGTGGACAGGGATTGATAGACAATTTAATTCTTAATACAATTGCGTTATTACATTTTTTAATTTATCCTTACTTTTCAATACAGTTTGCGCCAAGCGAAGCTACGTCAAAAAACATGGCGTCCTAAGCCACTAAAATGTTTCGATAGAAACACGATTTATCATAATAAAAATGTCCTACCTTGAGCTGTTCTTCCATCAGTATCTTGGGCAAAGGATCCTTTCTTGGGAGAAATCGTCTTTTGGTGGAAAGCTGTCCTCTTGCCATGTGGAAAAGTCAACTGCGTTCGGGATGAACTGAAAAGCGTGCCCAACTTTTCACATCGTTGCAAAAATAAATGTCCCAAAATCGCACTAAACGGATATAAATTGCTATAAAACGCTTTAAATTAACTACCTTATGATGTTTTTAACTCCTATAACGAGTGAAAAGATGACCGGAGAAATATAACAGGCTAAACTAACGCTTGGAACAGGTGCGCGCCGGTGTCCACTTTGCTCATGACGCAGCTCCCAAAGAATGACTAGCTTCAGGGTTTTTTCATTTGTAGGGCCTGTGAACGTGCAATCGACCCCGTTGGAATCGTCATCACGTAAAGGCATCCAGGGGAAGACGTAAGAAGTGTCCGTATAGTCATAGCAACGACAGTGCCCTTTTAAATGACTTCAGAAGAGAGGCCAACATTTCTCAAATCTGACTCCATGTCAGGGAAATTGCTGTAGAATGGGCTCTGTTCCACTTAGAGACAAAATTTCAACTCCTATAGAAACTATAGACTGTTTTCTATCCAATAATAATAATAATATGCATATTGTACGATCAAGGATTTTGTGGGAAGCCGTTTAAAAAATTAGCCACATTAGCATAAGTAGTCTAAACAGCGCCCCCATCCCCAACAGGATATCTCACAGGAGAAAGCATCCGAGTGAGCGAAACAGCGTTCCTCTGTTTCTCTTTGTGTAGACCATCTATCTGATGCTGTCTGGTCCAAACGAGTATGAAATTGTTGCCGCCGTAGCATTGAAGGCAAGGGAAGCCAGCGAGCATCTGGACTCCCTTGACAAAAAAAATATATAAAAAATGCGCCAATCAACGTTGAGCTAAACTGAGCGAGCTCAACTGTGAATGGTCTGGCGCACCAAAAAAAGTGTCAAATGGAGCCAGCTTGGATTTGACGTCACTCATATCAAATCCCATTGAAAGCACATGTCATTGACAGAAAAACTTGGATTGTTGCATCTCATTGTGTTGTTGTCCTCCGGTGGCTAGCCAGCTAGCTAACATTGTCCCTTTCCTAAATTAGCCATGGATGTTGATAGGGATTTGGACTTGTGGTTTTACTTAATTCTCTGTACTGGCCAATGACTATAACGACGATTCTGATCCAACCATTAATTCATACATTGTTGCGCCCCTGGCCTGAGAAGATGAAAGTTCAATATGTAGCTAGATGTAGAAGGCTAATGTTAGCTAACGCTGCCCATGAATGGAAGTCAGGCTAGGGAACAAGCATTTTAGCCAGGTAGCCTAGGACAACAAAAAATAAAGGCGTGTACTGTATGACAGAGTCATAGACCGTTTCTTCAACATGCAAGAGAGGAGGATGGCATTGACGTTTCTCTACAAGTATGGTGAGACATGTTTTTCTACTTGCATGAATGTACACACACACACACACACACACACACACACACACACACACACACATAAATCAGAACCATGGACAGCCACATCATATTTAGCTTACCTCAATTGGACTAAATTGTTTTTGATATATTTTAGTTGTCACTGTATCAGACCCAGCATAGGTGATTTGATGTTGAAATGTTAGCTCCTGTTTTCTTTGCGACTTGCGGTAACTCTCTGTGGTTCTAAATCAATAGTTGTTTAGTGGTCCGAAAATGTCAGAAACATTAACTTGCTTTACCATGCTGTAGGGGAAAGGGGGGATACCTGGTCAATTGTACAACTGAATGCATTCAACTGAAATGTGTCTTCCGCATTTAACACAATCCCTCTGAATCAGAGAGGTGCAGAGGGTTGCCTTAATCGACATTAACGGCGCCCAGGGAACAGTGGGTTAACTGCCTTGCTCAGGGGTACAAAGACAGATTTTTACCTTGTCAGCTCAAGGATTCAATCCAGCAACCTTGCGGTTACTGGCCCAATGCTCTAACCACTAGGCCACCTGCTGACCTGTAAGTCATGTAACTGTCTGTTACTGTACATGCAATGTGCTTTGTGGACGTCACTGGACAGAGGTTGCTGTCCAGTTTTGTGATAAAACAAAGGTGTGGTTGAATTTATTCTGCCACTGTGTCTTCTTGTCTTGGCCTTTAGGCCTCTATATCAATGTAGCAAGGCATGTGAACTAGCAGGTCATAGAGCAAACAACGCAATTATCACAACACATAGGTTGTAATATGGCTTTTTTCAGGAGGGCTTCCTCAGTGATTTTACCCACGTACCGCTACTGGCCTACACTAATCTAATGCCGCTAATCTTTTATTCCAGAAATGATCACTCTAAGCCCTGATTTTTTTCTGAATTCCAAGAGGAGATTCAACAGGCTTTGGGATATCTTATCCCTCTGTCTTTTATCCCTCATATAGATCAGGATTCCCCTTCTATGGTGGCAGATACTGGTGACCCGGCCTTTCTCAGATATCTGAACAGCAAGGTGTGTCAGTGAGAGCATGAGGATGGCTTGTGTGAGGGGACAGCCCGAATGCAGACATTTTATGCTACCCAGAGTTTCTTTATTATCTTTATTGGGAAGTAATTCCTTCAGCACCTCTTGGATACTAGAAGGCTTTATGGGTTCCAGTTTCTCCATCAGGAAGGGCCAGTTTATCAACTGTGGCACTTTCTTAAAAGTAACAAAGAAATGTGTTTTTCTAGTTGTTTTTTTCTTCATCAAGTTCTTCATATATACCCCCAGACGACTGGAAATTATTTTGGAAAATATCAAGTAGTCAACATTAAAAAGGTGCCGGTTATTCTGAATGATCGAATTTTTGAAAGGTTCAGGTATCGATTTGTGTTGAAGCATTAGATTGTAATTGATCTTTAAGATCTCTGTCATTGGAAAGCAAAAGCGTTTGTAGTGGTCCACCTTTAAACCATCTGGTGTTGGTTGTCCATAGATGATTAAGGATTTCAGGGCCATCAAAACCTCTGCTCCACTTATTTTTCCTGGCTCTCGATTTATTCTCATACCCTTTTCCTTTCTCTTCTCACTATATCCAAACTCCCTCAACATTGAGGAAACCTCAGTTATATTACCGCCATGTTCAAGGGACGATGTTTGTGCTTCAAGTAGACAGAGCTTCAGAGAAACTGGCTTATGATCTGAAATATTTTGTCTTTCTCCTGACTTTCCTATCATTTCTACATCTATCTCACAGATTTCACAACTGTGAACAGGAAACTATAGTCTCTTGCATGAAAAACATGTCTAATCTGGATTTTGTTTCTGATTTGAGGTATATTGTATTTTCATGGGGTGCAGTCTGCTCCAGATATCCACTAAACTAAGAGAGGATATGAAAGTCTCAAGATGATCTCTTAAGATATTGTGCTGAGGGTTGTTTGAAGTAGAGTTCCTGTCAAGGTCAGGGTCTAGAACTGTATTGAAATCCCCTGCGACCACTAAGATTCCAGTGGCTGTCTCCTGAAGATAGTGATTTAGTCCTTCCAGGATTGTGTGGTCATCTGTGTGATTATATACATTCACAAGAGTGAAGAGTTGACCATACAGTCGGCAGAACAGTACAATGTAGCCACCAGCGTTATCTTCATCGTGGCAGATGTATTGAAAGTCTGGTTTTATAGCGTTATTTATCAGTATGGCCACTCCTTTGCTTTTTGAATCAAATACAGTGAAGTAAGATTTCCAACCAGCCACTTCCTCTAAAAGTCTCACATCGTTAGGTGTGTCCCCAATGTGTGTCTCCTGTAGAAAAACTACAGAGGAATTTATCTTCTTCAGGTACTTTAGCAGAGGATGTAATTTGGGGAAATTCAAACCTTTCGTTGGGGTTTTTGATACCCCTGATGTTCCATGTGACAAAGTGAAGCATATTTTCCCCTGTCATTGTCATGGTTCCTAATCTTGACCCTCTGTTGTCCAATGCAGAGTTGACTCCTTCAATGAGATGAGTTCATTTTATGAATGTAGTTGTTGAGCTTGTAGTCTTTACTTCTTTCTCGTGGTGCCTGGTCATGGACCAAGGTTATTCAACCCCTGCCAGAAAACAATTACATAATTAGTGTGTTAGGTGACGCGACAAACAACGGACACTATGCAAGAATTCTACAAAACAAATCTGTTTTCACTAAATGTTAATCATGTGGTTGTCAAAATACTGAATAAATCATTTGAAAATATTAATTGTGGCAGTTGTTATCCATGTCTAAAAATCCCAATACTGTACACTCTTAGAAAAAAAGGGTTCCGAAAGGGTTCTTCAGATGTCCCCATAGGAGAACCCTTTTTGGTTCCAGGTACAAACTCTTGTGTTCCGGGAAGAAACTTTTGGGTTCCATGTAGAACTCTCTGTGGAAAGGGTTCTACATGGAACTCAAAACGGTTCTACTTGGAACCAAAAGGGTTCTACATGGAACCAAAAGGGTTCTCTTAAGGGGACTGTCGAAGAACTCTTTTAGGTTCTAGATAGCAGTATGTTATGATATCTATGTGATATGAGCCCGAATTTAAAGGAAGTGCTATGTTATTTGTGGGACAGCCCTTTTTGTGAAACACGTAAAAACGGTGTGTTCATATTTGCTCTTTGGGATGGGTATTCCTCAACCTATCAGAGTAAGATCGATGTGACATTGTATTGCCAAGAAGTATGGGAAAGTCCTGAGGGTGTGCTTTGTAGCTACGTTTTGATGTATGGGTTGTCAGGGATTGGATCAAATTCATGTTTTGCCACCCCCATTTCCATGACGGGTGCTTGATTGCTAGCTGTGTGGAAGTGCCTGACGCCGTTTGCTGAGGCAACGAGCCGGGCGAGAGGCAGCGCTGCGCGGCATTGGCTGTATTGTGCCAGCGGCAAATTTTGTGATTGACGGTTTTATTCTTTCATGTAAAAACGACCACAATTCAGTGGCTACAGCCCTACAATCGATAAAAACAGAGCTAAATACCAGTGAATTGAAAATGTGTACCATCTATCAGTGCCGTGCATTTCCCAAATGTTTTAACAATACGGAGGACTCTACATAGTTCTGTATAGATCCGCAGTGACATGATTGGTTGACGCTAGGTTGGTGTGGTACATCCTGCATAAACACAAACTCACTTTCTTGACAACAAACATGGAGAACTTTGAATAAATGCTATCAGAACAAGTTTACAAATAAAACACATTTTTATGATACCTCGTGTAAGGATTTCAAAGACACAAAAATGAAATCCCCAGGAAAGAGATCGGGGAGGCAACTGGGATAGATGCTGTAAAGAGGTCAATGGAACACAGACCGTGGGGGATAGAAAAACGCTGTATTGGTGCACATTCAACAAATCTGATTTAACAAAATGGATATTTCTCACATCCGTCATGATTGAAGTATTGTAACAGGTCCACAATGTGGTTACTAAAATCCGATTTTGGATATATTTGGCTGTTTTCGCTGCATAATATTTTTAAGTTTTCAGGTTTAGAAAAAGTGACTGCTAAATGCTATTCCTGTTTGTATCAGCTGGGCAACAGAGCTAGCATAGGGAAATCGGTGGTGGTAGTCAGGGTCGTTTTTAACTGTAATGCAGTTGATTGATGACAATGGCATGACCATGTATTGGGGTTGACATCCAGACAAGTGTTATACTCAGATTTCTATCTCAACAAAGTGTGAAATACACATTTTTATTTTGTTGTTGGCCAATGGGGAGATTCGGGATAGAGATACAGGGGGGAAAACGGTGCAGCCTTTTTTCTTCATGCTATCTTAGTTGAGCTTCTGTGTCAAGCACCGGGAAATGGACTCCAATATCTCAGAAGAGGTAAGGTCTTTTCGTTTAGCCAGTTACTTGTAATTAGCTGGATGGCTATGGAGATTAGCCCTGAATCACTACGAGTGGTGCAGACCAATTTATTGAATCCTCTGACTTCTGCGGAGGCCGTCATATTGACTACGGAATGACCATGCAGAGCCTTTAAGTTAGAAGTGTGTGTCTGTGTTAGGCTGTGTGTTGGTGTGTGCGCATGTGTGTGTGAGAAGTATCTCATTTGCAAAAAGGAGTATAAATCAAATGTTATTGTTCCCATACACATATTTAGCAGATTTTATTGCGTCTGTAGCTAAGTGCTTGTGTTCCTAGCTCCAACAGTGCAGCAATATCTAACAATACACACCAATACACACAAATCTAAAAGTAAAAGACTGGAATGAAGAAATATATAAATATTAGGACGAGCAATGTCGGAGTCTGGAGTATAAATATATATGTGTGCAGTGGTGGAAAAAGTACCCAATTGTCATACTTGAGTATGGATACTAGAAGGCTTTATGGGCTCCAGTTTCTCCATCAGGAAGGGCCAGTTTATCAACTGTAGCACTTCGTTAAAAGTAACAATGAAACTTCTGTCCTTACATCTTATTTTTGTGCTTCAGATGAATCCAAAATTATTTTGGAAAATATTTAGTAGTCAACATTAAAAGAGGTGCTGGTTATTTTGGAAAATATTAAGTAGTCAACATTAAGAGGTGCTGGTTATTTTGGAAAATATTAAGTAGTCAACATTAAAAGAGGTGCTGATTATTTTGGACAATATTAAGTAGTCAACATTAAAAGAGGTGCTGATTATTTTGGAAAATATTAAGTAGTCAACATTAAAAGAGGTGCTGATTATTTTGGAAAATATTAAGTAGTCAACATTAAAAGAGGTGCTGGTTATTTTGGAAAATATTAAGTAGTCAACATTAAGAGGTGCTGGTTATTTTGGAAAATATTTAGTAGTCAACATTAAAAGAGGTGCTGATTATTTTGGAAAATATTAAGTAGTCAACATTAAGAGGTGCTGGTTATTTTGGAAAATATTTAGTAGTCAACATTAAGAGGTGCTGGTTATTTTGGACAATATTAAGTAGTCAACATTAAAAGAGGTGCTGGTTATTTTGGAAAATATTAAGTAGTCAACATTAAGAGGTGCTGGTTATTTTGGAAAATATTTAGTAGTCAACATTAAAAGAGGTGCTGATTATTTTGGAAAATATTAAGTAGTCAACATTAAGAGGTGCTGGTTATTTTGGAAAATATTTAGTAGTCAACATTAAAAGAGGTGCTGATTATTTTGGAAAATATTAAGTAGTCAACATTAAGAGGTGCTGGTTATTTTGGATGAGCAAATGTTTTAATTGTTTAGATATTGATTTGTATCCAAGCATTAGATTGTAATTGATCTTTAACTTCTTGAGAATACAGGGGGTGCTGTTTTCGCATTAGCATAATTTCCTCTACAGATTAAACTGCCTCTTATTCAATTATTGCTGTTACTATATGCATATAATTAATACCATTGGATAGAAAACAAGCTATGGTTTCTAAACCGTTTCAATTTTGTCTCTGAGTGAAACACAAGTCATTTGACAGCACTTTCCCTGAGCAAGAAGAAGATTGCAAGATGTGTATGCTCGCTTCAACGCTCTGCCTATATATGGTCACGCCACCTATGACCCGAAACACACTTCATTCGTCTTCCTCTGGGTGTCAGGAAGACGTCAGAGGAGAAATTTTTTGTTTATCTTGTACTGACGTGAAATAAGACCTATTTCTTTAGCGTGACCGACAACTTCCGGTTCTCTGAAACGCGCGTTTTAGAGGTGCAATTGTCTTTTGTTATGCTGCCGTTACGGATGAAAACTATCTCCGTCTCGAAGTTTGTTTGATACATGTGACCATATCATCTTAATGTATGTTTTTTCAATATAGTTTAATCAGATTATTTGAATTTTTTCGGGAGTTTTGCCGTGTTCCGTTCTGTGAGTTTTTTAACTTTGGACAGAACCGTGCTAGTCGACCAGTACCTATGCTAAATGAAGAGGGAAAGTTGCCATTGTGAATGGATTGAACGACTCATCAGGACTAAGGACACCTTTATCAACATTCTGATGAAAGATCAGCAATAGTAAGACCCAATTTACGATGTTATTTCATATATCTGTCGTGCATGTGAACTGGTCGGGCGCGCCCAGCTGGTTCTGGCTGGCGTGGCTATGCTAATTTAGCGCTACATTTTGTTTTCGCTATAAAACATTTAATAAATCTGAAATATTGTTTGGATTCACCAGATGTTGGGCTTTCAATATCTGTACGCTGTGTATTTTTTCTGAAATGTTTTAAGACAAGTAATTAGTTATATGACGTTGGTCTCTGTAATTGTTCTGGCTGCATCAGCACTATATCAGATTGCAGCTGCAATGTAGAACTGTGATTTATACCTGAAAAATGCACATTTAAAAAAAAAACAACTATGCTATACCATAAATATGTTATCAGACTGTCATCTTATGAATTTGTTTGTTGGTTAGTGGCTATATATATTTTCATTTAGTCGAATTAGTGATAGCTACTGATGCAGGAAAAAACTGTTGGAGTAAAAAAATGGTGTCTTTTGCTAACGTGTTTAGCTAATAGATTTACATATTGTGTCTTCCCTGTAAAACATTTAAAAAATCTGAAATGGTGGCTTTATTCACAAGATCTGTGTCTTTCATTGGGTGTCTTGGACTTGTGATTTAATGATATTTAGATGCTACTATTTAATTGTGACGCTATGCTAACGATGCTAATCAGTGTGGGGGGGGGGGGTGGGGGGTGCTCCCGAATCCGGGTTAGGTACTCGGTAGAGGTTTTAAGATCTCTGTCATTGGAAAGCAAAAGTGTTTGTAGTGTTCTGCTTTTAAAACATCTGGTGTTGGTTGTCCAGGATTTCACGGCCATCATAGGATGCTGTTAGTGCTTCAGGTAGGCAGAGCAGAGAGAAACTGGCTCATGATCTGAAATCTTTCCATTTTTTCCTAACTATCCCCTTGTAATTTCTACATTTTGCATATTTCACAACTGTGGACATGAAACTGCAGTCTCTTGAATAAAACATAGTCTAATCTGGATTTGGATTCTGAGTTACCTTGGTTTCTCTTTAATTTTACATTGTTCTTTTGAGAGCGAATATATTGTATTATCCCGGGGTGCTGTCTCCAGATGTCCACTAGCTTCAGAGAGGAAATTAATTCTTGAAGATAACCTCTAAAAAAAAATTATTTTTTTTATTTCACCTTTATTTAACCAGGTAGGCTAGTTGAGAACAAGTTCTCATTTGCAACTGCGACCTGGACAAGATAAAGCATAGCAGTGTGAACAGACAACAACACAGAGTTACACATGGAGTAAACAATAAACAAGTCAATAACATGGTAGAAAAAATAATCTATATACAATGTGTGCAAAAGGCATGAGGTAGGCAATAAATCGAATAATTACAATTTAGCAGATTAACACTGGAGTGATAAATCATCAGATGATCATGTGCAAGAAGAGATACTGGTGTGCAAAAGAGCAGAAAAGTAAATAAATAAAAGCAGTATGGGGGTGAGGTAGGTAAATTGGGTGGGTAGTTTACAGATGGACTATGTACAGCTGCAGCGATCGGTTAGCTGCTCGGATAGCAGATTTTTTAAGTTGTTGAGGGAGATAAAAGTCTCCAACTTCAGAGATTTTTGCAATTCGTTCCAGTCGCAGGCAGCAGAGAACTGGAAGGAAAGGCGTCCAAATGAGGTTTTGGCTTTAGGGATGATCAGTGAGATACACCTGCTGGAGCGCGTGCTACGGGTGGGTGTAGCCATCGTGACCAGTGAACTGAGATAAGGCGGCACTTTACCTACCATAGCCTTGTAGATGACCTGGAGCCAGTGGGTCTGACGACGAACATGTAGCGAGGGCCAGCCGACTAGGGCATACAGGTCGCAGTGGTGGGTCGTATAAGGTGCTTTAGTAACAAAACGGATGGCACTGTGATAAACTGCATCCAGTTTGCTGAGTAGAGTATTGGAAGCTATTTTCTAGATGACATCGCCGAAGTCGAGGATCGGTAGGATAGTCAGTTTTACTAGGGTAAGTATGGCGGCGTGAGTGAAGGAGGCTTTGTTCCGGAATAGAAAGCCGACTCTAGATTTGATTTTGGATTGGAGATGTTTGATATGAGTCTGGAAGGAGAGTTTGCAGTCTAGCCAGACACCTAGGTACTTATAGATGTCCACATATTCTAGGTCGGAACCGTCCAGGGTGGTGATGCTAGTCGGGCGTGCGGGTGCAGGCAGCGAACGGTTGAAAAGCATGCATTTGGTTTTACTAGCATTTAAGAGCAGTTGGAGGCCACGGAAGGAGTGTTGTATGGCATTGAAGCTCGTTTGGAGGTTAGATAGCACAGTGTCCAGGGAAGGGCCGGAAGTATACAGAATGGTGTCGTCTGCGTAGAGGTGGATCATGGAATCGCCCGCAGCAAGAGCAACATCATTGATGTATACAGAGAAAAGAGTCGGCCCGAGAATTGAACCCTGTGGTACCCCCATAGAGACTGCCAGAGGACCGGACAACATGCCCTCCGATTTGACACACTGAACTCTGTCTGCAAAGTAGTTGGTGAACCAGGCAAGGCAGTCATTAGAAAAACCGAGGCTATTGAGTCTGCCGATAAGAATATGGTGATTGACAGAGTCGAAAGCCTTGGCCAGGTCGATGAAGACGGCTGCACAGTAATGTCTTTTATCGATGGCGGTTATGATATCGTTTAGTACCTTGAGCGTGGCTGAGGTGCACCCGTGAATGGCTCGGAAACCGGATTGCACAGCGGAGAAGGTACGGTGGGATTCGAGATGGTCAGTGATCTGTTTGTTGACTTGGCTTTCGAAGACCTTAGCTAGGCAGGGCAGGATGGATATGGGTCTGTAACAGTTTGGGTCCAGGGTGTCTCCCCCTTTGAAGAGGGGGATGACAGCGGCAGCTTTCCAATCCTTGGGGATCTCAGATGATACTAAGGAGAGGTTGAACAGGCTGGTAATAGGGGGTGCGACAATGGCGGCGGACAGTTTCAGAAATAGGGGGTCCAGATTGTCAAGCCCAGCTGATTTGTATGGGTCCAGGTTTTCCAGCTCTTTCAGAACATCTGCTATCTGGATATGGGTAAAGGAGAAGCTGGGGAGGCTTGGGCGAGTAGCAGCGGGGGGGCGGGGCTGTTGGCCAAGGTTGGAGTCGCCAGGTGGAAGGCATGGCCAGCCATTGAGAAATGTTTGTTGAAGTTTTCGATTATCACGGACTTATCAGTGGTGACCGTGTTATCTAGCCTCAGTGCAGTGGGCAGCTGGGAGGAGGTGCTCTTGTTTTCCATGGACTTTACAGTATCCCAGAACTTTTTGGAGTTAGAGCTACAGGATGCAAATTTCTGCTTGAAAAAGCTGGCCTTTGCTTTCCTGACTGACTGCGTGTATTGGTTCCTGACTTCCCTGAACAGTTGCATATCACGGAGGCTCTTCGATGCTATTGCAGTTCGCCACAGGATGTTTTTGTGCTGGTCGAGGGCAGTCAGGTCTGGAGTGAACCAAGGGCTATATCTGTTCTTGGTTCTGCATTTTTTGAACGGAGCATGCTTGTCTAATATGGTGAGGAAGTAACTTTTAAAGAATGACCAGGCATCCTCAACTGACGGGATGAGGTCAATATCCTTCCAGGGTACCCGGGCCAGGTCGATTAGAAAGGCCTGCTCGCAGAAGTGTTTCAGGGAGCGTTTGACAGTGATGAGGGGTGGTCGTTTGACCGTGGACCCGTGGCGGATACAGGCAATGAGGCAGTGATCGCTGAGATCTTGATTGAAGACAGCAGAGGTGTATTTGGAGGGCAAGTTGGTCAGGATAATGTCTATTAGGGTGCCCATGTTTACGGATTTAGGGTTGTACCTGGTGGGTTCCTTGATGATTTGTGTGAGATTGAGGGCATCAAGCTTAGATTGTAGGACTGCCGGGGTGTTAAGCATATCCCAGTTTAGGTCACCTAACAGAACAAACTCTGAAGCTAGATGGGGAGCGATCAATTCACAGATGGTGTCCAGGGCACAGCTGGGAGCTGAGGGGGGTCGGTAGCAGGCGGCAACAGTGAGAGACTTATTTCTGGAGAGATTAATTTTTAAAATTAGAAGTTCGAACTGTTTGGGCATAGACTTGGAAAGTATGACAGAACTTTGCAGGCTATCTCTGCAGTAGATTGCAACTCCTCCCCCTTTGGCAGTTCTATCTTGACGGAAAGTGTTATAGTTGGGTATGGAAATCTCAGAGTTTTTGGTGGCCTTCCTAAGCCAGGATTCAGACACGGCAAGTACATCAGGGTTGCAGAGTGTGCTAAAGCGGTGAGTAAGGCAAACTTAGGGAGGAGGCTTCTGATGTTGACATGCATGAGGCCAAGGCTTTTTCGATCACAGAAGTCAACAAATGAGGGTGACTGGGGACATGCAGGGCCTGGGTTTACCTCCACATCACCCGAGGAACAGAGGAGTAGTAGGATGAGGGTGCGGCTAAAGGCTATCAAAACTGGTCGCCTAGAGCGTTGGGGACAAGGAATAAAAGGAGCAGATTTATGGGCGTGGTAGAATAGATTCTGGGCATAATGTGCAGACCAGGGTATGGTGGGGCACGGGTACAGCGGAGGCAAGCCCAGGCACTGGGTGATGATAAGAGAGGTTGTATCTCTGGACATGCTGGTCTCAATGGGTGAGGTCACCGCATGTGTGGGGGGTGGGACAAAGGAGGTATCAGAGGTACGGAGAGTGGAACTACGGGGTCCATTGCAAACCAAAACAATGATAACTAGCCTGAACAACAGTATGCAAGGCATATTGATATTTGAGAGAGACATACAATAAGGCATAAAGTGATTGCAGGTCATGATTGGGAGAGCTAGCTAAAACAGCAGGTGAGATAACAGCAGCTAGTCAGCTAACACAGCAACAGAAGGTAAAAATGGCGACGACTGGGCAGAGAGGGTCGGATTAACTACACACAGATCCTGAGTTAAGGCACAGAGCCAACAGATAAAACACAAATAAACAGAATGGAGTACCGTGAATTAATGGACAGTCAAGCAGGCATCAGCTATGTAGCCAAGTGATCATAGTGTCCAGGGGGCAGCCGTAGATGGAGTAGTGAGGCCTCCACTAAGCTAGCCCGCGGCGTTTAAAGTTAGTAGCCCGGGGGGGTGGTCTGCTCAGACGGAGGGGGTCTCCTCAGACGGAGGCCGGTTGAGGGCACAGCGGATAGGGTATTTGTCTGCAGACCAGACGTGGTCGTGTCGACAGAGAATCCAAGCCGGATGGCGGTGGCGAAAGAGAGGTTGTGAGTTGTAGAATTGTGTTTGCTAACTGGTGCTAGCTTCGTGATTCAGACAGCTAGTCATGGGTAGCAAGCTAGCAGAAGATGGAGGTCTGTTTTTAGCCACGCCGTGCAATTCCGTCGGTAGATTAGTGGGGTTCCGTGTGGTAGAGGGGACCAATCCAATTGTCAAAATAGTTATAGTGGCCTAAGAAGATTGTTCGATAGACCTGTTCAGATAGCAGCCGATATGCTCAAGACAGCTAACGATTAGCGGGCCGCAGTTAGTATATGGACGTTCAGGTTACGTCGCGATGGAGGGGCCGGTTGAAATACTCCCTCGGGCAGATAACGTCGGTATCCCAGTCGTGAAGGCCCGGTGGGGCTCCGCATCGGCAGTAAAACGGGTCCGGATAGGTGATTGTAGCCCAGGAGTGGCTGATGGAACTCTTCAGCTGGCTAGCTCCGGGATAATTGGTGTTTGCTCCGGAATTGATGTTAGCCGATAGTCACTCGGATAGCAGCTAGTTAGCTGCAAGATCCAGGTGTAAATGTCCAGAGCTTGAGGTAAAAATCCGGGGATATGGAGAGAAAATAGGTCTGGTATGCTCTGGTCTGAGTCGCGTTGTACAAAACTGGCAATAGTTTTCCGAGCTAAAGGATAGCTGATGAGCGCTAGCTGTGGTTAGCTGAACTACTAACGTTAGCTTGTGAGCTGGCTAACTTCTGGTTAGCTTCTGTTGTAGATTTCGGATACGAGGTGAATAATACTTTTGAGGAAGAAAAAAAAACAGATCCGCACCACATTTGGTGAGGTGGGTTGCAGGAGAGTGTTTTGAAGTTGAGTTTTTAAGAAGAAAAGAATATATATATAAAAAGATATGCAAAGAAAAATATATAAAATATATATACACGGGACAAGACGAAGACAAAGGACATCTGACTGCTACGCCATCTTGGATTCAACAGTGCTTTGTGCTGCCGATTATCTAACGTGGAGCTCCTGTCACTTTTAGGGTCTAGCACTGCGTTGAAATCTCCTCTGACCACTAAGGTTCCGGGAGCAGTGTTTTCAAGATACTGACCCAGTCTCTTCAGGATTGTGTGGTCATGATCCACCTTTTACCCTTAGAACAGTCTCAATTCGTCGGGGCATGGACTCTACATGTTGACTCCAATGCTTCCCACAGTTGTCAAGTTGGCTGGATGTCCTTTGGGTGGTGGACCATTCTTGATACACACAAGAAACTGTTGAGTGTGAAAAACCCAACAGTGTTGCAGTCCTTGACAAAAACCAGGGCACCTGACACCTAATACCATAACCCGCTCAAAGTCACTTCAATATTTTGTCTAGCCCATTCACCCTTTCAATGGCACACGTACACAATCCATGTCTCAATTGTCTCAAGGCTTAAAATCCTTCTTTAACCTGTCTCCCCCCCTTCATCTACGCTGATTTGAAGTGGATTTAACAAGTGACATCAATAAGGGATCATAGCTTTCACCTGGGTTCACCTAGTCAGTCTATGTCATGGAAAGAGCAGGTGTCCTTAATGTTTTGTACACTCAGTGTACATTCACAACAGTGAAGAGTTGACCATGCAGTTGACAGAACAGTACAATGTAGCCACCAGTGTAATCTTCATCATGACAGATGCACTCAAAGTCTGTTGTGTCGGAGGGCTTAGAGGGATTTCTTATAAGCTTCCGGGTTAGAGTCCCGTTCCTTGAAAGTGGCAGGTCTAGCCTTTATCTCATTGCGGATGTTGCCTGTAATCCATGGATTCTGGTTGGGGTATGTACGTATGGTCACTGTGGGGACGACGTCATCGATGCACTTATTGATAAAGCCAATGACTGATGTGGTGTATTCTTCAATGCCATCGGAAGAATCCCGGAACATGTTCCAGTCTGTGATAGCAAAACAGTCCTGTAGCTTAGCATCTGCTTCATCTGACCACTTTTTTATTGACCGAGTCACTGGTGCTTCCTGCTTTAATTTTTGCTTGTAAGCAGGAATCAGGAGGATAGAATTATGGTCAGATTTGCTAAAATGGAGGGCGAGAGAGAGTTTTGAATGCGTCTCTGTGTGTAAGTGGAGTAAAGGTGGTCCAGAGTTTTTTTCCCCCTCTGGTTGCACATTTAACGTGCTGATAGAAATTTGGTAAGAAGGATTTAAATTTCACTGCGTTAAACAGGTCAACATTCACAAGGCCACAGGGCCAGACGGATTACCAGGACGTGTTCTGCGAGCATGCGCTGACCAACTGGCAAGTGTCTTCACTGATATTTTCAACCTCTCCCTGTCTGAGTCTGTAATACCTACATGTTTTAAGCAGACCACCATAGTCCCTGTGCCCAAGAACACTAAGGTAACCTGCCTAAATGACTACCGACCCGTAGCACTCACATCTGTAGCCATGAAGTGATTTGAAAGGCTGGTCATGGCTCATATCAACACCATTATCCCAGAAACCCTAGACCCACTCCAATTTGCATACCGCCCCAACAGATCCACAGATGATGCAATCGCTATTGCACTCCACACTGCCCTTTCCCACCTGGACAAAAGGAACACCTATGTGAGAATGCTATTCATTGACTATAGCTCAGCGTTCAACACCATAGTGCCCTCATAGCTCAGCATTAAGCTAAGGACCCAGGGTCTAAACATCCTCCCTCTGCAACTGGATCCTGGACTTCCTGACGGGCCGCACCCAAGTGGTAAGGGTAAGTAACAACACACACGCCACGCTGATCCTCAACACAGGGGCCCCTCAGGGGTGCGTGCTCACTCCCTGTTCACTCATGACTACAAGGTCAGGCACGACTCCAACACCATCATTAAGTTTGCCGATGACACAACAGTGGTAGGCCTGATCACCGACAACGACGAGACAGCCTATAGGGAGGAGGTCAGAGACCTGGCCGTGTGGTGCCAAGACAACAACCTCTCCCTCAACGTGCTCAAGACAAAGGAGATGACTGTGGACTACAGGAAATAGAGGACTGAGCACGCCCCCATTCTCATCAACGGGGCTGTAGTGGAGCAGGTTGAGAGCTTCAAGTTCCTTGGTGTCCACATCACCAGCAAACTAACATTTTCCAACCACACCAAGACAGTCGTGAAGAGGCCACAACAAAATCTATTCCCCCTCAGGTGACTGAAAAGATTTTGCATGGGTCCTCAGATCCTCAAAAGGTTCTACAGCTGCACCATCGAGAGCATCCTGACTGGTTGCATCACTGCCTGGTATGGCAACTGCTCGACGCTTCAGAGGGTAGTGGGTACGGCCCAGTACATCACTGGGGCCAAGCTTCCTGCCATCCAGGACCTCTATACCAGGCGGTGTCAGAGGAAGGCCCTAAAAATTGTCAAAGACTCCAGCCACCCTAGTCATAGACTGTTCTCTCTGCTACTGCACAGCAAGCGGTACCGGAGTGCCAAGTCTAGGTCTAGAGGCTTCTAAACAGCTTCTACCCCCAAGCCATAAGACTCTAATCAAATGGCCACCCAGACTATTTGCATTGCCCCCCCCCCCCCCCCCCCCCCACACAATCCGTTACCAAGTGTGACACTGTGGGATATATGGTAAGTAATTATAGATAGTTAACAGGTACCAATTTTTTTTTTTGTTTGTTACGAGAACCAAGCTATCATAAGTGCTTTTTATAGACCTATTATGCATTTTGTATAAACAAATAGCATATTCTATAATTGTGGTACAACAAAGGTACCACAATTTACACCGCTGCTACTCTCTGTTGTTATCATCTATGCATAGTCACTTTAATAACTCTATCTGTATGTACATATTACCTCGACTAACCGGTGCCCCTGCTCATTGACTCTGTACCGGTACCCCGCTGTATATAGTCTTGCTATTGTTATTTTACTGCTGCTCTTTAATTACTTGTTACTTTTATTTCTTATACTTATTCTTTTTTTTTTTACTGCATTGTTGGTTAGGGTTAGTAAGTAAGGAGTTCACTGTAAGGTCTACACTTGTTATATTCGGTGCATGTGACTAATAAAATTTGATTTGACTATATCTTCTGTCAGTATGGCCACTGCTATGCTTTTTGAATGAAATACAGTGAAGAAAGACTTCCAACCCGGAACATCCTCTAAAAGTCTGCCATCCTCAGGTCCAATGCGTGTCTCCTGTAGAAACGCTACAGAAGAGTTTATATCCTCCAGATGGTCCAGTACAGCATTCAGTTTAGGGTCATTATCTGAGGCTTGTCTGTGGGGTTTGATACCACAGGTGTTCCAGGTGATAAAGTGAAGAACAGGAGACCCTGGTAAAGGGAGACTCTGATCGTTCTCTGTCTCTGATGATGATTCCGATGAGTTCATTTAAATTGATGAGTGTTTTATGAGCGATGGTTGAGGTTGTACTTGTGACTTGTTCTTTGTCAGATCACTGTTGTTTAACACCTTCTGGGCAACATGACGAAAGGAAAACGTTGAAGAAGAACAATATCATGGGGAGGAGAGGGAGGTGATGTAATGTTGACATGCTGTTAGGTAGATCAAGACGTATATATTTATCCTGTAGAATGTATGAAAACTTGACTACAGAGTTCTTGTTCTAAACAAAATAATGCAGTGGATAAAGACAGAGCAACACACCTAAATGACACTCAGCAGCTAAATCAGAATTTATAATTCAAGTAAGCATTACATACAGTATAGTGATGTACAGTAAGCTAGCCTTCTCTGGACAAAGAGGCCAGTATATTTTTATTAAATGTAGAAAAAAATCGAATGTGTAACATCCATATTTTCAAGTCAATATTTTAATATCTATATATTCTCAGAAACATGTTAAATGAAATCCACAAATAACTAAACCAAAAATGATTGGAAATGCATACACATTGTGTTATGAGTATTGCAGCTCCCTTGTGCTATAGTCCAGACTATAGTTTTGTTTTCTTACAATGTACACACATTTTCTCTCTTCCCCCCCCCCCTTCTCTCTCCCCCCCCCCCTTCTCTCTCTCTCAATAAGACCATACTGTTTTTAACATGTTTTGATAACCTTTCTTCATTTCTACTGAATAGTAACAAAATATCACTTGTGATTTGTCTTTAATCTCCAAATGCATAGAACAATCTTTCTTTTTAACCCCATCGTAACTGTTTGGTCAAAAACTCCATAATACGGTATCAATATGATCTTAAAGTGTGTGTGCCTACCCCTAAATAACCTATTCCTCTAACCCAGTGAAGGACTCACCTGAGTTGTTGATCCAGGTGTCTTCCCTGCTGTGCTGTATGACCCGTAATACTCAGGTGAGTCTCTTTAAATATTAAAGGTTGTGTGAAGCCATATCAACATCTACACCCACTTCTGTGTCATCAGATACTTTGTATTGTTAACTGTTAAAGCTCCATTCTAGTCATTTCCGTTTCATCTTACATGCTTAATGGGCAAACAAGTGTGTCGTGGTGTTTTAGTTTAGTTTGTTTCCTGAGAAAATGGCAAGACATTCTTTCAACACAAGTTCAGTGATATTTGTATTTAATTAGTTGTATAGATCTGGATAAAACGTCTAACATGTGACAAACCGCTACAGTTATTACTAGATAACTGATTATATGATTCATAAATGAACGTTTGCATGTGAAAACTTAAGGACAAATTAAGTTCAGCTTACGTACAAGCTCTTAATCAAATAAGTGTTATGAAAGAATTTGCTAAATAAACTGAAGTAAATAATGTAAATAAAAAAAGAAAAGCAAAATATGTTATTGTTGAAGTAGGAACTACTGCCAATGTCATCAAAATAAATAAATAATTAAAGTCCCTTTCTTGTATTTTATAGAACATCTCACGTGTATGTTTCTTAAACCTTCAGAAGAAATGCAATCTGCAGGGTTACATTTGTCTCTGTGCTTTTCTATTGTACGGTGTAGGATAGTTATATATAGTTATATTCTCCTACATTCATTTCACATTCCCACAAACTTCAAAGTATTTCCTTTGAAATGGTATCAAGAATATGCATATCCTTGCTTCAGGTCCTGTGCTACAGGAAGTTAGATTTGGGTATGTCATTTTAGGCGGAATTGAAAAAAAGAGTCCGATCCTTAAGAGGTTTTAACAAACATTCACACCCACCTCTGTGTCATACCATGCCGAAGATTAGTCTTATGGAATTCCCCCCAACCATAAAACAGTTACATATGAGTTTCTATTTTTAATCCAGGTTTTGAATCACTACTTAGTTAGTTTTGGTCAAGCAAATTATATGATATTGTTGAAGTAGGAATTACTGCCAATATCAAACAATTGTTGTTAAACTTCACAGGGTGGTGAAAGTGTACAGTGATCTTGATGCTCCTTTCCAATTAGTATCAAGGGTCTTATTCTGGTTTCATGATGATCGATGCTTGACTGCCATCTGACAAATATAAATATTCTCACTCTTATCCATAATAATCTCTTCACGTAGACTATTTTAACAGCACAACCTACGCGCACTGTCTGCGAGCTGTTGGCTAGAGCGCAGGTGCCAAGACCAGAGTTGGCACATTTGCTATTTAACGTAACATATTTTGTGACTAATCTATCAGTGGAGTTGAAAATGTGATGGAAACACATTGAACTTTAGATTTTTATTTGGTGCATGAAAACTTAGGTGAAAAAGTACATTTTGTGTGCACTTTTTTTTTTACCCTTATTTTACCAAATAAATTGAGAGAGAACACATTCTCATTTACAGCAATGAACTGGGGAAGATAAATGAGCCAATTGGAAGCTGGGGATGATTAGATGAGGGCCAGATTGGGAATTTAGCCAGGACACCAGGGTTAACACCCATACTCGTATGCTAAGGTACCTTTGGTGACCACAGAGAGTTAAGACAACTGTCCCTTCCGAAAAACAGCTCCCCTACACAGGGCAATGTCCCCAATCACTGTCCTTGGGAATTGGGATATTTTTTTCAGTCTAAAGGAAAGTGTGCCTCCTACTGGCCCTCAAACACCACTTCCAGCAGCATCTGGTCCAGATGCTGCTATGCTGCTATGTATATATACACACACACACACATATATATTTATACACATATAAATAAATGCCATTTAAGATCCATTTATTGAACTGGTTATATCATATCATGTAACACAATCTTCAAAAAGGCAGTAACCTCAGCAGTGGCTTTTACTTGTAGAAGCCTTATGTTAGGAATCAAAGGACTATGTAAAGGTAAGTTATTAAGTAATTAAATATGATCTGAAATCAAATTGTCCCATATATACACTACCGTTCAAAAGTTTGGGGTCACTTAGAAATTCTTGTTTTTGGAAGAAAAGCACATTTTTTGTCCATTAAAATAACATAAAATTGATCAGAAATACAGTGTAGACATTGGTAATGTTGTAAATAACTATTGTAGCTAGAAACGGCTGATTTTTTTAATGGAATATCTGAGGCCCATTATCAGCAACCATCACACCTGTGCTCCAATGTCACGTTGTGTTAGCTAATCCAAGTTTATAATTTTAAAAGGCTAATTGATCATTAGAAAACCCTTTTGCAATTATGTTAGCACAGTTGAAAACTGTTGTTCTGATTAAAGAAGCAATAAAATGGGCCTTCTTTAGACTAGTTGAGTATCTGGAGCATCAGCATTTGTGGGTTCGATTACAGGCTCAAAATGGCCAGAAACAAAGAACTTTCTTCTGAAACTCATCAGTCTATTCTTGTTCTGAGAAATGAAGGCTATTCTATGTGAGAAATTGCCAAGAAACTGAAGATCTCTAAACCTTTAGAAGTAAAACATTTGTTCTCTCTATTTGACCTTCCACTGTGTAAGGTGTAATGTATACCTGTTAAAAGCATTCCTTTGAGGGGGTGGGGGAGTGTGGAGTTTTCTCTTGCTTTCAGAGGTAGGGAATGTCTTCTGAGAGTTGTGTGTGTGAACACTCAGACAAATGACATTATTTTCCTACAAGTTTAGTGATGGTAGAGCAGGATGTACTGGATAACTGGGTTATGGTCTTCATTATGATTCAATGAACTGTCTTGAGGTCCCTTCTATAAATTCACTATTATTATTGTGTCTCAAGTGTTACATGTATGTTTGTGATTCCCTTCAGTTATTACAGTGGAAATGTTGGTGTGTCATCCCTGTGGTGCTGTATGACCAGTGATACTCAGGTGAGTATCCAAGGTTGCGTGAAGCCACATAAACATCCACACCCACCTCTGCATCATCATGTTAACTGTTAACCCTGTGAGACTCAATGTTGCAAAAATGAGTTTCCTAAATGGCATCCTGTACCAGTCCTAAACTAAAGGATTATGTCAAACACCTAATGCATCTCCTTAGACCCAGATGTATCTCTCATCCTGTACCAGTCCTAAACTAAAGGATTATGTCAAACACTACCTAATGCATCTCCTTAGACACAGATGTATCTCTCATCCTGTACCAGTCCTAAACTAAAGGATTATGTCAAACACTACCTAATGCATCTCCTTAGACACAGATGTATCTCTCATCCTGTACCAGTCCTAAACTAAAGGATTATGTCAAACACTACCTAATGCATCTCCTTAGACACAGATGTATCTCTCATCCTGTACCAGTCCTAAACTAAAGGATTATGTCAAACACCTAATGCATCTCCTTAGACCCAGATGTATCTCTCATCCTGTACCAGTCCTAAACTAAAGGATTATGTCAAACACCTAATGCATCTCCTTAGACCCAGATGTATCTCTCATCCTGTACCAGTCCTAAACTAAAGGATTATGTCAAACACTACCTAATGCATCTCCTTAGACCCAGATGTATCTCTCATCCTGTACCAGTCCTAAACTAAAGGATTATGTCAAACACCACCTAATGCATCTCCTTAGACACAGATGTATCTCTCATCCTGTACCAGTCCTAAACTAAAGGATTATGTCAAACACCTAATGCATCTCCTTAGACCCAGATGTATCTCTCATCCTGTACCAGTCCTAAACTAAAGGATTATGTCAAACACCACCTAATGCATCTCCTTAGACACAGATGTATCTCTCATCCTGTACCAGTCCTAAACTAAAGGATCATGTCAAACACCTAATGCATCTCCTTAGACCCAGATGTATCTCTTAGTAGTATTTGTTGTGCCACTATGGTTATTGTGACATCAGTAGCCTGAAACATGAGAAATTGTCCTCTCGTCTGACACCTCACTGGTCCCCTACACTGCATATGCAGTGCATGACTTGAAACATGTTTCCTGTCTTCTCAAGATGTAGTAATTATGTAGAAAAAAACAAGTTGAGAAACAAACATTCCAGGCTAGAGCTAGAGGTAGTTTTGTACGTGTTGGAAAATCGCAACATTGGGTTTAAAGGGTTGCCAAACTAAGCCAGGGCCACATTCATATGTTGATAGATAAGTTAGAGCAGTGTTTCACAACTCTCTCCTTGGTGCCCACACAGACATTTCACATTTTTGTTTTAACCTGAAACTGGGACACCTGATGCAATTAGTGAACTAATCATCAAGCCTTTAACTAGCTGAATCACGTGTGCCAGTTTAGGACTAACTAGAGTCTATTTCAGCAGGCCCGCGGAAATCTAATTAGAAGAATAAAAAGTCCCCATCAAAATCCGTCAGTTTAAGCTGGAGAAATCTGTTTTTTGTATTTGGACACCTGCTCGTTGAACATCTCATTCCAAAATCATGGACATTAATATGGAGTTGGTCCCCCTTTTGCTGCTATAACAGCCTCCACTCTTCTGGGAAGGCTTTCCACTAGATGTTGGAACATTGCTGTGGGGACTTGCTTCTATTCAGCCACAAGAGCATTAGTGAGGTCACGCACTGATGTTGGGCAATTAGGCCTGGCTTGCAATTCATCCAAAAGGTGTTCGATGGAGTTGAGGTCAGGGCTCTGTGCAGGCCAGTCAAGTTCTTCCACACCGATCTCAACATTTATGTATGGATCTCGCTTTGTGCACGGCGGCATTGTTATGCTGAACCAGGATCAGGCCCCACCCTAAACTGTTGCCACAATGTTGGACGCTTAGAATCGTCTAGAATGTCATTGTATGCTCTAGCATTAAGATTTCCCCTTCACTGGAACTAAGGGGCCTAGCCAGAACCATGAAAAACAGCCTCCACCAAACTTTACAGTTGACACTATGCATTGGGACAGGTAGCGTTCTCCTGGCATCTTCCAAACCCAGATGACACGTGATTCATCACTCCAGAGAACGCGTTTCCACTGCTCGAGTCCAAAGGCGGCAAGCTTTACACCACTCCAGCCAACGCTTGGCATTGCACATGGTGATAACAGCACACACTAAACAGCATTGTTTACCGGGGCAACTCTAGCAGGGCAGAAATTTTATGAACTGACTTGTTAGAAAGGTGGCACCCTATGACGGTGCCACGTTGAAAGTCACTGAGCTCTTCAGAATGGGCCATTCTACTGCCAATGTTTGTCTATGGAGATTATATTGCAGTGTGCTTGATTTTAACCAGTGTAAGGGAATTCTGCACTATGTGCACACAAGTGACCACAGGAAAACGTATTTGATCAGAGGTTAGTTTGTTTAATAAGGATTGCAACCCGGAGTTTACACTTACAGCAATTTGCAAGCAAGACACTCAGTTCAAAAGATGGTGTTTTCCCTTTTTATCCCCTACTGAGGATCACCCCGCCCAGGGTGATGTCCCTTAACTTTAATACCATATAAGCTCATAATTAATAGTTGCTAATACAAAGATGTTTCTGCTAGGCGGAGTTCAGCTTATTGTTATTTGCAGTTCGTTTCCCAATCCTTCTTCCATAGTTTCAACAAACAGACATATGACTTTTGTACAGTTGATCTCTTCATGCACTTAGTCTCTACCACTGATTCTTAATCTCAAGATAAAGCAAAACATTACTCATTGTACTTTTGTAATCACAGGTAGAATTGTAATGTACAGATATCATAACATTGCTTACACCAGGTGTGCAGTTATTTCGACTGTCGCTGAACACTTACCCAGGTGAGGCCCTCCATCAATGAGGAGAGGCTTAAAGTTGGTGTTTGTTTGAATGGAGGTTTTTGTTTTAGCGCAGTAAACACTCTGCTTTAGGTGTTTCAGTTAAATGTTGATATTTATTAGAGGTCCAGACATGTTTTGGCATCGATTTTTATTATTTGAAACATTCTGAAAATCTCCTACTATTTACATGGCTGAACTTTTACAATAAATGTTTACAGGTGTAGATGAACTCAGTATAGTTATGCTTGTTGCTCAATCAAGAATATCTGAAGCTCGTTAGTACAGGTTACCCTGTATTGTCTTAAGTTATAAAATATATATTTTTTATAGTCTGTTCATTAAACAAATAACATAAATTACTTACATTTCATTATGAATGCAATTTAAATTCATTACTTTTATTTTGATTGTGTAATATCTGTTTATCTATTGGTTAGATATGAATTTTACTTCCATTCAATTTCATTTTCCAATCACAAAAGTTATATCAGGGAACACTAAAGTGCACTTACCGTAGAAGTGTGTTAAAAATATCATAAACAAATATACATGTTTTTTTGTTTAAAAAAGTGCATGGGAGAATTAACTGAAATTATTGTTAATAATTACTTTACACGCACATTTGGTTGTCAATATTCCTTAATGACAGTTAAATATTTTTTTCTGGTCTACGCAGGTTATTCAGGAATATAATGATTATTCCAGTGGTTTAAATACCTTGTTGTATAAATCTGGTGCTTCCAGATTTAATATTTATTACAATCAGTTCAAAGGAAAAAATATGAGTTTTGTTTTTTCGTTTTCACCTTTTAGTGAAGTAGGTAGCATCTTCTATGAAGCACCACGTGCTCTCACCACTGGTGTCCCCCAGGGCTCTGTTCTAGGCCCTCTCCTATTCTCGCTATACACCAAGTCACTTGGCTCTGTCATAACCTCACATGGTCTCTCCTATCATTGCTATGCAGACGACACACAATTAATCTTCTCCTTTCCCCCTTCTGATAACCAGGTGGCGAATCGCATCTCTGCATGTCTGGCAGACATATCAGTGTGGATGACGGATCACCACCTCAAGCTGAACCTCGGCAAGACGGAGCTGCTCTTCCTCCCGGGGAAGGACTGCCCGTTCCATGATCTCGCCATCACGGTTGACAACTCCATTGTGTCCTCCTCCCAGAGCGCTAAGAACCTTGGCGTGATCCTGGACAACACCCTGTCGTTCTCAACTAACATCAAGGCGGTGGCCCGTTCCTGTAGGTTCATGCTCTACAACATCCGCAGAGTACGACCCTGCCTCACACAGGAAGCGGCGCAGGTCCTAATCCAGGCACTTGTCATCTCCCGTCTGGATTACTGCAACTCGCTGTTGGCTGGGCTCCCTGCCTGTGCCATTAAACCCCTACAACTCATCCAGAACGCCGCAGCCCGTCTGGTGTTCAACCTTCCCAAGTTCTCTCACGTCACCCCGCTCCTCCGCTCTCTCCACTGGCTTCCAGTTGAAGCTCGCATCCGCTACAAGACCATGGTGCTTGCCTACGGAGCTGTGAGGGGAACGGCACCTCAGTACCTTCAGGCTCTGATCAGGCCCTACACCCAAACAAGGGCACTGCGTTCATCCACCTCTGGCCTGCTCGCCTCCCTACCACTGAGGAAGTACAGTTCCCGCTCAGCCCAGTCAAAACTGTTCGCTGCTCTGGCACCCCAATGGTGGAACAAACTCCCTCACGACGCCAGGACAGCGGAGTCAATCACCACCTTCCGGAGACACCTGAAACCCCACCTCTTTAAGGAATACCTAGGATAGGATAAAGTAATCCTTCTGACCCCCCCACCCTTAAAAGATTTAGATGCACTATTGTAAAGTGGCTGTTCCACTGGATGTCATAAGGTGAATGCACCAATTTGTAAGTCGCTCTGGATAAGAGCGTCTGCTAAATGACTTAAATGTAAATGTAAAAGCAAAATATGTTATTGTTGAAATAGGAACTACTGCCAATGTCACCAAACAATTGTTATTTATTAAAGTCCCATTCTTGTATTTTATAGAACATCTCACATGTATGTTTCTTAAACCTTTAGAAGAAATGCAATTTGGATGATTACATTTGTCTCTGTGACTTTCCATTGTAAGGTGTAATGTATAATTGCTGCATCCTTTGTTTTGAGGGGGTCGGGGCGTGGGAATTTAAAAATATATATTTTTGTCCTCCTTTCAGAGTTAAGGAATTGTGTGATCTTCTGAGAATTGTGTGTGAACACTCAAGGACAAATGACATTATTTTCATATAAATTCAGTAATGGAAGTGCAGAATTTACTAGAAAACTGGATTTGATTCTTGATTCAGATATGATTCAATGAACTTTCTTGAGGTCATTTCTATAAATTCACAAGTTTCTCATGTGTTTGTTTAGTCTTTACAGGGACAATGGAGGATTAGTTTGTCTAGAGGTAAATGTTATTTTGTGATTATCTTTACTAATCACTGAGACAATGTTGGTGTTTCATCTCTGTCGTGCTGTATGACCGGTGATACTCAGGTCTCTTTAAAGATTAAAGGTTGTGTGCATCAATAAAAACAGCCACACCCACATCTGCGTCATCAGATATTTTGTATTGTTAACTGTTAAAGCCACATTACAGTAATTGATATGTTTATGTTTCTGAAACCTATTAGGAGCATTTATAAATATTTTCTCTTCATTTGACTTTCCAGTGGGTTTTTGAATAGCTTAACTTTATTTAGAGCAGACATACCGTATACTATTAATCATGCTTAATTAATAGACAGACAGGTGTTGATATTTTCTGTTTACGTTTGATTTCTTGAGAAATGGTAAGACATTCTTTGAACACACGTTCAGTGACATTTCAATTAGTTGTATAGATCAGTGTGTCTAATGTTGTGTTCATAACCAAGTGGGAAGGTGGTTTTTACCATGACGTAATTTCTATAACTTCAAAAAGCTTGTGTTTGTTCAGTCTTTACAAGAACAATGGAGGCCTACCGTTCACTGAGCCGCGACAATCTCAAGGATATTGCAATTAGCAACTTCTGGATATATTTTGCTGTGTTAATGTTCTCAGTACAAAACATGAACCCCACAAATCCTATCTCTGTGAATTTTCTCAGTAGTTTTAGAAAACCGGTTATGAATCTGTAAGCCATGGTGCATTTATTTTGAGTGAACCCTGTGATGTCTGGTTTGAAAGGCTTTTCAGAAACTCCATCATGTACCCCAATACAAGCAGGGGTCTAGGTTTTATTAAGTGAACTCAGAACTGTGGCAAACCTGAGATTATGATAATACCTTTGTGTAGAAACCAAAGCTAGACACAAAGTTAAATAACCTCACATGACACGATTTAAAGAGCTCTCTCTCCCTCTTTCTCTACCTCTTCATCCTCTTTAAATGTGACACTTTGATACTGAACATCACATTTCCTGCGTTCCTGTTGGTCGAATTTACATGCCGATCAGTTTGTGATTTGCATAGACTCAAAGCTCTCGCTCCTCCAGATGATTTCTAACCACTGAGAATCCATTCATCCTGAGTGTTCAGCATCTCTCAGGACAGGGAGCTGAATCGCTGTCTCATGCTGCCTCGTCTCCTCTAACACAGAGAGCCAGCATGCAATTGGATTAGAGACCTTCTTCTATAGAACACAAACACTATCTGAAGAAGGTTTACATCTGGGGATGTTAAGGCAATAGCTCTCTACCAAATCAAAGTCTGTCAGATGTTTTCACACCCTTTTCATGTAAACAGTGATTTAAAGTCAAGCTGTGTCTGTATTCCATTCCATCTGTTGTGTAAATACATTCAGCAATATGCATTATGGGAAATCTGCAGAGCTCCATCCCAGACAAATGGGAAAGATTGGCACCATCTAGCTCCTGTTTATGAAACGGTAAACTCTGAAAGTTGGACATTAAAGACTAGAGGGAATAAGGGTCAGCAGGGGGAAGGGAGTGATGAAGGAAAGGATATGAGGATGGAGGAGTGAGAGAGGATGAGAGAGAGAGGGTATGGGGTAGATCTTGGGGAAGAGGGGGAAAGTGAAAGAGGGAGACACCTGCTTCTCTGAAATAATTACATACTGAACACCTGCCACACACACACACTACATTTGTAATTGACAAGCATCTTAACCAATATAAAGTAATCACTCCAAATATACCTACATCATATTCCAGACAATCTCCTATCAAGTCCCACACCATTACTTTTATAATTGTAATATCTCATCTTATTGTCTCTCTTATTAATAATAATCTAATCACGCCATAACAGTGAAGTTGGGGGACACAGGAGTGAGACAGAGCGAGGGCAGAAGGTAATTGATGGTGTAACATTGTGTGAGGCCTGGGAAGGCCTCGTAAGCGACCCGCTTGATTAGATCGGCCTGTATCGATCCCTGCTGCCGGAGCATCGACTAATCTCCTGGCGAGGAGGGGAATCGATACGCCGGGATTCAGTCACGCTTGAAAACAGAAAGGGTAATTTATTGTAATCAAAGGGCCAAATGAAAAACGTGAGAACAACACCCCCGTGAGGTTGGACACTGAAACTGCATCTTAGACCTACTGTAAAATGAATGCTGTCCCATCCTGAAATCAACTGATCTGTGTGAGAGAGACATAGTTAAAACCTTTCTTCTGTATGTTTTGCTTAATGGCACAGATATTTCCATATAATTAGGAATTAGAATACCAGAATGGACATAAAAGGTCTTATGACTCCATAAAAGGTCAGCCATTTTGGTCAGGGAGTCGGTCAACCATGTCCATCCAGTGTGATGTGAAGGTAGTGTAAAACAATTCATTTGAAGATTATCTGCACGTTATGTTTATATCAGTGGAGGCTGGTGGAAGGAGGTATAGGAAGACCGGCTTATTGTATTGGGTCAAACATTTAGTTTCCATATGTTTGATACCGTTCCATTTATTTCATTCCAGCCATTACAATGAACCCGTCCTATAACACTTCCCACGTGCCGCCACTGCAGTATACAAATATGCTATAATATACACCGAGTGTCCAAATCATTAAGAACACCTGCTCTTTCCATGACATGGACTGACCAGGTGAAAGCTATGATCCCTTATTGATGTCACTTGTTAAATCCACTTCAATCAGTTTAGATGAAGGGGAGGAGACAGGTTAAAGAAGGATTTTTAAGCCTTGAGCCATAGATTGTGTATGCGTGCATTCAAAGGGTGAATGGGCAAGAGTAAATATTGAAGTGCCTTTGAACGGGGTATGATAGTAAGTGCCAGGCGCCCTGGTTTGAGTGTTAAGAACTGCAACGTTGCTGGGTTTTTACACAACAGTTTCCTGTGTATCAAGAATGGTCCACCACCCAAAGGACATCCAGCCAACTTAACACAACTGTGGGAAGCATTGAAGTCAACATGGCCAGCATCCCTGTGGAACGCTTGACACCTTGTAAAGTCCATGCCCCAACGAATTGAGGCTGTTCTGAGGGAAAAGGGGGGTGCAACTCAATATTAGGAAGGTGTTCCTAATGTTTTGTACACTCAGCGTAGATTAAAAGACGTAGTTTGTAGTGTAAAATCGTGAACTGAGGAATATTGTTAAAATGTACAACAGAAGAATTACTCTCTCATCAGCACCTTAACAATCTTTTGCCAATAATTGATCAATAAGTAAACTTGTGACAGATTGATATTTTATTACAAACCATGTAAATCCCTATCATTAGATTCTAAGCCACTCAGACATGCACTCAGACACACGTTTTCCACTCAAACACACACTTTTCCTTCAAAATTCACTCATTCTGTGATCAGTCTCTGGCTCTTTGTCTGTTCCACTTTCCTCAATCCGTTCCCTCTTTCTCTCACTCTCCTCTTACTTCCTGCTCCTCTCTTCAGAAGTTGCCTGTATGTTCAGTTTTGTCTAATGGTTAAGGTTGGGATTTGAGGAGGATATGCTGATCCTAGGTCTGTCCCTACAAGCATCTCTTACCTGGAGCACCAATCAGGAGGGGCGGATAAAAGATCAGGACATGACATTACAAACAAGGAAGTGACATCATTCACGTGAGTCGCGCTCCATTTCCTCATTCTCCAAGAGGTGGGCAGGTCTATAGCGGCTCACGCCCCTCCCATCTACCACTTGGAGAGCGGGGTTTCGGCATGTGTCGTCCATGCTGCCCAATGAGGTGTACCTGTCAGAAGACGGACAGAGGACTCAGTCAGAGACTAGGACGGGGGAGTAGACAGTGAGAGGAAACAGAGGACATGCTTGATTAAGAGGTGTGTATGTCTTCTAACCCTTTATCATATAGAATACAGTAGGGCACATATAGCGTCCTCAGGAATGACCAGATATCATGATACGTCCAGTCCTGATGGGGGGAGACAGAGAGGGGGAGGGAGAGAAACCAAGAAAGAGGGTGGAGAGAGACAGACAAGAGGGGGGAGACAAGTGAGAGAAGGAGAAAGAGGGAGGAAGAGAGAGCATTAGAAGTATATCACACACACACACACCCTCAGAAAGGGAACATTGCAAGCATCATGTCTCACCAGCAGGGGGTTGACCCTCATGTAGTCCGGCCATCCAGGGTCAGTGAGACACATGGGTGTGAGTGTGTGTGAGTAGGGGTCACTCCTCCTGGTGCCCATACACACAGCTCTCAGCTCCGGCCTCCTCTCCTGTACCTCACTCAATGCCTGCCGAATACTGCCCTCCACTGAGAAAATCTCCAGGGCATACCTATGGGAGACAGGATGGAGCTCTGCTAAATAGTGAGCCAAAGTCTCTGTATAATAATACATTTTACTTTCAGAGTTTTGCTCAAACTCAAAGATGCAAGGCAGACCAAACTACAACCATACAGACTTGTTGGGGACAGAAAAAAGTACATAGCTAACAGAGGTGCAGTATATAGGGATTGAGGAAATGACCTAGCGATGCTAACGCTAACTACAGAGACCGATAGCGCACCTCTTTATTGTGTCCTGGAGGAATCTCTCCATCTCTGGGAAGGGAGAGACGATGCGAATGTACAGAGCCTTTACCTTGTCCTTACCCTCCGGATACCGCCTGTGAGGGAGGGGAAGAGAGAAGGAAAGAATAAATACGAGGTAGATGTTCCCAGTAAACAATCAATTCAGACAGGATAACACAAAATATGGGTTAAAAGTCACATATCGTCTCATTCCTTCATTCCGTCTTTATTGCCATCTCTCTCTCTCACCGTTTCAGTGCAGCGTAATATAGATGTAGTAGAGCAGTGCAGTCTTTGCCTCCATTGAAGCCCACACAGATCTCCCCTGCCGAATACTGATCCAGAGCAGTCTCTATGGTCTTCAGAGCGTTTGCCACTTTATCACCCAGAGGCGTGCCTATGGGAGATGGAGTTCATACGGACAGTTGGGGTCATGGGGAATGTAGTCACTGTCATTTTTTATGGGTACCCTACCTGTCCGTCCCTCCACCACCCCTCCCCCCTTTGCTCACACACACACACACACACCGCTGTTGGCCAGTGTGTAGACCTCCTCAGTAGCGATGGACACAGGGTCCGTGACCAGGGGAACCACACTGCCTTTGGGCATCTCCTCCAGCAGCTGAGCCCGGGCCTTCTCCACCTCCTCAAAGCTGTCTGAATCCAGCACTAGCCTGACCCGGTGGTAGTTACTGAGCCAGTCAGGGTAGGAGCCCAGAGCCGCCCTCTTCCCCCAGCCCGCCTGCAGGCGGGTCAGCACCGGGGCGATCAACGCCTCGTCTGCATCCACAAACACCTACAACACAACGCAGGGGAATACGTAACATTATAACAGGCATCCATTGCAGCAGTGGTCCTGTGCAGGCTTTGTTCCAGCCCAGCAGAAACACAGCTGATTCAGCTCATCAAGGTCTTGATGATTAGTCGATAAATTGAGTCAGATGTGTTAAATCTGAGCTGGAACACAAGCCTGCCCACCCTGTGGGTCTCCAGGCCCAGGAGTCATGCGACGTTTGTCTACATATTGAAGACGTCCTGGCGACTGTATTGTAGTGGAGCCAGACGGTTGGTCACCTCACCTCTCGTGTGTGGAAGGTGGTCCCTGAGCCAGCGAACAGGTGCTCCAGACCATTGAAGGCTCTCTCCAACAGAGACGGGATCCCAGGGAAGATGTAGACGTTACGCACACTCACCTGGGAATGACACAGAGACGGAGTCTGACACCAGCATGACATCAAGCATGTCCAGACTCTTAAGCTGGTGGCTCCAACGCACTCATATCTCCTATCATTAAAATATATTTGACCTGGTTTCAGACACTGACCATCAGGTAGAATGTTCATGTTTTCTACATGATATCATGTTATATTACAGCGTTGAAGAATCCTAATTTCTGATTGGCTAGAAGGGCATTCTAGAATGGACATTAAAACCAGATAACTGGACTAGAGGTCGAACCGATTAATCGGAATAGCCGATTAAATCGGGGCCGATTTCAAGTTTTCATAACAATCGGAAATCGGTATTTTTGGGCAGCAATTTTTTTTTTTTTTTTTTTTTTTTTACACCTTTATTTAACTAGGCAAGTCAGTTAAGAACACATTCTTATTTTCAATGACGCCTAGGAACGAGGCAGAACGACAGATTTTTAACCTTGTCAGCTCGGGGGATGCAATCTTGCATTGATTACATTGCACTCCACGAGGAGCCTGCCTGTTAGCAAATGCTAAGGTAAGGTAAGTTGCTAGCTAGCATTAAACTTATCTTATAAAAAACAATCAATGACTGTCATTGCTCCAATGTGTACTTAAGAAAGGCATTGATGTTTATGGTTAACATCAATACACAAGTATATATTTTTAAACCTGCATATTTAGCTAAAAGAAATCCAGGTTAGCAGGCAATATTAACCAGGTGAAATTGTGTCATTTCTCTTGCGTTCATTGCACGCAGTCAGGGTATATGCAACAGTTTGGGCCGCCTGGCTCTTTGCAAACTAATTTGCCAGAACTTTACGTAATTATGACAACATTGAAGGTTGTGCAATGTAACAGGAATATTTAGACTCATGGATGCCACCCGTTAGATAAAATACGGAACGGAATAAACGTTTTGTTTTCGAGGTGATAGTTTCCTGATTAGTCAAAGGTATATGGTTTAGAGAGAAATAGTCGACGCGTTATAATTCCTGTAATAACTTGCGGCTGAATTTGAAAGGGGTTCCTTCGTTATTTTACCGTTCATGTCTTCCATAGAGAATGTCTTGATCTACTTCAAATAAGGTCTGTGTTTCGTGCAGGCTTAAACCGCCTCGACGTTTTGATACCCGTGTAAATCTCACTAGGATAAGGTAACGTTTGTCAACATATTTTCATAAATCCACTCTATAAGCGAAGATTTAAAAAAATGTATTTAGCCAATATTGATCAGAGTTACCTTGTCCTATGGATATCTACACAGTTATAAAATTGGCACGGTGATGTAAGCCTACACGAAACACAGACCTTATTTTAAGTGAATCTAAATATATCCTATGGAATAAATGAAGGAACCGCTTTTCGGATTTTGCTAGAAGGTGTCATGGGAATTATGACTCGCACTTTGGTTGTTAATTCTTACCATGCCCATTATTAAAATAGGATTTCCTGCATATAGAAATTAAAGTTTTTGTTTTCAACATTCATCACAGGTAACTTAAACTCTATTTTTATTCAAACAGTTGAGAGTATTTGTCTCCTAAGCAGACTCTTCAGTATCATTGTCACTTCATAGCTGTGTGCGTGTGTGTATTTATGTATTATATTAAGGTAAGTCTTCATTGTTCATTCAGTATTGTTGCAATTGTCATTTTTACAAAAAAATGTGTGTGTGTGTTTGATATATTTATATATATATTTATAAAAATAAATATTTTTTTAAATAAATCAGCGATTAATCGGTATCGGTATTAAAAAAAATCATAAATCGGTCGACCTCTAAACTGGACAGTTGGAAAAGATATTGGGATGCCTTGCAATCATGACGCAATATGCGCCTACACTTGCAGACCGTACTTGTTACTGGAAGTGAAAACTGAGAAACTGAAATTTGATAAATTGTAAACGCAGGTCCGTGGAAAAAAAACGTAGCTAGCTAGCGTTGATTTGTTTTTGCAGAGACATTTTTTGGAACATCTGGTGACCTAACGTGGTGAGTGATAAACATGAATCTCTCAATGTTCCTTCTAAACTGTGCGTGTGCACAGGCACGACACAGTAAAAATAAAAGCCTGCACAGAGAAGCACGAGATTGAATTTCACTTAACTTTCTAGAGTTTTTCCCCCTTAGTTAACACTATGAACGTTTGTTTCCCTTTACTGTGGGAATTGTGATCGAATCAACGCAATATTAGCCACTGGCAATGCAACATATTTAGTATCCTAAACTAACTATGCAATAGATTTTTGGTAGGCAGAACGCGTCGGAGAAGGATTCTGTTGCATTGACATGCACTACTCAGCCCTTACTCTACAGACAGGTGCGGCATAACCAATCAGAGCAGCAGTAGCCTACATGCAAATAGACCATTGCCATATATGGATCTGTACAAAAACCGAAGAACATACGCACATCCACGTACTTTTCGCAGGTGAATTTATGGAAAACGCTCCACACTGCTTCCAAACTGTTTCACTAAGTGACGTCACTGAGTATGCCCATATATATATATATATATTTTTTTTTTACCTTCATTTAACTAGGCAAGTCAGTCAAGAACAAATTCCTATTTTCAATGATGGCCTAGGAACAGTGGGTTAACTGCCTTGTTCAGGGGTATATATACACACACACACACACACACACAACTCAGAAAAAAAAGAAACGTCCCTTTTTCAGGACCCTGTCTTTCAAAGATAATTTGTAAAAATCCAAATAAGTTCAGTTTGAGCTGGTCATGGGTGCACCTCAGCCACGCTCAAGGTCCTAAACGATATCAGAACCGCCATCGATAAAAGACAGTACTGTGCAGCCGTCTTAATCGACCTTGCCAAGGCTTTTGACTGTCAATCACCACATTCTTATCGACAGATTCAAACAGCCTTGGTTTCCCAAATGACTGCCTCACCTGGTTCACCAACTACTTCTCAGATAGAGTTCAGTGTGTCAAATCGGGGGGGCCTGTTGTCTGGACCTCTGGCAGTCTCAATGGGGGTGCCACAGGGTTAAATTCTCTGGCCGACTCTTTTCTCTGTATATATATCAATGATGTCGCTCTTGCTGCTGGTGATTCTCTGATCCACCTCTACGCAGACGACACCATTCTGTATATTTCTGGCCCTTCTTTGGACACTGTGCTAACAAACCTCCAGACGAGCTTCAATGCCATACAACTCTCCTTCCATGGCCCCCAACTGCTCTTAAACACTAGTAAAACTAAGTGCATGCTCTTCAACCGATTGCTGCCTACACCCTCCCACCCAACTAGCATCACTACTCTGGATGGTTCGGACTTAGAATATGTGGACAACTACTAATACCTAGGTGTCTGGTTGGACTTTATAAACTCTCCTTCCAGACTCACATTAAGCATCTCCAATCCAAAAATTAATCTAGAATTGGCTTCCTATTTCGCAACAAAGCCTCCTTCACTCATGCTGCCAAACATAGTATGTTTAACATACCCTCGTAAAACTGACTATCCTACCGATCCTTGACTTCGGCGATGTCATTTACAAAATAGCCTCCAACACTCTATTCAGCAAACTGGATGTAGTCTATCACAGTGCCATCCGTTGTGTCACCAAAGCCCCATATACTACCCACCACCGCAACCTGTATGCTCTCGTTGGCTGGTTCTCAATACATATTCGTCGCCAAACCCACTGGCTCCAGGACATCTATAAGTCTTTGCTTGGTAAAGCCCGGCCTTATCTCAGCTCACTGGTCACCATAGCACCACCCACCCATAGCACGCGCTCCAGCAGGTATATTTTTCCTTCCAGTTCTCTGATGCCAATGACTGGAACGAATTGCAAAAATCATTGAAGCTGGAGTCTTATAACTCCCTCTCTAACTTTAAGCATCACCTGTACACAGCCAATCTGTAAATAGCACACCCAACTACCTCATCCCCATATTGTTACTTATCCTCTTGCTGTTTTGCACCCCAGTATCTCTACTTGCACATCATCATCTGCACATCTATTACTCCAGTGTTAATGCTAAATTGTAATTATTTTGCCTCTATGGCCTATTTATTGCCTTACCTCCCTAATCTTCTACATTTGCACACACTGTACATATATTTTTATTTTGTGTTATTGACTGTATGTTTGTTTATGTGTAACTCTGTTGTTTTTGTTGCACTGCTTTGCTTTATCTTGGCCGGGTCGCAGTTGTAAATGAGAACTTTTACTCACCTGGCCTACCTGGTTAAATAAAGGTGAAATAAATCAAATTAAAAAACAGATCTTCATTGTAAATGGTTTAAACACTGTTTCCATGCTTGTTCAATTAACCATAATTAGTGAACATGCACCTGTGGAACGGTCGTTAAGACACTAACAGCTTACAGACGGTAGGCTAGGGGTCACAGTTATGAAAACTAAAAGAGGCCTTTACTGACTCTGAAAAACACCAAAAGAAAGATGCCCAGAGTCCCTGCGTGAACGTGCTTTAGGCATGCTGCAAGGAGGCATGAGTACTGCAGATGTGGCCAGGGCAATAAATTGCAAGGTCCGTACTGTGAGACGCCTAAGACAGTGCTACAGGGAGACAGAATGGACAGCTGATCGTCCTCGCAGTGGCAGACCACGCGCAACATCACCTGCACAGGATCGGTACATCCGAACATCACACCTGCACCAGGTACAGGATGACAACTGCCCGAGTTACACCAGGAACGCACAATCCCTCCATCAGTGCTTAAACTGTCCGTAATAGGCTGGACTGAGGGCTTGTAGGCCTGTTTTAGGCAGGTCCTCACCAGACATCACCGGCACTTTTCTAGCTATACCAGGCAAAAATCGGGCATTATCAGCTCATTGTTATCGATTTATTCAAATGAATGTCAATAGAAAACATCTACTTTGCTGTTAATCTTGCTGAAGAGTTTGTGACTGTGTTAGCCATAGCTAGCGGGCTAGCTAGCAAGCAAGGGATAAGAATGTTGGCAGCAAGCATGGCAACGGGACAAAGAACAAACGACTGGTTCACGTCCATAAATATCGAACTAATCATAACGAACCACTGGGTCCAGTCTTTAGCAACCAAAATATGAGTATGAATTTGCTTAAATAAGTGAAAATATCAACAAAAAATTATACCGGAAAATGTGTGCTTAGTATTGTTTTCTTTGGCAAATGTGGTAGAAACGGGATAAATAGCTTAAACAAATGCAACAAAGTAAACTTTGCTGTTATTCGGCTGCAGAGGTCAGGACTGTGTTGCTGTAGCTAGTTGGCTCCGCCTCATCCCGCTCTGCCGTCCGTTGTTTCCAACGTAATGTACAGAACGTGGGCGTTTATCCCTTACATGTTAAAGGAATCCGATGATGCATTTTGCATCATAATGATGTGGCAAGTGACGCTTTACTTCTTGAAAGTCCAATATCTTGACTTGACTGCTAACATTCAAAACATTTAGGGACTGTATCAACAGTGGACTAATGAGAAAAACAAAAAATATGTTTTGGTATTTTTTAACAGTAGTCAACCACTGACCAGTGGGTAGCGTAGTGGCTGTCCAGTCTGAGGGTCAGTGCCGTAGTTGAGCTTGGCCGAGCGGGGGACCATGGCTAGCTTCATGGCTGCACTCTCCATATCCACCACCCCAAAGAACTCCTCCACCAAACGGGTCAGCTCCGGGTGGGCATGCAGCTCCTCCTCAAACGCCATGGCAACACTCTCGAAGGTGACATCATCGTGGGTGGGGCCTATTCCCCCAGAGGTGAGCAGGTGTGTGTACTGTGGGGCCAGGAGGGCCACCTCCTTTGAGATGACCTCCTGCTGGTCAGGGATTACTGTGACACGCTGGACACACACTCCCAGCTTCCTCAGCGCTCGCGACAGGAAGGCGCTGTTAGTGTCCACCGTGTGACCCTGAAAGAGAGTGGGGATTAGAGAGAGGGAGAGAGACTCTTTAGATTAGCTAACTCCTAAGAGATAGGGACTTGGGGAGGATATTGTTGTCATAGATCAGGCATATTCCACTCAGTACCAAAGTGCCCATCTCCAGTATCACCTTGAGTATCTCGTCCCCGATGATGAGGATGGCTGCTGTGACAGCACCCCCTTTCTGTTGACAGGAGATACCGCAGCTCTGGTGATTCTGAGCCATGGTTACAGTGGTGACTTGGACCTGGGCGGCCACTCTCCTCACTCGCACCGCTGCTCTACTCAGCCTGGACACAGCCTGCAGCATCCAGACCTGAGACAGAAAGAGTGGGGGAAGAGAACCAACTAGAGAGGTAGGTAGGGAAGGAGAGGGACATGGAGGGTGAGTTATGGAGGAGGAGAGGGAGAAAGAAAAGGGGAGAATGGGTACTGAGCAGTACATACTAGTTCCAACAAGATCAAAATGTAGTCATTGGACAGCAATAAGTTTGTCATCTTATTTACATAAGGCAGGGAGGGTAAACCAGGGGAGGAGTGTTACATACACAGGGCTTCACCATAAATTATGGTCCAGTTAGCTACCTATTCTATTTGAAATCCAAGCATTAACTTGATGAAGTTAAGGTGGCTCAAATGTATTGCTGTCTAAGTTCAAGACGTGGTTCAAGACGTTCACACGTGGTCCCGTGTGGCTCAGTTGGTAGAGCATGGCGCTTGCAACGCCAGGGTTGTGGGTTCAATTCCCACGGGGGGGGACCAGGGTTCAATTCCCACAGGGGGACCAGGGTGAATATGTATGAACTTTCCAATTTGTAAGTCGCTCTGGATAAGAGTGTCTGCTAAATGACTTAAATGTAAGATACATGCCTGCTGTAGTTATAAGCCACCTGCCTATCTAGAGTGGCAGCCCTCATTCTCCACATACAACACCCGTTCTGCCAGTCACATTCTGTTAAAGGTCTCCAAAGCACACACGTCCCTGGGTCGCTCCTCTTTTCAGTTCGCTGCAGCTAGTGACTGGAACAAGCTGCAACAAACACTCAAACTGGACAGTTTTATCTCAATCTCTTCTTCAAAGACTCAATCATGGACACTCTTACTGACAGTTGTCACTGCTTTGTATAACGTATTGTTGTCTCTACCTTCTTGACCTTTGTGCTGTTGACTTTGCCCAATAATGTTGGTTCCATGTTTTTGTGCTGCTACCATGTTTTTGTCATGTTGTCATGTTTTGCTGCCTTATGTTGTTGTCTTAGGTCTATCTTTATGTAGTGGTGTCTCTCGCTGTGATGTGTGTTTTGTCCTTTATTTATATTGTATTTGTTTTTTTAATCCCAGGTCCCCGTCCCCACAGGAGGCCTTTTGGTAGGCCGTCATTGTAAATAAGAATTTGTTCTTAACTTAACTGACTAACCTAGTTTAAATAAAGGTTCAATTTAAAAAAGGGCGTTCTCGCCACGGTCATTCCGCGAGGAACAAGCCAGCCACAACCATTGCATTGGACCAGATACGGAAAAGGAAGCGAGACATCCCACTCGCACATATTTTTCTGGTTCATATTAAGTCTATGAACTAAGCAGACCAGATCCAGCTGCTATCCCTAAAACAGACCGGAACTATGACAACTATTTAAGGTAAACGGCCTGCGTAAAATACCTTAATTTAGCCTATGATTGGACATCATATGCTAAAAGCTAGCTAGTTACCCCCTGCGCGACGCGCACATGAGCTTGTATGTAACCATGATCATTAGTTTAATGGCAACGTGATACCCTTTCTACAGATCATAATCTATCTCTGCTGTGACAATAGATAGCAACAATCATGTATTTGATAACCCGTGTAATCAACAGACAAGTGCTTACCCTAACGTCGCATACGTCCTCGTAATGTATTAGCCGACCAACTGCATGTCCTTCAAACCCCGGGCGGTTCTGGGGAGCCAATCAAGAGCAATAAAGTGCAATCTCTGAATCCAGAAAGCCAATGAGCTGTGAGAAGGCGAGACGGAAAAGTTATCACGTGTTTGTGTAGCGGAAGTACATGGTGTGCAGTGTTGCGCTGATAACGTGGTTTTGTCTAGAAGGGATACAACTTTTTTTTTCGTATTAGGTTTAGCATAACGTGAGCAGTAGGTAATGAGAACTAGGTCAAGGTTATGAAAATAGTTGGGATTAGCTAAAATAAAATACTTTTTACGTCAAATTTCACAACCTGTATCCCTTCTAGACAAGACTCTGATAACATGCACCCAGAGTATGCCTACAATATTATTTTATTATAACATTATTAATATATTAGCCTCGACCAAGCAAAAACACGTGTTTTAAGCCTATCTGCAACAGAGTTTACAATTCTTATAATGATTTGTGATAAACCATAAGAAAAATAAGAAGTAGGCGATAGAATGTACACTATGTAGATATGTAGACTGTCTTTTGTAGCTTAATTGGTAGAGCATGGCGCTTGGGTTGTAGGTTCGATTCCCACGTTGGATCAGTACAAAAAAATATTCAAATATGCACTCACTACTGTAAATCGCTCTGGATCGTCTGCTAAATGTAAATGTTTTTATTTTTTATTTTCTAATACTGTCAAGTACAAATATTAATATGTGCGCGTGCAAATATGGTATCTACCAGCAGAGGACTCCAGTGAACAGTATTCACTATGCATAAATGACTGGGCTACATGGAATTATCTAGACTATAGGCTATTTATCATATTTTACCTATTCAATAAGGGCCTATTCTATTATTGAACATTATTTGGTCTCAGTGATCCAATCATAAACATTATGAACTGTTCTCGTGCTCCTCGGTCAATAAATGTTGTAGCCTATAACATAGGCATTACAGTTGCACTATGCAAATAATGTGTGATTCAACAAAGACTGTGTCTATGTGGTTTAATGTCAGTTTACTCGGTAATACCGTAGGCTGGTTTGTTATTGTGGGAAGTTATCTTTTTGCGCAATCCCTTTCTGTCAAGGCCACTCAACCGCGGGCCAGGTGCAGAGAACCACACAAACTGACTGGCAAATGACATTACCATTTGTTCGCGGAAGTGGCTTTTTTTTGTGTTGGTAGAAAGGGGGAGGAAAGGAAGAGAAACTAAAGAAGAAAAGTTTCAGCCCTCTTTCTAAATAAATTCATATGCACACTGTACGACAGCTGGCGATTTGAACCTTCACATTCAGCCACTTGTGTCATTTAGTTAGAGGTAGGCCTACGGGACAACAACAGCTGGGAGAAAACAAGAGGCACAAAAGGGACAAGGAGTAAGATAGCTGGTAAGTTCTTCTGACAAAAGTTCACCACACTTCTCTGGGCATGGTTTGGGCTTGAATTTTAAGGGCTGCGTGTTGTAACGTGGTAGAGAGACGTTTTAGGACATTCGAATACTAAAGCAATAACATTCTGTCTGACAGATTAATATTATTTGCTATAGGCCGATTGTAGCCTGCCTTACTTTTTGTTGTGCCATCAGTTCGATGTTGGCGAAACAATATTTTGCTGATATCTATTCTAGCAAGACCTGCTGAGTTGTGTGGCCGTACAACGAAAATATGTAGTTAATGTAACATAGCGAAATATAGCCTAGTGATACAAAGTAACTAGCCTAGGCCGCACATTAAACATTGTATCCATTCAACAGAAGTCGCAAACAACCGTGTTGTCACTTTTGGGTGTTTTCAAAATAAAAGTGGTTTTCTGCATGGGCTACTAGAAATAGTCAGTTCTGTAGGCCTGGGTCCCTGGGATATCATTACTTTCCTCACACCAAGTTGTCCAACTCTGTCATTTAAACTGTTCTGGAAACACTTTATAGACCTACATGAGTACTAATACTGTAACAAGAAAAGGAACAGCATTGTTTGTATTGACATGTTGTTTATGTACTACTATAGCAATATGGAGTTTTGTTTGTTTTTCTACACGTGGAACAGGAACTGACCACTATTCCGCTTATGTAAACTCCACAAGACCTACTATGCAATGGAAACTATGCTACCATTTTTACTATGTAATAACATGTTAATGCAAGAATATTACTAAATGAATCCCAGTGTTACCACACAGGTTTAGAGAAACTGAATCTAAAGTCTGACTAAACAGGCTGGTTTTGGCTTTCTGTAAATGCTCTAGTTATTTTTCAGCAACCTAATCAGAAGTTAGGATTAAACTACATTTAGATCTTAGATCTTTAGCATATTGTCAAGATGGCATTCTCATGGAGATTATTTAATGTTTCAATAGGTCTAGGTTCTATATTGTCATGGAGATGATTTAATGTTTCAATAGGTCTAGGTTCTAGATTGTCATGGAGATGATTTAATGTTTCAATAGGTCTAGGTTCTAGATTGTCATGGAGATGATTTAATGTTTCAATAGGTCTAGGTTCTATATTGTCATGGAGATGATTTAATGTTTCAATAGGTCTAGGTTCTAGATTGTCATGGAGATGATTTAATGTTTCAATAGGTCTAGGTTCTAGATTTGTCATGGAGATGATTTAATGTTTCAATAGGTCTAGGTTCTATGATTGTCATGGAAGTGTAACTATTTGTTTCAGACAACAATGATCATTTAAATCATCTGTAACAATCTCTGACTAAAACAGTGCTATGTAGTTGGATACGTGCCATAAAGAACATTCAACAACAAGCTGTGATTCTGGGCCCTTCATTAGCCTATGATTTGGGTTGTATTGGTGTGGCCAGATACGTAAACACACACAGTTGTTATGGTTACCTACAGCTCAGTCTGTGATGGGACTACTGTTGTTTGACAGCTGGCCTGGTCCTGAGCCCTATACTACGCATGTGGTTTGAGGAGTTAGCGAGGTAACTTTGGTCAACTCTGAGTTCTACTCGGGATAACTGGTACCACGACAGTGGCTCACCTTTTAGCCAGGTACATTTCTATGGCAACAAATCCAGAACTAACCTGCCCCTGGGCAGGCTTACTCAGGGTTAACTCCATGTATCCTGAATGAAGTGTCACGAGTTAAAGACCAATAAAATCAAGTAAAACGTGTGTATAACTTAATACAATTCTTATATGGTTAGGAGTGGGGGAAAGGTGCTCGTGTATTGATAAGCACACTAAAGAAGGCATTAACGGTAATCAAATAAAGGCGGCACTTCAACAAGCCTATTTTACACCACAGCCTGCTGAAATTGCAGCATAACTCTTTTCATTTTGCACAAATTAAGACGTGGCACTGACTCGCCCATGGATGGATGTTTCAGCCTTGTCTCAATGAAAAGTTTGGCGTTCCACCAGACACGTGTGACATGCATGCGCAGTTACAAGCCTGCTAGAGTTAGCAGCAGGCATATAAGCAATATCCACGGTTGTAGTACGGATGAAGCATGAGCTGGAATGTGACTAAAGCTGGCTAGCTTTAGAAAACCCTGAGTAGATCTAGGTTTAATCATAGTATACCACTCTGATGGTTTGGAGACACCCCAGACAGACAGGGGTCAGGGATGGAGTGGATAGAGGTAGGCCTATGTGTCTGAAAAGACTGCTTCATAATATGCCCAGCTCCCATATCACACACTCACACACTCCTTAAGCTCACTGTCAGTGGGTTATCTCTCTGATGGTGATGAAGAGGAGGAAGGCTTGACTGACTGCTGCATGGCTGGGCCTGGGGATAATACACTCAGAGACAGAAATGTCAGTGATAGAAACATACACACACACACACTACCAACGAATCTATTAGTCTATCTGTCAATCAAAGACATCCTGTCTGACACAGAGCTTCACAATCCACCTCAGACCCTCTCAATCAAACAGGGTCTGCCCAATCTAATGCAGACCCTATCAATCAAAAGCAAAACCAATCAGTCCTGTCTGTGTGATAAGCTTGGCTGGGAGACACCTTTCGTTAACTCCCTTTTGATTTGTCAGACAGGTGTGTGTATCTCCGCTCAAAAATAAGTGTGTGCGAGCGCGTGCACGTATGCATGTGTGCGCACGTGTGCCAGCCCTTAGTTGCAATTGGCAACAGTCTTGGATTTCACTCAGCGTCAATTTGTGTATCAATATGAGGCAGTGTCTGACATGTAGCTCACTGCCAGAGAAAAAAGCCAAGCAGCTGGCTAGATACTGCTCTGTGTTAGCTGGCAAGATACTGTTTCAGCTGTTGTGAGCAGCAGCAGCTTATCTGCTTCGAGAAGAGATTTTGTTTCCATGGTTTTAAGAACATTCATATGTATGACCTTTGACTTATTTGGGTCCTTCACTGTAACACTTAATTGTGGACCCAACTAGTTTTCAGCGTGGGTGGAAACACTGTAGGAGCAGTTATCTGGGTCTCAGTGTGTGGTTGTCCGTCTCTTACAACGTAGCGGAAGAGATGGTGAGACCTGAGCTCCACTTCCTGCCCTGCAGCCCTGGTCTGCCTCCTACTCACTTCACATAGACACTTAGACTACATGCTGAGCTGCAGACAGATTCACTCCCACATAGATACATTTAAACTAAAGTTCCACTAGTATTTACTTGATGTACATATAACTAACTGTAAGTCGCTTTGCATAAGTGTCTTCTAAATGGCATATATAATAATCAAGTCCCAAAGTAATTATTATGATACCACTATTCATAGATTATTAGATTTTTTGTGATACAAAACTGGGAGCTTTATCAGGGTTGCACATGCTTCATACTCAGGCCAGTAATATACTGATGCTTCCTGCCGGTCACATTTGGTCAGCACAGTTAGAGATGCACAATCCTAATGTCGGATGTTATTAACAGGAGTACATATGAACAGGGAGCGAAAGGAACTCCTGTCTGCTGAATGGAACCGAATTAAATGAATAGACTGGTTAGCTCCCGTCTCCTTTATGACATCTCTGTGCCTAATTCTGTTTTCTGCCATCCTAGGTTCATGGCATTGGGTCTGTGTGGTGTGACCTCTGTGTGGGAGGTTAAAAGGAAACTGTTTCAGTCTCACATCCTGCTCTGGCCCAGAGGCTACAGTTTCCAGGGATTTCTTATTGTTTCTCTGTAAAGTGTTACACTCTGAGTTCCCTATGGTGTGCATTCTTTGTAGTGTTACACACTAATAGTTCCCCTGGCTGGCTGAGCCTGTAGTCAGAGCAGTGGTGGAGGAGTTCTCTGTCTACCATACCAGTATGTTTGTGAATAAAGTGATACGACTCTAGGTTTCTTTGGGCTGTTGTCTTGAAATATCCAATTTATGTGGGCCATGAGGCTATGAGTCAGAGCGAGTCTGTATAGATTTGGACAGGACAGACCTGTCCTGTGTGTTGTAAAGTATTGATCTCCGTTAAGGCCTGTTGTTCTGGACAGTAAGGTGTGTGCGCGTGCGTTTGTGTGTACAGCATTTATGGGGACCTGTAGAATTGGTTAATATTCATCAAAGCAGCAACACAGAAGGGAGAGGGACATGGGGAGAAGAGATGGAGAGAGACTGATGGGAGATAGATATCTTGTTATTCAATCAATTCTAGCAGTGACTGCCCTGAGAATCTTTGGTTTATATATGATAGCTTTGCGCACTCTTAGTGAAGACATCAAAACTATGAAATAACGCCATTATTCTACAATGTAGAAAATAGTGAAAATAATGAGTAGGAGTGTCCAAACTTTTGACTGGTACTGTATATACATTTTTACGCCCAGGTTAAAACACTCACCAGACAGATTATTAGGTACACCTATCTAGTACCGGGTCAGACCCCCTTTGCCTCCAGAACAGCCTGAATTCTTTGGGACATTCTACAAGGTGTCGGAAACGTTCCACAGGGATGTTGGTCCATGTTGGCGTCATGGCATCATGCAGTTGCTGCAGATTGGACAGCGGTACATACAAGCTGTGAACGGCCCGTTCCATCTCATCCTAAATATGCTCTATTGGGTTGAGGTCTGTGGACTGACCAGGCCGCAACAGTAAACTGAACTGGCTGTCATGTTCCAGGTGATGTTTCCACTCCTCAATTGTCCAGTGTTGGTGATCATGTGCCCACTGGAGCTGCTTCTTCTTGTTTTTAGCTGATAGGAGTGGAACCCGGTGTGGTCAGGACAGAAGGCAGGCAGAATGGGAATGTTTGTGTGTTTTGAGTCTGAGAGTAGCTAAGTATGTGAGTCGGCAATAAAAAAAAAAAAACTTTACTTTCAGACTGCCTGTTCCTTTTTAATAGCCGGGCAGCGGCACACATTCCAGCAAATAAACACCTGTTTCAAATAAATGCTGTGTCTAAATGTGATTGTTTACGAGTGAACTTCAGTGAGTACAGTAAAGATTGTTCAAAAGAAGATAAAGGAGAGCCATGGATGAGACGGCAGTGTGGTTTGACATGGTCGGCACCACTACGGTGGATACAAGATTGAGTGAGACAATGGTGCTGAAACGTGAAATCGGGGGTGTATGATAGGCAGCCTAGTCTTTGCATGTCTGATCTGCGATGGATTTGTTATTACAATGTTTATACTGGTCACAATCAGTGTGGTAGTCTTTTCAACATTTTATTGAACAAGAGCTGTGTGCGTTAAGGAAATAGACGCCTGGCTCAAATAGAAGCCTGTCTCTAATAAGCGCCGGTTGTGTTCAGTGATTAAAGCAAATAAACACCTGGGATATTAGTTGAAGTTTTACAGTATTTGGTATTGAGGGATAGAGGAGGGGACAGACTTGGAGATCCTGAGAAGAAAAGAGAAAATCAATGAGAGAGAGCAGACAAAAGAGAGAAAGGGAAACAGACAAGAGTAAGTGAAGGAAGGAGAGCGGAAAGAGTGAGAATAAATCGAGGAGAGCGGAAGGGAGAGTTTCGTTTTGTTTCCCCCTATCTGTTTGTCTCACATGTAGAACTGTTAACTGGTCGGTAAGGTGGTTGGGCTTGCTGAAGGCCTGGCTAATCTAATGTCCATACCACCCCCTAATCACATTGATATACCCTCAATAACCTGACTATTTCTGGACCTGTTGTGTCACATTCCCAACACACCACCTGACACGGATATATGTTGTGCGTGTGTGTACACTTATGACGGATTTTGGGAAGGAAAGCTGTTGTCTGGATTTATTTGACTAGTTCCTGTTAGTAATTCCTTGCATTCCACAATGTGTGTCTGAACATGCTCAATACACACTAGAGGTCGACCGATTTATGATTTTTCAATGCCGATACCGATTATTGGAAGACCAAACAAAGCTGATACCGATTAATCGGCCAATTATTTTTTTTTACATTTATTTATTTATTTGTAATAATGACAAATACAACAATACTGAATGAACACTTATTTTTATTTAATATAATACTTAAATAAAATCAATTTAGCCTCAAATAAATAATGAAACATGTTCAATTTGGTTTACATAATGCAAAAACAAAGTGTTGGAGAAGAAAGTAAAAGTGCAATATGTGCCATGTAAGAATGCTAACGTTTAAGTTCCTTGCTCAGAACATGAGAACATATGAAAGCTGGTGGTTCTTTTTAACATGAGTCTTCAATATTCCCAGGTAAGATGTTTTAGGTTGTAGTTATTATAGGACTATTTCTCTCTATATGATTTGTATTTCATATACATTTGACTATTGGATGTTCTTATAGGCACTTTAGTATTGCCAGTGTAACAGTATAGCTTCCGTCCCTCTCCTCGCTCCTACCTGGGCTCGAACCAGGAACACATCGACAACAGCCACCCTCGAAGCAGCGTTACCCATGCAGAGCAAGGGGAACTACTACTCCAAGTATCAGAGCGAGTGACGTTTGAAACGCTATTAGCGCGCACCCCGCTAACTAGCTAGCCATTTCACATCGGTTACACCAGCCTAATCTCGGGAGTTGATAAGCTTGAAGTCATTAACAGCGCAATAGCTGATGGCAAACGCACGAAAGTGCTGTTTGAATGAATGCTTACGAGCCTGCTGCTGCCTACCATTGCTCAGTCAGACTGCTCTATCAAATCATAGACTTAATTATAACATAATAACACACAGAAATACGAGCCTTTGGTCATTAAAATGGTTGAATCCGGAAACTATAATTTCGAAAACAAAACGTTTATTCTTTCAGTGAAATACGGAACCGTTCCGTATTTTATCTAACAGATGGCATCCCTAAGTCTAAATATTGCTGTTACATTGTACGACCTTCAATGTTATGTCATAATTATGTACAATTCTGGCAAATTAATTACGGCCTTTGTTAAGAATAAATGGACTTCACACAGTTCACAACAAGCCAGCCGGCCCAAACTGCTGCATATACCCTGACTGTTTGCACGGAACGCAAGAAGTGACACAATTTCCCTAATTATAAGAAATTCATGTTAGCAGGCAATATTAACTAAATATGCAGGTTTAAAAATATATACTTGTGTATTGATTTTAAAGAAAGGCGTTGATGTTTATGGTTAGGTACATTGGTGCAACGACAGTGCTTTTTTTGCAAATGCGCTTGTTAAAAATCATCACCATTTGTCGAAGTAGGCGCATCGACTATATGCAACACAGGACACGCTAGATAAACTAGTAATATCATCAACCATGTGTAGTTAACTAGTGATTATGTTAAGATTGATCGTTTTTTATAAGGTAAGTTTAATGCTAGCTAGCAACTTACCTTGGCTTCTTGCTGCCCTCACGTAACAGGTAGTCAGCCTGCCACGCAGGCTCCTCATGGAGTGCAATGTAAGGCAGGTGGTTAGAGCGTTGGACTAGTAAAAAACAAATTGGCCATATCGGTGTCCAAAAATACGGATTACCGATTGTAATGAAAACTTGAAATCGGCTCTAATTAATCGGCCATTCCGATTAATCGGTCGACCTCTAATACACACACACTCACAGTCTTTGGTATGTGGGGATACAAAAACAGCTTGCCTAACGTGTGTGTGTACCTTTTGCGCTCACCTGAGCAAGGAGGTCACATGACTCTCCACAGCTGATCCCGGGAGCAATGCATGCTCCAAGTGTTTGTGAGGGGATCCTTTAGGAGATCTATGATTCGCTACATGTACAACGCACAGTGATTGGTTAAGAGTGTGTGTACCGTGTGCTGATGTGCGCTTGGTGTTTTTAGGGTTACAGACACTCACAGGCAGTCAGTGTTGTCCCATGGAATACGTGGTAAGAACTTGAGACACACACACACAGAGGCATATGGGTTGCTGGTTGCTCCTCCCACTGTCAGCATCTCCCTGCTGTAAAGGACATTGTTTATTTGTCTGTCTAAGCCATTTAGAGCTATATATATATATATATATGTGTGTGTGTGTGTGTGTGTGTGTGTACGCTGGTGCAGGGCCTGGTGTGGGGTTGCTGGGTGTGCGTTCAACAATCACAACAATCACTCTGTATACCGCTGTGATCTGTATGGTGAACGGTGTCATCACACTGTGGGTGTGCGGTCAACAATCACTCTTTCTGTGGGCAACGCTTTGTAACGCTGAGGTGTTGACCTGGGTTCTGTGGTTCTCTCCCTGATTCTGTCTCTCTAGCGGTTCTGCAGTTCTAGATCTTCTGTGTTTCTGTCTGAATCTCGGTTCTCACTTGGTCCACTGATCACTTTGGTTTTCTCTTTTCTTTTTAAGACTTGAAGAATATGTATCTTGACAGCCACATCAAGTGTATTGTTTCTGTTGTTACTGTCCTGTTTGTGAGATAATAACCTGTTCTTTACCAGCGGTGAACTCAAGTGGTACTGTAGCTGCTTGGCATTGTCAGGTTAAGTGTCCATATTTGGCAGTGTACATCAATGCCCTCAAATCAGCCTGCATCTCTGGTCTGTGTGGTCTGTCTGTCTGGTCTGTCGAGAGAGAGACTCTCCCCTCTCTTCCTCTGTCTGTTTCCCTCCATCTCAATTCAATCTCTCCCTCTGGTTCTCAGGTTACCAAACAGGAATAAGGGGGAGGAGCCTTTTAGAGGGGAAACAGCCCATGTGGGCTCTACTATCTCCATCCCCTCCTCCATCCATCCCTCTCTCCTTCCCCTCCTCCATCCATCCCGTTGTCCTTCCCCTTGTGTGTGTGTGTGTGTGTGTGTGTGTGTGTGTGTGGGGGAGAGAGAGAGCAACGCTCAGTGCACACGTGTGCATATACTGTTAAATGATTTAGACTGCAAAATGGGAGAGGAGAGAGGGAAATGGAGGGAAAGGGGAGGGAAATGGAAGGAGGGAGGGAGGGAAATGGAACGAGAGAGGGAGGGAAATGGAACGAGAGAGGGAAAGGGAAGGAGGGGTGAGCGGATGAGACAGAGGGAAAAAAAGCAGCAGCGCATGAGCGAAAGAGAGAGGCGGCATCACCCAGACAGACAGATAGACAGAGAGGGAGAAGGAGAGGATAGACAGCGGGCTCGTCTCTCACTCAGACAGAGCTGGAAGGAAAGCAAAGGGTGATGAGAGAGCGAAGCAAGAGGAGGAGAGGAAGACAATGAAGGAGTGCCGTTGTTCAGCCCTGCCGTTCTGCTGTTTCACATTCCTCTGAGACGGAGAAGAGAGGAGGAGGACAAGCGGAGGAGAGGATAGATGGAGAGGATATGAGATCTGGCAATGACTTTGTGATTTAAACGAGTGGAAGAGAGGAGAGGGTGTTTAAACATGAATATGGTTCTGATGTGAATATGGAGCTCTGTTAATACCATGCTACGGATAATCACCTCTACTCTGTCTAACCCAAAATAAGGAACAATTGTTTTACATTTTTCATTCACTCTTGAAGCAAAGGAAGAGTTCTCAAGGAATTTATTCACAACTCAAAACAACAAAAAAACATTTTGGGGGGTAAAATAAACAATTATAGGTGGAAAAAAACCTGCTCTGCAGATTATTATACAATCACCACCTTTGTCGTTACTGACCTAACAGTTAGGACTGTACAGGAAAACATTCAGGTTGTTGTTATGCAATTCTTTTCTAAAGTGTTAGCTTTTGTGATTAGTAAAGTTGATTAATATTGACTATCATATATGAAAGTATTTCATCCTCTGAAGCAATATATGTTGTGTTAATCCATGTGTCCTAGCCAGAGTCTGGAATCAGCCAGGTTGGGATGTCAACATTGATTTGGTTTTATGGCCGGTGCGACGTGGGCCAAACTTTGATCATTTCCTGAGTGGTATTGATCCCTCCAGGAGTCTCTGGCTGGCCGACCGGCTGTAGTTTCTCCAGTTAGATGTTAAAGACCGTAATGGGTCCGTCTCAGCTCTGCTTAGCTGCTGCGGGGCTCTGATTTGTGGAAGCAGTCTTATCTCTTTGTCTGAGATGTTTCTGGCGCTGTCAGGATTTCTCAATATAGATCCTTAGCAGGTTTCTCTTTTAATGTCTGTTGCCATGGCAACTTGCAACCGCCGCAGTCGGAGACAGACTGAGATGTAAAGGTCTTTTTCTCTTTTTTTCAAACACTGGTGCTGTTCTATCTATACGTGTCTGTCTAGGGTGGTGACGACCAGGAGAAACAGTCTAGACAGGACCAGACTACTGGTGGGGTGGTGACGACCAGGAGAAACAGTCTAGACAGGACCAGACTACTGGTGGGGTGGTGATAACTAGGAGAAACAGTCTAGACAGGACCAGACTACTGGTGGGGTGGTGACGACCAGGAGAAACAGTCTAGACAGGACCAGACTACTGGTGGGGTGGTGATAACTAGGAGAAACAGTCTAGACAGGACCAGACTACTGGTGGGGTGGTGACGACCAGGAGAAACAGTCTAGACAGGACCAGACTACTGGTGGGGTGGTGACGACCAGGAGAAACAGTCTAGACAGGACCAGACTACTGGTGGGGTGGTGATAACTAGGAGAAACAGTCTAGACAGGACCAGACTACTGGTGGGGTGGTAACCAGGAGAATCTGTGGACCAGACTACTGGTGGGGTGGTGATAACTAGGAGAAACAGTCCAGACAGGACCAGACTACTGGTGGGGTGGTAACCAGGAGAAACAGTCCAGACAGGACCAGACTACTGGTGGGGTGGTAACCAGGAGAAACAGTCTAGACAGGACCAGACTACTGGTGGGGTGGTGACGACCAGGAGAAACAGTCTAGACAGGACCAGACTACTGGTGGGGTGGTGATAACTAGGAGAAACAGTCTAGACAGGACCAGACTACTGGTGTGGTGGTGACGACCAGGAGAAACAGTCTAGACAGGACCAGACTACTGGTGGGGTGGTGATAACTAGGAGAAACAGTCTAGACAGGACCAGACTACTGGTGGGGTGGTGATAACTAGGAGAAACAGTCTAGACAGGACCAGACTACTGGTGGGGTGGTGATAACTAGGAGAAACAGTCTAGACAGGACCAGACTACTGGTGGGGTGGTAACCAGGAGAATCTGTGGACCAGACTACTGGTGGGGTGGTGATAACTAGGAGAAACAGTCCAGACAGGACCAGACTACTGGTGGGGTGGTGATAACCAGAAGAAACAGTCCAGACAGGACCAGACTAGTGGTGGGAACCAGGAGAAACAGTCTAGACAGGACCAGACTACTGGTCTGGTGGTGATAACCAGGAGAAACAGTCCAGACAGGACCAGACTAGTGGTGGGAACCAGGAGAAACAGTCTAGACTGGACCAGACTACTGGTGGGGTGGTGATAACCAGGAGAAACAGTCTAGACTACTGGTGGGGTGTTAGTGTGTAGAACCTCTAACCTATTTATGTAAATATATGCTCTGTCTAGAATTCTAGACTGAATTTGATGCAGTGTTCTTACTGGTTTGCCATGAGATGTATCTCTCGTTCTCTCTCTTTAGCTTGTGCTGTGCCATCTTTGCCGGTAACTAGCATCCTGACCTGGACAGGTGGTATACCAAGCCGATGTCAGAAATGACTGGACAAGTCTGGATTATAATCAGATGATTCTACTGATACTGTATGTGGACATATTCACTTTGTACAGCTGTGGAACTGTGTAGTCTTAACTGGTATCGTCAACTGTGTGTTGTTTATGTGTTAGTGTAGTGGTGCCTTTCTCTACTTGTTGTGTGTGTTTTCTATCTGTGTGTGGGAGAATCAAGACATCTCCTCAGGTAGAGGGCGCTGTACTCTGCACTCGTCTGACCTACACTGTGTTTTATTCTGTGCACTAACATCTGGCAGGGCGAGGGTTAAACCTGCTGTACTAGCATTTACTAGTGTTAACCTATGTATGTTTGCTAACTGACTCGTTGGCTATGTTTGTGACATCTCGTCACTGTTAGTGAGTGTTGCTAGCGTTTCACAATTGAACGCAACTCTATACGTTCATCTGTGTTGACATTTATATTTGAGCCATTTAGCAGACACTCTTTTCCAGAGCGACTTAGAGTTGTGAGTGCATACTTGTTCGTACTGGTCCCCTGTAGGAATCGAACCCACAACCCTGGCGTTGCAAGCCTAATGCTCCACCAGGTGAGCGACACGGGACACGTTGGCTACAGCCACTAATTGACCGTCGCAATCTGACCATCTAGCCTGCAGTTAGCATTCCACTGGTAGTGCTACAGCACTAGGACAAATAGACATTAGAGCATAGACTATAATGGAAGATTCTTGTAGTTATGCAAAGACACTTAGGCTGTGCTAAGAGCCTGACGTAGGCTGTCGTAAGACCTTCATAGCTAATCCCAGTCTGTATCCTGATGTGTTCTGGTGCTCTCTGTCTGGTAGGAGACGTTAGCTAGCGAGTGCTGTGGCAGGCTCCGTAGACAGACCCTCTGGTGCTAGACTGGTGTGATCGAGCGAGCGTCCCTCTGTCTGTTGCTAGGCAGCCAAAATCAAACGGCTGCTGGTAACCCTCTGCTTCCAAACATACAGGGCTTTAGCCGTTAGCGCTTGTTGTTGAAAGTCTACTTTCTCTGGTATCATCGTGAAACTTTTGGTGCCAAATTGTCAATCTGTTACAAAGTTTTATCTCAGTGGGTCAAACCTGGCAGAGTAATGGTTAGAACATGTGTAAAGTGCTGGAAACAACACTGATATGTGAGCTGACAAGCCCCTGGAGTTATATTACAGGTTCAACCTCCACTATTCACTTCTGTGAGTTGTGTCTTGCAGCTGGAGACTGTTCATGTAAGACAACTTTAGTTTTCTCTTTGGATGGACTATGCAGATTGTTCGGACTGTAGTTAGCTCCTGTGTTTCTAGTTAGGCTAGTACTGGACCATACTGTGTCAAGAAATACACATGCTTCTCTCAGGTAACTGACTATTGGCTTGTTTAAACAAGACTGCTTCTGTTGTATCAGTAAGGAGAGCGAGAGAGAGGGGAGGGAGGTTTAATTGAGTGTAATGACTGGGTGATTGAGTTCTCTAACAAGCCTCCAGTACCATTCAGGTCTCATTGTCATCAAAACAATCCCACCGGTGGTGTCATCAGCCAATTACCTACATTCTCTCTTGTTACATCACCACTGTGTGTGTCACTGTTTCTGTATCCAGAAAAAGGCAACTTCTCCAACTCTAGCACCTCTGATGCTATGGTGCTCCAGAACATATCCACTCTAACCAGGGCAGCAATGTTCTAGAACAGCTCTACCTACTGTTTTAGCCATATCAAAAACTTCAGTCAGGGACAAGCCCAGCATCTGGTGTTTTCTTATCTATTGGTCTTTTTCTTAACCTAGTAACAGACACCACTAGATATGTGCATTGTATAGACTCTGGCTGTAGTTAGAGTGAGTGATTGTGGAGAGAGACAGACAATCTTTAAAGTAGAGGGACTGTTTAAGAGGACAGTCTGGAGAACGGGAAAGGAGACGAGGGGCGGGGAGAGGGGGAGCGAGAGATCATTTGGAAGAGAAGGCAGGAAGTGGTGGAGCGAGAGAAGGAGGAAGTGCAGCGGCTACTGAGGGAGGCACAGAAAACAGTGTGGAGGAGGAGAGAGGGATTCCAGGAGAGGATAGGAGAGGACAAGCTGAGGGGAGAGAGAAGTGCAGAGAGAGGGAGAGAAACCGCCCAAGAGGTGATCTGGAGGAAGAGAGAGGAAGAGGGGGAGCAAGAGAGGGAGAAAGCCAAGGCCATCCAGAGAGGACACGAGACCATCTGGAGGAAGAGAGAGAGGGAGTGAGGGAGAGAGGGAGAGAGGGAGTGAGGGAGAGAGGGAGTGAGGGAGAGAGGGAGTGAGGGAGAGAGGGAGTGAGGGAGAGAGAGAGAGAGAGAGAGTGAGTGAGGGAGTGAGGGAGAGAGGGAGAGAGGGAGAGAGGGAGAGAGGGAGTGAGGGAGTGAGGGAGAGAGGGAGTGAGGAAGAGAGGGAGTGAGGGAGAGAGGGAGTGAGGAAGAGAGGGAGTGAGGAAGAGAGGGAGTGAGGAAGAGAGGGAGGGAGGAAGAGAGGGAGGGAGGAAGAGAGGGAGGGAGGAAGAGAGGGAGGGAGGAAGAGAGGGAGGGAGGGAGGGAGGGAGGGAGGGAGAGAGGGAGGGAGGGAGAGAGGGAGGGAGGGAGGGAGGGAGGGAGGGAGGAAGAGAGGGAGGGAGGGAGGGAGGAAGAGAGGGAGGGAGGGAGGGAGGAAAAAAGGAAGGGAGGGAGGGAGGAAGAGAGGGAGAGAGGGAGGAAGAGAGGGAGAGAGGGAGGAAGAGAGGGAGAGAGGGAGGAAGAGAGGGAGAGAGGGAGGAAGAGAGGGAGAGAGGGAGGAAGAGAGGGAGAGAGGGAGGAAGAGAGGGAGAGAGGGAGGAAGAGAGAGTGAGGAAGAGAGAGTGAGGAAGAGAGAGTGAGGAAGAGAGAGTGAGGAAGAGAGAGTGAGGAAGAGAGAGTGAGGAAGAGAGAGAGAGGGAGTGAGGAAGAGAGAGAGAGGGAGTGGGTGAGAGAGTACAGAGGAGGAATAGTTAAATTTCTTAGAAGTATTGTCCAGCAGCCTTCGAACCTGAAAACAAAGCTGCTCACAGGAGAGAAAGAGGAATAAAAAGCAAGAGGAATAAAAAGCAGGAGGGATGAAGAGAGAGAGGAATAAAAAGCAGGAGGGATAAGAGAGATTTTCCCTGCCAGAATTGGTGTCTGGCCATAGATCAGGGGTTCTTAACAGAACTTTGCTATATTAAGCTCTGCAGATAATCTAACTCTGTTGTATCGACCCGTCACTGCTCTGTTTTGGCAGTGTGTGTGTGTGTGTGTGTGTGTGTGTGTGTGTGTGTGTGTGTGTGTGTGTGTGTGTGTGTGTGAATCAGCACTGTGTGTGTGTGTCAGCCCTGTGTGCGTGTGTGTCCCTTCTGATCTACTCGTTGGCAGCTGATAGGGTTTTTATGGGCCCGTGTCAGGCAAGAGAGGCTAGTGAGCTACTGCCCCGACAGACAAGCTGAGACGCGCACACACACACACCACTCAGACTCGCACACTCTGTGCCATTTACAGGCAGTAGAGTAGGTTTCTACTCCAACACGTGCGAACACACACAGACACATGAGGGTAGGCCCCTTGATGCAGTAACTCATACCACCTGAGTGTCTGTGTCAATAGACAATCACATTCTGAGGTTGTATGTGGAATCTCCATGGTGCTCAAAGATGAACAACTGGACTTAAGTGCCATGCTACATTAGTTGACATGCTGATGTGCTCAAACAGCAGTTTTCAGAACAGCTGCTGCATACTTGATCACAAAAATCCTTTTGGATTCTGTCTATTGGAAAGTGGCATTCATTTCTGTGGATTGAAAGTCATAAAATGGTGTAAGACTGACAGCGTAGACACCAAACAACTCTGAGTATCACTCCATCAGTGTGCTGGGTTAGACTCTTAGAGAGTGATCCCCTCTGATCTTCAATCGCTCCTCTTGCTGCTCTCCTCTGTCTTGTAGATGAAGGTGTTTCTTGCGCAGTGTCTGCCCCACTGCCTGACAATGACGGGAGGAAATAAAACAGGGCGGACGGACAGACAACGGTCACTGAGAGGGAAAGAAAGACGAGCGTGTTTTTGAGTGAGAGACTGATAATACAGAGAAAGAGAGAATGAACCACCGTTGTTGTTCAGACTGAATCACACCAGAGAGTGTGGACTTGTTAGAGAAACACTGAAATAACATTGAACATCTCAGATCCATGATGGAGCTGGTCCCTAAAACTAAGTACACTCACTTCCGGAGTGAATCTCTCAGTTCGAATGACGATACCAACTCCAACCCTTTCTCCCTCCCCCCTTCCACCCCCGCAACCCCCCTCACCCCTCCTGGGCTACCCTCCTCCCTCTCCTCCTCCTCTCTCACCCCCATCCTCCCCCCTTCCTCCCCCCGCCGGGCCGAGAACAGCCCCACCACGCTCTGTTCCTTCTTCCCCAGGATGGGAGCCCTTCGCCTGGGTGTCTCTGCTACTCTACTCCCAGGCCTCAAGGTCTCCAGCAGGCCTCAGCGGGCTCAATCCCCCTTGGGGTCTTCAGGGGGTAACAGTTCCAGCTCTCCCACTCCTCACCCCCCTCCCTGTCTAACAGCCCCCTCTCCCCCCCATCGCCCCCCTCTGCAGGATATGAACCGGCTGGGTGGTGCGTCCAGGAGGGCGCGGGTGGAGGGGGGGCAGCTGGGGGGAGATGAGTGGACGCGCCACGGCTCCTTCGTCAACAAGCCCACCAGAGGATGGCTACACTCAGACCACGTGGTCAGCACCACTGGGGTTGCCTACTCAGTACGGGTAAGAGTCGGTTGTTCTGTCTGTTTTTCAGTTTGTAGGATGTAGGCCTATAGGCTAGTACTTGCATATTTCTTTAACTTTCCATATATGTCAATTTTTCTGTTGCTCTCTCAAAATGATCTATTCTCTTGTCTGTCCATCTTTCCGTCTGTCTCTATCTGTTTCCATCTGCCCCTCCGGTCAGTGTGGGTGTTCTGGAGGAAATGGAATCTTAGTTCATATGAGTTCCTTTCCTGTTTCCTGTGTAGTGTATGGGCCGTGTGGAGAGGAGTGCTGTAGGAAGTGGCATCCCTGTTCATATGTGTCTCCTCTCTTTCCTGTGTAGTATATGGGCTGTGTGGAGGTGCTACAGTCTATGAGGGCACTGGACTTCAACACCAGAACTCAGGTCACCAGGTGAGAACCTCCAATTGTTCAAGGGATAGTTCACCCAATTACAAAATGTCATATTGGTTTCGTTACCCTGTAAGTAGTCTACGGAAACATTATGACAATCAAAATCCCCCAGAAGTATCTAAAATTGATTGTGAAGCTCAACAAAGTCACTTAAAAATGATTTGAACATGATGCGCGGAAAATATCGGTACCATGACTTGAATGGGATTTGTGGAACAATTGCTAAAACGTTAGCATTTGGAAACAGTGCCAGGAAAACTAAACCAAGGCATGGATTGCTGTCATACCTTGTCCTTAGACTGCTTACAGGGTAAGGAAACCAATGTGTTATTTTGTCATTTGGGTGAACTATCCCTTTAAGCTGTTGTTTAGGGCTAATGATCAAGTTAAGTTGAATTTGGGGTGGCAGGGTAGCCTAGTGGTTAGAGCGTTGGACTAGTAACTGAAAGGTTGCAAGTTCAAATTCTTGAGCTGACAAGGTACAAATCTGTCATTCTGCCCCTGAACAGGCAGGTAATCCACTGTTCCTAGGCCGTCATTGTTAATAAGAATTTGTTCTTAACTGACTTGCCTAATTAAATAAAGATAAAATTTTAAAAATAAAAGTTACTGCACGCAGATAAGTGCTGTATAGGGCTCTGGTTCAAAACATTGCAAATCACAAAAAGTATTCTTACTAGCTAAAATACATTATTTATCTCCAGTTCATGAGGAGACCCAGTTCTCTTTTTTGCCCTGTTCTATTTTGGTCCCTAGCCGCTACAGTGTTTGCCAATCTGAAAGGACTGTATAGGTTTAACAGTATTGTGTGTGTGCCTACCGCCCTCGCAATCTCTAAATTAGCATGTTCTGGAATCCTGGTGGTTTCCTTCTGGTTTCTATAGTAATGTTTGTATCCATGGTGAGGATGAGTGTGGTTGTCAAGATGATCAAGTCTGTGTCACATGTTGCCAGATTTCATCTAATCTGCTGCACAGTGTGAAATCTGCACAAGTGTGTTACAGAGAGATTCTCTCACGTGTTGTTGTTTCAGAGAGGCTATCTCAGTGGTGTGTGAGGCAGTGCCTGGAGCCAAAGGAGCCCAACGCAAGAGAAAGGTACACCAATATACACACACACACACACACACACACACACAGAGTATTATTTATTTATGTGTTAAGTGGAGGACTGTAGTCAGGGCGTTGTTGGATCTGGATTTAGCTGGATTGTCCACTCTGTGGTCAGTGGTACTTCCAGGTAATTACCTCTCTCTCTTTCTCTCTCACTGTCTCTCTCTCACACATGTACACACTGCCCCTTGTATGAGGGAGACTTGTGACTAAGTTGTGTGTGCCGAGACTAAGCCAACTCCAACTGGGCCGGGCCCAGCCCGTCTTTATGGGGAGGGGGGCATTCCTGTAAAACTTAAAGCATCCACCCAAACACTACATAAAACAGCTATATACACAACAGACTGGTTTGGCTAAAGCATGTCTGGCCCTGGGAGACTGTGGACTGTGTGGGACTTGACTAGACAAGCTTACGTTTGTGTTGACCATATGAACCATTGAACAGAGCAGAGTCAGACAGGATCACTGGCAGCCTGCAGCTGTTCTTCTATATACACACACACACGGCTCAGACATGCTTCTCCCTCTCTATTGCCTTCACACACACATTCTTCTCTGTATATTGTACAGTACGTTTACTATGCTCTGTTATCTTCTTTTAGAATAGCTTCTGTTTAATCTTCCTTATTGGTGAAATATTTCTTTCCCTGTTGGCCTTCTGTTTAACATGAATGGTTAATAAAGAGCTTTTAAAAGTTCTCTCCCTCCCTCCCCTCCCCCTCCAGCCGTCGTCTCGCTGTATGACGTCCATTCTGGGGAAACGTAACCTGCAGTTTGCTGGGATGACCATCAGCCTGACGGTATCAACCAGCAGCCTCAACCTGCTGGCCTCCGACTGCAAACAGGTGACACACACACACACACGCACACTCGACATGGATCCTGAAAGAGTGTTTGTTATTATTGATCTATCTGGGTTTGTTATTACAGACTGTTACATAGTGTTAATTACATCATCCAGTCAGTTAGGTATTTAGTATACACTATATCTAACTGTCAATGGAACCAACCCCTACTGCTGAATGGAGAAACATGACCTGTCTCTCTCTCTCTCGCTCGCTCTCTCTCTCCACCTCAACATCTCAACTCTTCATCATTCATCACACTATCATGCTCAAATCCCTCTCCCTCCCTCTCTCTCTCTCTCTTTTCACAGATAATTGCAAATCATCACATGCAGTCCATCTCTTTCGCTTCTGGAGGAGACCCAGTGAGTCATACAGCCCTCTCCCTCGCTCACCTCACTATCCATCCTCTATCCCCACTCTATTCATTGCTCTGCCTCTGTCCACCCATCTACTCCTCTATGCCTCTCTCTCCCTGCTTCACTCTGTCCACCCATCTACTCCTCTATGCCTCTCTCCCTGCTTCACTCTGTCCACCCATCTACTCCTCTATGCCTCTCCCTGCTTCACTCTGTCCACCCATCTACTCCTCTATGCCTCTCTCCCTGCTTCACTCTGTCCACCCATCTACTCCTCTATGCCTCTCCCTGCTTCACTCTGTCCACCCATCTACTCCTCTATGCCTCTCTCCCTGCTTCACTCTGTCCACCCATCTACTCCTCTATGCCTCTCCCTGCTTCACTCTGTCCACCCATCTACTCCTCTATGCCTCTCCCTGCTTCACTCTGTCCACCCATCTACTCTCTCTCTCTCCCTGCTTCAAACTGTCCACCCATCTACTCCTCTATGCCTCTCTCCCTGCTTCACTCTGTCCACCCATCTACTCCTCTATGCCTCTCCCTGCTTCACTCTGTCCACCCACCTACTCTCTCTCTCTCTCTCCCTGCTTCACTATGTCCACCCATCTACTCCTCTATGCCTATCTCCCTGCTTCACTCTGTCCACCCATCTACTCCTCTATGCCTCTCCCTGCTTCACTCTGTCCACCCACCTACTCTCTCTCTCTCTCTCCCTGCTTCACTCTGTCCACCCATCTACTCCTCTATGCCTCTCTCCCTGCTTCACTCTGTCCACCCATCTACTCCTCTATGCCTTTCTCCCTGCTTCACTCTGTCCACCCATCTACTCCTCTATGCCTCTCCCTGCTTCACTCTGTCCACCCATCTACTCCTCTATGCCTCTCCCTGCTTCACTCTGTCTACCCATCTACTCTCTCTCTCTCCCTGCTTCACTCTGTCCACCCATCTACTCTCTCTCTCTCTCCCTGCTTCACTCTGTCCACCCATCTACTCTCTCTCTCTCTCCCTGCTTCACTCTGTCCACCCATCTACTCCTCTATGCCTCTTTCCCTGCTTCACTCTGTCCACCCATCTACTCCTCTATGCCTTTCTCCCTGCTTCACTCTGTCCACCCATCTACTCCTCTATGCCTCTCCCTGCTTCACTCTGTCCACCCATCTACTCCTCTATGCCTCTCCCTGCTTCACTCTGTCTACCCATCTACTCTCTCTCTCTCCCTGCTTCACTCTGTCCACCCATCTACTCTCTCTCTCTCTCCCTGCTTCACTCTGTCCACCCATCTACTCTCTCTCTCTCTCCCTGCTTCACTCTGTCCACCCATCTACTCCTCTATGCCTCTTTCCCTGCTTCACTCTGTCCACCCATCTACTCTCTCTCTCTCTCCCTGCTTCACTATGTCCACCCATCTACTCCTCTATGCCTATCTCCCTGCTTCACTCTGTCCACCCATCTACTCCTCTATGCCTCTCCCTGCTTCACTCTGTCTTCCCATCTACTCTCTCTCTCTCCCTGCTTCACTCTGTCCACCCATCTACTCTCTCTCTCCCTGCTTCACTCTGTCCACCCATCTACTCTCTCTCTCCCTGCTTCACTCTGTCCACCCATCTACTCTCTCTCTCTCTCACTGCTTCACTCTGTCCACCCATCTACTCTCTCTCTCTCTCTCTCACTGCTTCACTCTGTCCACCCATCTACTCTCTCTCTCTCTCTCTCTCTCTCTCTCCCTGCTTCACTCTGTCCACCCATCTACTCTCTCTCTCTCTCTCTCTCTCTCTCTCTCTCTCTCTCTCTCTCCCTGCTTCACTCTGTCCACCCATCTACTCTCTCTCTCTCTCTCCCTGCTTCACTCTGTCCACCCATCTACTCTCTCTCTCTCTCTCTCCCTGCTTCACTCTGTCCACCCATCTACTCTCTCTCTCTCTCTCTCCCTGCTTCACTCTGTCCACCCATCTACTCTCTCTCTCTCTCTCCCTGCTTCACTCTGTCCACCCATCTACTCTCTCTCTCTCTCTCCCTGCTTCACTCTGTCCACCCATCTACTCTCTCTCTCTCTCTCCCTGCTTCACTCTGTCCACCCATCTACTCTCTCTCTCTCTCTCCCTGCTTCACTCTGTCCACCCATCTACTCTCTCTCTCTCTCTCCCTGCTTCACTCTGTCCACCCATCTACTCTCTCTCTCTCTCTCCCTGCTTCACTCTGTCCACCCATCTACTCCTCTCTCTCTCCCTGCTTCACTCTGTCCACCCATCTACTCCTCTCTCTCTCCCTGCTTCACTCTGTCCGCCCATCTACTCCTCTCTCTCTCCCTGCTTCACTCTGTCCACCCATCTACTCCTCTATGCCTCTCTCTCTCTCTCCCTGCTTCACTCTGTCCACCCATCTTCTCTCTCTCTCTCTCTCTCTCCCTGCTTCACTCTGTCCACCCATCTACTCCTCGCTCTCTCCCTGCTTCACTCTATCCACCCATCTACTCTGTCTCTCTCTCTCTCTCTCTCCCTGCTTCACTCTGTCCACCCATCTACTCTCTCGCTCTCTCTCCCCCCGCTTCACTCTGTCCACCCATCTACTCCTCGCTCTCTCTCTCCCCGCTTCACTTTGTCCACCCATCTACTCCTCTATGCCTCTCTCCCTGCTTCACTCTGTCCACCCATCTACTCTGTCTCTCTCTCTCTCTCTCCCTGCTTCACTCTGTCCACCCATCTACTCTCTCTCTCCCTGCTTCACTCTGTCCACCCATCTACTCTCTCTCTCTCTCTCCCTGCTTCACTCTGTCCACCCATCTACTCCTCTCTCTCTCCCTGCTTCACTCTGTCCACCCATCTACTCTCTCTCTCTCTCTCTCCCTGCTTCACTCTGTCCACCCATCTACTCCTCTCTCTCTCCCTGCTTCACTCTGTCCACCCATCTACTCTCTCGCTCTCTCTCCCTGCTTCACTCTGTCCACCCATCTACTCTCTCTCTCTCTCTCCCTGCTTCACTCTGTCCACCCTTCTACTCTCTCTCTCTCTCTCCCTGCTTCACTCTGTCCACCCATCTACTCTCTCTCTCTCTCTCCCTGCTTCACTCTGTCCACCCATCTACTCTCTCTCTCTCTCTCTCTCCCTGCTTCACTCTGTCCACCCATCTACTCCTCTCTCTCTCCCTGCTTCACTCTGTCCACCCATCTACTCTCTCTCTCTCTCCCTGCTTCACTCTGTCCACCCATCTACTCCTCTCTCTCTCTCTCTCTCTCTCCCTGCTTCACTCTGTCTACTCCTCTATCCCTGTCACGCTGCCTCTCCGTCTTGCTCCATCTATCTTTCTTTTCCTCTATCCATCTCTCTCTGTATTCCATAGCTCCTTTCCTCTTTTCCTCCCTCCTTTGTCATCATCCACGTCAGTGGAACTCCCTACCTCTCTTCCTCAGACATGTATTCTTTCTCTGCCAGCTCTTCTTCCTCCTCCTCCCTTCCTTCTCTCTAGATCATTGTGTGTTAATAGCTCTTCCTCTCCCTCCTCTCTAGATCATTGTGTGTTAATAGCTCTGCCTCCTCCTCCTCTCTTCCTCCTCTCTAGATCATTGTGTGTTAATAGCTCTTCCTCCTCCCCCTCTCTTCCTCCTCTCTAGATCATTGTGTGTTAATAGCTCTTCCTCCTCCTCCTCCTCCTCCTCTCTAGATCATTGTGTGTTAATAGCGCTTCCTCCTCCTCTCTAGATCATTGTGTGTTAATAGCTCTTCCTCCTCCTCTCTTCCTCCTCTCTAGATCATTGTGTGTTAATAGCTCTTCCGACTAAATGTCTTTGCTTCCTTCTCTCTTCCAACTCACCCACTCTCCCCTTTTCTCCTCACCCTCCTCTTCATATTTCCTTCTCATTTACCCCTCCCACCCTCTCTTCCTCCTCCCCCTCCCCCTCTTCTCTTCTCTCTCCCTCAGGACACAGCAGAGTATGTAGCATACGTGGCCAAAGACCCAGTCAACCAGAGAGGTGAGACTCAATGTCATCCCTCCAATAGATTTATCCAGCAGCACATCCAGTCCTTGTTCAGTACCTTACATCAATGTCATTCCTCCAATAGATTTATCCAGCAGCACATCCAGTCCTTGTTCAGTACCTTACATCAATGTCATTCCTCCAATAGATTTATCCAGCAGCACATCCAGTCCTTGTTCAGTACCTTACATCAATGTCATCCCTCCAATAGATTTATCCAGCAGCACATCCAGTCCTTGTTCAGTACCTTACATCAATGTCATCCCTCCAATAGATTTATCCAGCAGCACATCCAGTCCTTGTTCAGTACCTTACATCAATGTCACCTGCCAATAGATTTATCCAGCAGCACATCCAGTCCTTGTTCAGTACCTTACATCAATGTCACCTGCCAATAGATTTATCCAGCAGCACATCCAGTCCTTGTTCAGTACCTTACATCAATGTCATCCCTCCACTTTGTTGTGTTTATGTATTTTGTTTTGTTGCTTTTTGTGCTGTTGCTCTGTCTGCGTGCTCACTGCTCATTGATTGGCTGTATTGTTATTGTAATTGTTTTTAATAACCTGCCCAGGGACTGCAGTTGAAAATTAGCCATCTGGCTAAAACCGGCACTTTTACTGAAACATTGATTCATGTGCACTGTCCATGTAAAAATAAACACAAACTCAGTATATTCATCCAGCATCACATCCAATCCCTTTTCAGTACCTTTCTTTGGACAGCGAGGCAGTGCCAATATTCTGTTTCCTTACCTCTGTTGTTTACCCTCCTCTCTGCTTCCTTTCTGTCCAGCGTGTCATATCCTGGAGTGTTCGGAGGGCTTGGCCCAGGAAGTCATCAGTACGATAGGGCAGGCCTTCGAACTGCGCTTCAAACAGTACCTGAAGAACCCCCCCAAACTGGTCACCCCCCATGACAGGTGTGTGTGTGTGTGTGTGTGTGTGTGTGTGTGTGTGTGTGTGTGTGTGTGTGTGTGTGTGTGTGTGTGTGTGTGTGTGTGTGTGTGTGTTTCTCACTCCGGAGTTCTGACTCCTCTCCCCTTTCTCAGGATGGCTCCGTTTGACGGTTCAGCGTGGGAGGAAGAGGAAGATGAGGGAGCACCACCGCCTACAGATGTTCCGTACTATAATAACTTCCCCGGGAAACAACCTCCTCCTGGGGGACTGGTGGACATGAGGGCCCGCCCTGGGGCTACGCTGGTGAGATGTATATACACACACATCAATTGTATTGAATCCAGGCTGCAGCTCCAGGGGAGAGAGAGCAGTTCAGTATGTAGGCTAATCATCTGACCCAGTCTCACCCTCACATCACAGCAGGCCTTAGTCTTCCACTCTCTCTGGCGCTCTCCTTATTCACCTCACAGTGTGTGTATGTCTCGTCAGTTGGTCAGTGTAATGTATGTTTTTCCATCTATCTTAATTGCTTCTGGTGTGTGTGTTTTCAGCCCTATGGACAGCCGGGTCAGAATGATATTCACAAGCAGCCGCTTCCCCCTCTACCAAGTGAGCCATCTCTCTCTCACACACACACACTCTCTCTCTCTCACACACACACACACACACACACACACACACACACACACACACACACACACACACACACACACACACACACACACACACACACACACACTCAGCTAAAGGATATGAGGTGACACATAATACAATGACTTGCAGTGAGAGAATGACATGGACACAGTGAGAGGAAATTAGTCAGATTGACCCTGTGTGTGTTACTCTAGGACAGTGTGTGTTACTCTAGGGCAGTGTGTGTTGCTCTAGGGCAGTGTGTGTTGCTCTAGGGCAGTGTGTGTTGCTCTAGGGCAGTGTGTGTTGCTCTAGGGCAGTGTGTGTTGCTCTAGGGCAGTGTGTGTTGCTCTAGGGCAGTGTGTGTTGCTCTAGGGCAGTGTGTGTTGCTCTAGGGCCATTCTAGGGCAGTGTGTGTTGCTCTAGGACAGTGTGTGTTGCTCTAGGACAGTGTGTGTCAACTGGTCTCTGTGTTCCCATAAGGGTGTCGTGACGTGAATACCATTGATGCGATGACAATGATTTAATCAAGTCAATTTACTACGTTTAAATTATTATGTGATTAAATTAATGATGTAACAATTAACTCATTAGCAATCTTGGGACACCACAGAAAAAGTTTGTTTAATGAGTTACCATTTCCCCGAATTGACTGAAGAATATACCTTTATCATATTAGTCATCCATTAATTATTATTACCTCATATCAGTCTCATTCTGAACGTCGTTGACTTAAATCTGCACCAACCCTAATCTGCATGATGATTCAGCGATACACAAATTGGCTTAATTATTTATTTAATAACTAACTAAATAATCACACAGAATGACATAAACACACACACAGGATAGATTATACGTTGATTACTAACATAATGCAATGAAAAGTCCCTAGTGGACTAACCCGATATGACGGCTGGTTACACAGTGAAAGGGCTGGGGAAAGAAAGAGCGGGAGAAGGAGAGACAAAGGAATTCAACTATCGTACATGCAGTTGAATAATAATACGTTCATCGTAAATATGGATATTTAGCACCCTAACACCTGCTCATTCAGATTTAGAAATGCAATGAACATATTTACGCTTGTATGTCTTTGTCGACTCGCTCTGCTGAAATCGCCCGATCCGTCTGTGACGAATAGTTCAACAGAAAGTCTCTGGTTGTGTAAGTCTCTGGTTGTCCACTAGAGGTCACCATGTCCTTAGTAGTTGTAGTAGGTTTCATCTAAATCCATCTCCTCCCACTTCCCGCCACTGGACTTCCTCTCATCACCATATCTGGTGGTGAGAAGAAGTTCTAAACGGATGCCTCAGATTTATACATCCTGTGAATTATCTGGGTTCTTCTATCTGTGACATCGCAGAGCAGATATTCTATATATCTGTTCTACTCTAAATGTTTCCCATCACTGAACACCTCCCAGGTGATACCGACAGACAGTTATGTGATTAAACTCCTCTGATTGGTTGTTTCAGTGGGAGCAAAGGAGGGAGGACGGGACCTGTGTGATGACCCCTCATACGTCAATGTGGATAAACCCCGCCCCACAACAGCTGCAGCCAATGGCAACGCTCACAGAGATGCGTTCGACATGAGTGAGTCCCAGTTGGCCCTATCAGCTAGAGTCTGTGTACAATACATCGACTGGCCCTGCAGTCTGTAGCAGTCACTATCAGTCATCTCAGATAAGACTAATTAGAATGGTTATCAGCTATATTGCAGTAATTACACTACAGTAGAAGTCATTAGTTTATTCATTTGGGTTTGGACATAGGGGAAATTAGAATATTGGTATATTGGTATCAAGAATGAATCTGGTCTGGTCGTATAGTCTCACAACGTCTCTCTAGCTCTGCCCTCTCTCCTTCTCCTCTCAGAGCCGTTTGATGATTCCCTGGGTGTATCAGGTCTGGGGGTCTCAGCGGCGCCCCCTCTGGTGGAACAGCTGCAGTGCGAGGCCTGGTTCCACGGCAGCCTGAGTCGCAGGCAGGCTGAGAGACTGCTGACCCGTGACGGAGACTTCCTGGTCCGAGAGTCAGGCACCACCCCTGGACAGTACGTCCTCACTGGACAACAGGGGGGTCAGCCCAAACACCTACTACTGGTCGACCCAGAGGGAGTGGTGAGTTGCAGGGAGAGGTGTCTGAGTTAGAGCGAGCCATCCGACCCCTTCCCACTTATCAGCTGTGACGTGCTATGTTTTGTTGACCCTCTCTCTTTCTCTTTCTCTATCTCTCTGTGTGTGTGCGCATGTTGTCCTCAGGTACGTACCAAAGACCACCACTTTGAGAGTGTGAGCCACCTGATCAGTTACCACATGGACAACAGACTGCCCATCGTATCAGCAGGCAGTGAGGTGTGTCTGCAACAACCAGTGGAGCACAGGGCCTGAACACACACACAAATACAGCAATGCAACACACACACACACTCTCAGAAACACTACACACATAAGCAGTGCTGACCACATTAAGGAAAGCCAAAAAAACACCTCTGTCACTCTTTCTGCCAAAATCATTTGTTCTCTGCTTTTCCTCACACCCTCCTCTCCTCCTGGACGACTCACTGTTACCTCCGTGATCCCTCCTTCTGTTCATCCTTCCGTCATCGAGGTCCACCTCCATTCCTCCATCCCTCCAAAGAACGTGGGAGTAACATCTAGGAACACTTTTTATTTTCCTTCTCAGTGGGACAGAAATAATACAATTGAGTAAAAAATGTAGCATTATTAATTAAATCATGCCATAGAATGATTCAGAAATGATACAATCATAGTAAAGGAGGACCTTGGAGGGGAGGAGTGAAACGTAGAGAGAGGGATGGGGGGGAGAGGTCTTGATCCAGACATGGCAGAGGAAACAGTTTCTCTCACCGTCACAGAAGCACTCCAAAGACTTGTCTGATGATTGGACTCATCAGAGAGCTCGGACATGGACCCTCCAATCAGATATCAGTGGAACACAGGAACAGCCAATCAAATATCAGTGGAACACATGAATAACCAAACATGACTGAGATCAGGCCTCCTGTTAATATGCATAGACATACATTTTTGTGTCCACACCAATCAGGGCCCTCGCTCACCCTCAAGCCACTCCCATTAAAATACTTTTCATCTTTGACCATTGACCCCCTGAGTGATACCCGGTGATGTCACGGAGGACGTCTCTGTATGCAAAAAGGGGGTTGCTATGCCAACAACCATTGTCTCCGTCTGTCCAAATATGGACACGGTTTCTTTCCGGCCTCCGAAGGTGGAGTTTGATAAAAGGATGTGATTCATGCCCATCCGACATCCGCCTGTCTGTCTGCAATGGACTGGTCTCCCTGTCTGTCTACAATGGACTGGTCTCCCTGTCTGTCTGCAATGGACTGGTCTCCCTGTCTGTCTGCAATGGACTGGTCTCCCTGTCTGTCTGCAATGGACTGGTCTCCCTGTCTGTCTGCAATGGACTGGTCTCCCTGTCTGTCTGCAATGGACTGGTCTCCCTGTCTGTCTACAATGGACTGGTCTGTCTGCAATGGACTGGTCTCCCTGTCTGTCTGCATGGGACTGGTCTCCCTGTCTGTCTGCAATGGAATGGTCTCCCTGTCTGTCTGCAATGGACTGGTCTCCCTGTCTGTCTGCAATGGACTGGTCTCCCTGTCTGTCTGCATGGGACTGGTCTCCCTGTCTGTCTACAATGGACTGGTCTCCCTGTCTGTCTGCAATGGACTGGTCTCCCTGTCTGTCTGCAATGGACTGGTCTCCCTGTCTGTCTGCAATGGACTGGTCTCCCTGTCTGTCTACAATGGACTGGTCTGTCTGCAATGGACTGGTCTCCCTGTCTGTCTGCAATGGACTGGTCTCCCTGTCTGTCTGCATGGGACTGGTCTCCCTGTCTGTCTGCAATGGAATGGTCTCCCTGTCTGTCTGCAATGGAATGGTCTCCCTGTCTGTCTGCAATGGACTGGTCTCCCTGTCTGTCTGCAATGGACTGGTCTCCCTGTCTGTCTGCATGGGACTGGTCTCCCTGTCTGTCTGCAATGGACTGGTCTCCCTGTCTGTCTGCATGGGACTGGTCTCTCTGTCTGTCTGCTCTGATCATGACAAAGAAAGTGGACTTGGTTGGACTGGGGCAGCAGAAACCATGGAGATGACTCCTACACCAACATACAGTGTGTTAGTCTGTATCTGTCATGTGTACCTTCATTGGGTGTATAGTGTCTTTACATAGAGATGGGTGGAGAGAAGACTGGGAAGGGGCAGGGGGGAGGTTCCACATCTAGAGATGTCATCAGACTTAGACACGATGTCATCTGAAAGAGCTCAAAACCAATTCTACGACGATGTCAGTCAACCCAAATGCGGCTGTCACAATTTAATCGGTACTGTGTTGGAATTGTAGTTCAGATTATTGCCAATATTTTCTTGCTTTTCAATGGATTTGTTGTTAATATCTGTTTGCCTTGACAATCTATAGCCATGTTTCTGTCTGGACGGGTAGGGGGTGGAGAGGTTGGTGGGCATACTGGATGAAGTGTGTTTAATGCCGAAAACATTCGATCCAGAGCATTCAAAGCAATGATTTTCTCTCCTCTCCAAATGTGCTGCAACACTTGGTCAGGAGATTAGCTTTTAGCGTTAGCATTAGCGTTAGCATTAGTGTGTGATGTGTTTCTTCTCAGCTGACTGCAGGGAAAACTGTTATCAGCACTGTTCACAACGGAATCTGGGAGCTTCACGAACGTTGGTCAGACGTTGGACTTTGACGTGTTGTTTTCCTTGGAATTAGAAGATAGTAGAGGGAGAGAAAGTGGAGGAATCATCCTCTCCCTCCTTCTCTTCATGATATTTTTTGTATCTTTTACTCGTGCCTTGTTTCTTCGATGCAGTCACCTCAGTGCAGTCTGTCACCTAATGTACTGTGCTTATTGTACAGTCAGTTGATGTACCTAATCCAAATGTAGTGGATCCTGTCACATGGTCTCTCAGTCCATCAAAGACTGCAAAAAGGACACTGACTCTCACCACCCAGGTCCAGTGATGGCAATCTGCTCCTCTATTGCACATTTGTTCTTACTTCCTGTTGTCACTTGTTGTTGTCACGGTTGCTCGATGTCGCAGCTCTCATTGGAGGGATTTCCACTCCACCTGTAAATAACATCAGATCTGATTGGTCGGTTTGAGTTCTTGGTTCTGAAATTAAAGTCTTTATTGTTTAGATTTTATTAATAAAATGGGTGGGACAGAACCAGATACTGTATTTCATATATAATACTCACAGAATACTTTTCTCTCTGAATCCAAGTCATTTTGATTCTAGCCAATGAACCATGTCCAGATTTTTGAGGGTGGCTGAAACCAAACTGTAAACGTGGAAGTGAAGAGTAAACTGGGATCTGCCACCTGCTGTACAAAATATTTCAGTCTCATCAGGAGGGTTCCAGAAATCCTGGTTGGAGGATTCATGGAATTCCTGTTAATTCGCTCGTGTAATTCTAGGATTATTTTAACCAGGATTTCTGGAAAACCGGGGAATTTGGGGAAAGTTATCTGAATTCTGCAACTCTAGTCATGAGAAAGGGTTCTCTGAGCCTGGACAGGTAACTGTTTTATTCATCTTTCTCATCGTGCTTCTGTGTGTTTGTGTTGTGAGAGAGGATGTGTGGATGATCAGAGTTTATGGTTGGGAGTGTAGGGGGTTGTGTAGTTCTTACATGGTGGCACATGTGCTCTGTGTGAGGCCTTTGCTTCATTCTGTCACAAACACACAGGAGGGACAGCTGTGTTAGACACCGACTGTTTAAGTGACTATAGGTCCTGGATAGGCAACAAGGAAACTAGTATACAAGCCCCAAGGTGTGTGTGTAAAAGGAATAATCTATCCTCTACATTATTTGTGAAGCATTCTAGCGTTGCCATTGTTCATCACAGTTGCCTTTGTTGCATGGAAATCATTTTTTACAGTTTCTACATTGTTGTTTTGATGTACTTTTTGATTTGAGTTTTGAAAGCCAAAGGGTTATTTTCAATTATCCTTCACAAATATTGATTTACTTTTTTACTTTTTACAGCTCTGTTGTAATACTCTTGTTCTTTTGGGGGGAAATACATCTGTTTACACCTGTATCTGAAATCACAGATTGCATATATCATGAATCTTTCTTGGTGAGTTTGGTTTTAAAATGCAGTTTCTGGATTTACTCTTTGGTCTCCTGTGATGTTTTCTTAAATGTTGATTCATAACTATTAAATAGAACATATCCCCTTTACTTATTTATTCTGCTAAATACAGGTGAAGACTATATATTGTTTTAATTAAAGTTCTACACTTCGAGGAGACGACCAAGGAGATTATGAGAGGACAGGACAAGGAAAGAGACAGGATCGGGCAGGAAGAAGTTACTTGAGTTACCACAGGGGGAGGCTTGTTGAGTTACCACAGGGGGAGGGGGAGGCTTGTTGAGTTACCACAGGGGGAGGGGGAGGCTTGTTGAGTTACCACAGGGGGAGGGGGAGGCTAGTTGAGTTACCGCAGGGGGGAGGCTAGTTGAGTTACCGCAGGGGGGAGGCTAGTTGAGTTACCGCAGGGGGGAGGCTAGTTGAGTTACCGCAGGGGGGAGGCTAGTTGAGTTACCGCAGGGGGGAGGCTAGTTGAGTTACCGCAGGGGGGAGGCTAGTTGAGTTACCGCAGGGGGGAGGCTAGTTGAGTTACCGCAGGGGGGAGGTAGAGGCTAGTTGAGTTACCACAGGGGGGAGGCTAGTTGAGTTACCACAGGGGGGGGGGGGGGCGTGTTGAGTTACCATGGGGGGGTTGTTTAGTTACCACAGGGGGGAGGTAGAGGCTAGTTGAGTTACCGCAGAGGGGAGGCTAGTTGAGTTACCGCAGGGGGGAGGCTAGTTGAGTTACCGCAGGGGGGAGGCTAGTTGAGTTACCGCAGGGGGAGGTAGAGGCTAGTTGAGTTACCGCAGGGGGGAGGTAGAGGCTAGTTGTGCCTCTACATTAAGTGCCAAGGCCTACAGTAGGGTCTAGGGTTAGATAATGTGTATTGGTGCAGGGTCCATGTCAGCAAATGTTGTATATTCAGACCTCTGGTGAGAACATGTCCTATAGCTGTCATTCACAGAATAATTTCAACCTGGACGATGACCACCACGCATTCATCCAACAGAATAGAAATCAGAATAGTGGGGCTTACTTATTTCAACCTGTTCAGAACACAAAACACAGATTACCAGAAGAGAGAAACAATAGGCTGTCACACAGTCCTGGACTAAGAGAGGAGGCATATTGTGCGCTTTTACAGTAGAGCTGCATTGAGCAGGTGATACTGGAACTATCCTGAGGGGTGTACTGTAGGTGTGGTGGATAGATTATGCTTTACATAGAGAGAGACGGAGAGCACCGAGCTAGTCTGTTCCAGACTGGCAAAAACCCTAGAGATGCAGAGAGAGAGGGGTGAAGGGAGGGAGAGAGAGAGGGGTGGTGGGGTGCAGAACACACCCAGAGCCAGTGAACAGAATGTTTCACAACCAGGGGTGACTGGTGTGTCTGTGTTCCAGAGTGTAGAAGAATAGAATAGAGAAAGATCAGGAGCTGAGAGAACACCCCCTGGTGTTGGTAGTGTTGATGTCACTATAGGAGGAGCTCTCTGTCCACTCACACCCAGTCCAACCCTGGTCTTCTCCTCTTCCTTTCCTCCTCTACTCCTCTGGGATTGACCTGACCCCTATTCCTCTCATCTCCCATTTCTATAATTTCTTCCTCTTGTCCTTCGTGTGGAACAGAGCCATGCACCCCCAGCGTCCTATTCCCCAGGCCATGCCCTCCTCCCTCGGGCAGAACCTGCGTGACATGGCCATGGGCCTAGGCAGAGGGAAGAACTTCCTTGGTGGTAACATTGCCTACGGCTTCATCCAGTCCCTCAAGGAGTGCCTCTACTTTGTACTCTGCTGCTGGTGCATCAAGGAGATACTGGACTGACTGACTGAGACACTACGAGAGGGAGAGAGGGGCATGAGGGTGAGGTTCTCTTTCCTGCGTGTCTCTCTGGACGTGTTTCTCTTTTCCTCCTTTTCACTCTTTCTCTTCCGTTTTTCTCTCACCAGCTAAGATGTTAAACACAGCGTGTGAAGCGGTGTAAGTATGAGTCTTGTCATTACATACATTAGATACTGTGCATAGTTTGACTCCAAAATAGAAGATGTTTGCCAAACTGTTTTCTGACAACATAATTTCCTTTCAGCTACGGTACATGTCACCTGTTAAATATTCTACCAAATATGTAGGACTGTGTAGTATGTTATGGTTTACATGTTGTACTATATGGCCCTGGTGTGTGGATTTGCTCCTCTTTGTGCCCATGATGCAGTTCTGTATTCCTGCCTGGAGGCTTGAGAAACTGATGTGCTGCCTGGTGTATCAGAGGATCTCTGTTATTCTCTGATCCTGAGTCAGTCGGTCTGGAGACCTGCAGTGTGTGTGTGTGTGTGTGTGTGTGTGTGTGTGTGTGTGTGTGTGTGTGTGTGTGTGTGTGTGTGTGTGTGTGTGTGTGAAAAATCGTCTTAACACCAATCAGCTGATCCTAGACCTGTGGAGAAACCAAACCTGTGAGGCAATGGACATGGCTTTTGATGCTGCTTAGGTCATATTTAATTCCAAGTTTTATTAATTTCTGTACAGTCTTAATATGCAAGGAATAAAAATGAATGTAATATCTGATTTTGTTTGTGTGTGCTAACCAGAGTCAGGTGATGTGTGTGTGTGTGTGAGAAACAAAAAAGTGGAGCGTGACATCTGCCAATGTCATCATAGTGTCAGGTGGCACCACTCAACATCGGAAATGCATTGCGTATGGTATATTTTGCATACCCACTCTTATCACCTGCGTGTGTCAATCAATCTGAAAGTGTGCCCATTGAGCGACGCGAGAGAGCGATGATCATTGGCGAGATGGGCAAGGAGGGGTGGGACGTCAGAGAATGTCCTTCCCGGTTGGACAAGAGAGCGTGGCTCACGCAAGTGTCAAAGAGACTCTTCCAAGTACCGAAGCTGGATGCATTCAATTAATTTGGCAGAAAAGGATTGATACACAATTGCCATTTTTATAAGGTAAACAACGCGTGCTGTAGAAAATGTCATGTTACTTTGTGTTCTTGTTACTATTTTGTCGTTAGATGTGACTGTTTCCTGTTTCTCGACAGAGGTTAAAGTAACTATCTGTATTTTCGGTGGAAGGGATTAAAGTTTTTCATAGTAGGTTGACAGATTTAAACCTGTTATCTTTAATTGAATAGTACATGTTTTATAACGGATGTAGGAAAGTTTCAGTATTAATTAGTTCTATATTGTGATTATGATTATTTTTTTCTTGGTTCATCAATGTAGATGAGGTGTGACAGTTGTTGACATTTGAATACACACCTTCTTTGTCGACACTGAGATGACTAACATGCAAATTATGTGTCAGAGAGCGATGATTCATTGCCAGGTTTAGGATGAACACTTGTTTAAACATTTTACAGCCTAGCATCGACTACACAAGGCCAGCAGTGTAGCGTTGTGACCATTTTTGGTAATTTTCTTTCGCGGAGACACAGATAAAGATATATAATAGGCTGTTGGCACACAGACGGAAGAAGCATGTGACAATGCAAAAATATGTAATTTCAGATTAAAGAGAAACTCGTTTCAAAGCACATCGTTCTCTATTACCCAGGCCTATTTTAAGCAAATATAAAGAGGAAAAGGTGGTTTGCAGTGGACGCTTGTATAGGCCAAGTCTACTACCACTGGCGCCGATGCGTTTGTGAAGTTGATGGGTCAAGAGTGTGTCTCAGAAGTTCGCTACTCTGTCGAGAGCTCCATGGCTGTCAAATTAATACACCACTTCAGAGGTTTTGTCTAGAAGGGATACAGCTTTAGTCAAAATTGACTTTTCATAGCAGGTTTAAGATAAATTCTGCAGCAGGTTAGGCGAATGAAAGTAACAGGTTAGGTGAGCTAGGTTAAGATCAGGAAAAGGTTTGAGTTACCTAAAATGCAACTTTTGACTTCAATTTGACAAAAGCTGTATCCCTTCTAGACATGATCCACTTCAGAGAGCGAGTACGGAAGAATGAGGGTATCTTTCATTGACACATTTTTTTTCTTTAAACAAGCTAGATTTATTTTATATAAATATAATTATAGGCTACTTACTATAGGTTTAGAGAACATGTACTATTTACAGTGGCTATTTTAACATGTAAATCTTGGTGGGGCAATATATATATATCAACAATACATTAATTGCACTATAGTGGTGACAAACGGTGCTTTCTTATTGGCACCATGGAATGAATCCTTACCACTGCTACACCTGGCTATCAGCGGAGTCTTGTCTGGCAGCGACAGTTCATTCAGACTCATTTACTGTCTTTTATAAAACATAGCTGATTTGGCTGACTTAATGTTGAGGACAGAGGGTGCAGTTTTCACTTTGGGGGAAAATCGTGCCCAATTTAAACGGCCTTGCACTCAATTCTTGCTCGTACAATATGCATATTATTATGACTATTGGATAGGAAACACTCTCTAGTTTCTAAAACCGTTTGAATTATATCTGTGAGTAAAACAGAACTCATTTTGCAGCAAACTCCCTGACAGGAAGTGGAAAATCTGAAATCGATGCACTGTTCTAGGGCATGCCTATAAATGTCCTTGATATTTATTAGTATACATGCACTTCATAGGTCTTCCACTAGATGTCGACAGGCAGTGAGAGAAGAAATGGAGTGTATAACTTGATCTGGGGTCGAATAAAAGCTCTCGGCATGACGTGTCACCAGTTTCCTGTTTTCTGGAGAGCGTGTGAAGGGACCTGGTATTGCCTTCTGAAAGGCTGTCGTTATAGACGACTAATATCTCCGGCTTTGATTTTATTTGATAATGACAATATCATCGTAAAGTATTTTTTTCAATATAGTTTTATTAGATTATTGAAATTTATTCGGGACGTTAGGCGTGTTGCGTTGTGTGCCTTTGTTCAGGGGCTATGTACTGGTGCAGTGATCTGTGAGCTGCTCTGACAGCTGGTGCTAAAAGTTAGTGAGGGAGATATGAGTCTCCAGATTCAGTGATTTAAAAAAAAAAATAATAATAATAATAATTTTTTTTTTTTAAGTATTTCGTTCCAGTCATTGGCAGCAGAGAAGTGGAAGGAAAGGTGGCCAAAGGAGGAATTGGCTTTGGGGGTGACCAGTGAAATATAACTGCTGGAGCGCGTGCTACGGGTGGGTGCTGCTATGATGACCAGTGAGCTGAGATAAGGTGGGGCTTCACCCAGCAGACTTTTAGATGACCTTGAGCCAGTGGGTTTGGCGACGAATATGAAGCGAGGGCCAGCCAACGAGAGCACACAGGTCGCAGTGGTGGGTAGTATATGGGGCTTTGGTGACAAAACGGATGGCACTGTGATAGACTGCATCCAATTTGCTGAGTAGAGTGTTGGAGGCTATTTTGTAAATGACATCGCTGAAGTCAAGGATCGGTAGGATAGTCAGTTTTACAAGGGTATGTTTGGCAGCATGAGTGAAGGATGCTTTTTTCGAAAAAGGAAGCCGATTCTAGATATAATTTTGGATTGGATATGCTTAATGTGAGTCTGGAAGGAGAGTTTACAGTCTAACCAGACACCTAGGTATTTGTAGTTGTCCACATATTCTAAGTCAGGACTGTCCAGAGTAGTGATGCTGGACGGGCGGGCAGTTGTGGGCAGCGATCGGTTGAAAAGCATGCATTTAGTTTTACTTGCAGTTGGAGGCCACGGAAGGAGAGGTTAGTTAACAGTGTCCAAAGAAGGGCCAGAAGTAAACAGAATAAGTGTCTTATATCGACTGAAAGCTTAAATTCTTGTTAATATAACTGCATTGTCCAATTTACAGTAGCTATTACTGCGAAGAAATGGCATGCTATTGTTTGAGGAGAGCTCCTAACAAAACACTTTTTTCACCGCGATAGGTTTGATAAATTCCGCTCTGAAGGGGAAATGTGTACTTAAGTCCTGAAATCTTGCTCTGATTTATCATCTAAAGGGCCCAGAGATAACATGAAGTGTCGTTTTGTTAGATAAAATAATTTTTCATATCCTAAAAAGGTCCATATAGCATGCACGATCAATTTTGTATTTCCACTCGTTCAATTTGCCATGAAAGGAATCTGTGAAAAGCTCACCCTAAACGTTGTTAGAACGAGTCAAATCACATTTATATGTATTCCTCAGAGATCCTAGAAGGTAACAAGACTTCACTATGTCGTTAGGGGTGTAGTATATCCTATAGGACACCATATTTGGTCAGAGTGCGATGCCTTAATGGCACGCCGATGACGCGGGCGGTCATCACTTGAACTACTGTAGCTTTGTCAAATATGCACCAATCGGGGTCAAACAAGGCCAGCTAGATAGCCAATGAGCTGGGCTTTACCATGCATATGTCGTAAAATGTAGCTACTAACCTTGTACGACAGCATCCCTTTTCATTTTGTACAAAAATTATAAGGGTATTCACAGTTATGAAAACGGGTTTTGCAAATGTTGAACGTATAATATGGCTACTAAAACTTGGAAAGCTAAAGTATACAGATTTGATGATATTCTTGCTGAAAAATGTTATATGAATGCGAATGTCTCCTTCATGATTTGCCCAAATGTACCTGGGGACTTCACACTAAAAGTCTTGTAGTTCACTCATACTTCAAGTTATCCATCTGAAACTTTGCACATACGCTGCTGCCATCTTGTGGACACCATCGGAATTACAACCAGTGATGGCTACAACTGTGACCTTTCTCTTCCATTTCAAAGATGGTGGTAGAAGACCGGTTGTTTTTTCCTTTGTATTTTCTTCTACCAGATCTATTGTGTTTATATTATCCTACATTCAATTCACATTTCCACTAACTTCAAAGTGTTTCCTTTCAAATGGTACCAACAATATGCATATCCTTGCTTCAGGGCCTGGGCTAGAGGATTATAGATTTTGGTATGTCATTTAGGTAAAAATAAAAAAAGGGGGCTATCCCTAAGAAGTTTTAAAACAAATGTGGTTTCTACTGACAATTGAGATGTACTAACTATGTCATAATGGGACAACGAGCGGATAAGAAGCATTCCATAATTTCGATTAAGACAATGAGTGAGCTAGGATGGACATAGTCAATATAACTTTGTTCAGCAGTTTTGAAATGTACAGCGACAGAATTCAGAACATGGGCTGTTCCTCTGGTTCTGACTTGGTGTACAGGTAGAAAACAATAATAAAAATAAAGGGGGCATATATGCAGACAATGAAAGCTCTTACAATATTTGATGATTACGTTTCTCTAAAACATGGCTATAGGCTACTTGTACACCACCAAGTCAGAACAGTACAGAACAGGGCGGCAGGTAGCCTAGTGGTTAGAGCGTTGGACCAGTAACCGAAAGGTTGCTAGTTCAAATCACCGAGCTGACAAGGTAAAAAAAAATAGTTCTGTTCCTGAACAAGGCAGTTAACCCACTGTTCCTAGGCCGTCATTGAAAATATGAATTTGTTCTTAACTGACTTGCCTAGTTAAATGAAGGTAAAATATATATATATATATATATATATATATATATATTTTTTTTTTTATTATGAGGGGGAAAGGGACCAAATTATTAGGGTGAGGCACATGGCTTACTACACAACATATTACTTTCTTAGCTATAGTATACATATCTCCCTGCAATATTACATTTATGCAGCAGCATACAATACATTTTTGGACTCACCTTGTGTTGTGGTCACTTGAACAGGAAGGTGGCGCAGCGGTCCTTTGTGGGCAATTTCTGTCATCAAACTTTGTCATCAAAGTCTGGCATTCTCTGGATTTATGGTGCTTTCTAGACAGCTGGGAACTCAGTGGGGGAAAAACAAGGTGAGCTCTAGAAAGAGGCCCAAGTCCCGACTTGTTATTTAGAGATGGATGACCGTTCAAAACGTATTTTCCCAGTCTGAGCTTTTTTTTTTTTTTTTTTACACGTTCCCAGTTGTCTGAAACTCACTGAAGTCTGAGATTTCCCAGTTGTTTTGAATGCTGTAGAAGTCTGAGTTGACAGCATGGCTAATGTATTCACCCTTTTATGGCCCATGGTGTTTGAATGTTTATACTTTTAAGCTTGGAAAGAGACCCTCAAACCCAGACTTGGACTACACACCACCTCCACTGAATAGCAGGCTAGTGATTGCTTTGCAATGTTTGTAGTTAGCCACTGATTCCTTCCAAACCACTCATTGTTGAATTTTAAATTTCCAACTTGTTGTGTAATGTTTATGTCCAATTACCGATGAGCAACGATACATTTTATGTATAATTTCTCTTCATATGACAAGTATTGAAAGGATTTGCCAGTAGATTGTTGACTTGGTTCCTGATTTTGACTGTTAGCTAGGACATTGAAAGTATGATGTTGACATGATCAGTCCAATCAAAGCTTCGGTAGACATGTGATTTGACAACATTTTATCTGTGGCCAAAGACCTTGAGCCTTCTTGGATGGGTACCCAAGTGGCTTGAATTTAAGCTCTACACGTAGATTTTGCGGTGACTCAGTGTCCCCATGAGACACCTGCATTTTGGAGCTGCCTTGCTCAAGAAAGCGAAAAAGAGACTATGCGGATTTATTAACTCAATGATTGTTTGCAAACTGACATTAATGCAAAAAAAATACATGTATATATGTGTTATTTGTATATTTTTAGCTCTGCCCTGAATGACGGGTCGCCACTGCCTCTTTAAATGCTCCACAGTTGAGACAGTGGCGCTCCTTCAGAATGCGTGTGCATGTTTGATTGATTCACCAGGGCACTGTTCGCTCTCTCTGTCTTGGAGTCTATCTCATTGGCTCTATATTTAGCTAGGCTAATATCTATATTTAAGTCATTCCGCGATATGCTCCACAATCCTCCGTTGGCCCTAGGTGACGTTCAACAGGCCTCTCATGGGAAGAGCCTGATTAGAAGACCTAAATGACTGTGGGACAGAGAAGAGACATGGGGGACTGAAGTGTGTCATGCTGTGATCTGACAGAAGTGGCATGATTGAAGATGGTGTCAGACACAATGACAATAATAACCCGTATTGGAAGTAGCCTAAAGTCCAATTTAATAGAAGAACATACTTTTGAAAGTAGACAGGATACTTTTTTCTAGGCTTTCCAGAAACATACTAATGCATGTATGCAGTTTATTGCACCGTTTTATAATCCTGTCAAGTATTTTCAGTCAGTTGGTTTCTGCTCCAGTAATTTCAGCCTGAGTGGAGGTGCCTCCTGCACTTCCTGGCCAGACATAGAATCACAATGACTAGAATGGACTAGCTCTCTAAAATCCACCATACAATAAACTTTGAGAAAGGCACAATAAAATAGATTGTGTTTGGCATCAATTAATCGAACATTAAATAAATACTGGGCCTTCCTGCACCTGATATGGCTCCTGGTGTAGGCCAATCCACTGCTCCTTTGGGAATGTCTGTTCTACTAATTCTAATTCTACAATGGCCCGAGCCATAGTAACCCCTGTCTCTGCCAAAGCATGCGTCAGCCAGTCAGAAGCCAGGGTAGCCACAATGTTAGCAACACACACTATACTACTAATGAAGGACTGAATGCAATCACATGAGTGTGCACTTCATGTACGTACACACACACACACACACACACACACTTCCCGTGCATGTAAAAACAGAGGATGTAAATGAGGAGTTTAAGCAGCAGAATGAGGAGTGGAACAGTACTGTAGCATACTGATGCTGTAGGGCCTTCAGTAGCAGAATGAGGAGTAGAACAGTACTGTAGCATACTGATGCTGTAGGGTCTTCAGTAGCAGAATGAGGAGTAGAACAGTACTGTAGCATACTGATGCTGTAGGGTCTTCAGTAGCAGAATGAGGAGTGGAACAGTACTGTAGCATACTGATGCTGTAGGGCCTTCAGTAGCAGAATGAGGAGTGGAACAGTACTGTAGCATACTGATGCTGTAGGGCCTTCAGTAGCAGAATGAGGAGTGGAACAGTACTGTAGCATACTGATGCTGTAGTAGGGCCTTCAGTAGCAGAATGAGGAGTAGAACAGTACTGTAGCATACTGATGCTGTAGGGCCTTCAGTAGCAGAATGAGGAGTGGAACAGTACTGTAGCATACTGATGCTGTAGTAGGGCCTTCAGTAGCAGAATGAGGAGTGGAACAGTACTGTAGCATACTGATGCTGTAAGGTCTTCAGTAGCAGAATGAGGAGTGGAACAGTACTGTAGCATACTGATGCTGTAGTAGGGCCTTCAGTAGCAGAATGAGGAGTGGAACAGTACTGTAGCATACTGATGCTGTAGGGCCTTCAGTAGCAGAATGAGGAGTGGAACAGTACTGTAGCATACTGATGCTGTAGGGTCTTCAGTAGCAGAATGAGGAGTAGAACAGTACTGTAGCATACTGATGCTGTAGGGCCTTCAGTAGCAGAATGAGGAGTGGAACAGTACTGTAACATACTGATGCTGTAGGGACTTCAGTAGCAGAATGAGGAGTGGAACAGTACTGTAACATACTGATGCTGTAGGGTCTTCAGTAGCAGAATGAGGAGTGGAACAGTACTGTAGCATACTGATGCTGTAGGGCCTTCAGTAGCAGAATGAGGAGTGGAACAGTACTGTAGCATACTGATGCTGTAGGGTCTTCAGTAGCAGAATGAGGAGTAGAACAGTACTGTAGCATACTGATGCTGTAGGGCCTTCAGTAGCAGAATGAGGAGTGGAACAGTACTGTAGCATACTGATGCTGTAGGGCCTTCAGTAGCAGAATGAGGAGTGGAACAGTACTGTAGCATACTGATGCTGTAGGGTCTTCAGTAGCAGAATGAGGAGTGGAACAGTACTGTAGCATACTGATGCTGTAGGGTCTTCAGTAGCAGAATGAGGAGTGGAACAGTACTGTAGCATACTGATGCTGTAGGGTCTTCAGTAGCAGAATGAGGAGTGGAACAGTACTGTAACATACTGATGCTGTTGGGCCTTCAGTAGCAGAATGAGGAGTGGAACAGTACTGTAGCATACTGATGCTGTAGGGCCTTCAGTAGCAGAATGAGGAGTGGAACAGTACTGTAACATACTGATGCTGTAGGGTCTTCAGTAGCAGAATGAGGAGTGGAACAGTACTGTAGCATACTGATGCTGTAGTAGGGCCTTCAGTAGCAGAATGAGGAGTGGAACAGTACTGTAGCATACTGATGCTGTAGGGTCTTCAGTAGCAGAATGAGGAGTGGAACAGTACTGTAGCATGCTGATGCTGTAGGGCCTTCAGTAGCAGAATGAGGAGTGGAACAGTACTGTAGCATACTGATGCTGTAGTAGGGCCTTCAGTAGCAGAATGAGGAGTGGAACAGTACTGTAACATACTGATGCTGTAGGGCCTTCAGTAGCAGAATGAGAAGTGGAACAGTACTGTAGCATACTGATGCTGTAGGGCCTTCAGTAGCAGAATGAGGAGTGGAACAGTACTGTAGCATACTGATGCTGTAAGGTCTTCAGTAGCAGAATGAGGAGTGGAACAGTACTGTAGCATACTGATGCTGTAGGGTCTTCAGTAGCAGAATGAGGAGTAGAACAGTACTGTAGCATACTGATGCTGTAGGGTCTTCAGTAGCAGAATGAGGAGTGGAACAGTACTGTAGCATACTGATGCTGTAGGGTCTTCAGTAGCAGAATGAGGAGTGGAACAGTACTGTAGCATACTGATGCTGTAGGGCCTTCAGTAGCAGAATGAGGAGTGGAACAGTACTGTAGCATACTGATGCTGTAGGGCCTTCAGTAGCAGAATGAGGAGTGGAACAGTACTGTAGCATACTGATGCTGTAGGGCCTTCAGTAGCAGAATGAGGAGTGGAACAGTACTGTAGCATACTGATGCTGTAGGGCCTTCAGTAGCAGAATGAGGAGTGGAACAGTACTGTAGCATACTGATGCTGTAGGGCCTTCAGTAGCAGAATGAGGAGTGGAACAGTACTGTAGCATACTGATGCTGTAGGGCCTTCAGTAGCAGAATGAGGAGTGGAACAGTACTGTAGCATACTGATGCTGTAGGGTCTTCAGTAGCGTGGAACATTTAAAAAAAAAAATAATAATAATGTGTCATTTAGCTGACGCTCTTATACAGAGCAATTTGGGTTAAGTGCTTTGCTCAAGGGCACATCGACAGATTTCTTTTTTTTTACCTAGGCTGGTCAGAGAATCAAACCAGCAACCTTTCGATTATTGACCCAACGCTCATAGCCACTAGGCTACCTGCCGCCCCTACAGTGATGAACTGTAATGTAGCATACTGACTCTGTAAGGCCTTCAGTATCAGAATGAGAAGTGGAACAGTGAACTGTAATGTAGCATACTCTGTAAGGCCTTCAGTAGCAGAATGAGAAGTGGAACAGTGAACTGTACTGTATCATACTGACTCTGTAAGGCCTTCAGTAGCAGAATGAGAAGTGGAACAGTGAACTGTAATGTAGCATACTCTGTAAGGCCTTCAGTAGCAGAATGAGAAGTGGAACAGTGAACTGTAATGTAGCATACTGACTCTGTAAGGCCTTCAGTAGCAGAATGAGAAGTGGAATAGTGAACTGTACTGTATCATACTGACTCTGTAAGGCCTTCAGTAGCAGAATGAGAAGTGGAACAGTGAACTGTAATGTAGCATACTCTGTAAGGCCTTCAGTAGCAGAATGAGAAGTGGAACAGTGAACTGTACTGTATCATACCGACTCTGAGCGGATGGTCGGGGGGCCGGAACAAAATTACAAATAGTTTTAGACTGTAAATTGACCGCAAGAAGCCCAAACAGATACTTTTTCTTGACACTGTATCTGATCCCTTTGGAAATACCTGGATTTCTGCATAAATTGGTCATAGAATTTGATCTGATCTTCATCTAGGCCACAACAATAGCAGAAAGTCTTCTTAAACTTATAACACACAAATAATATGTTTTCTTGTCTATTGAACACACCATGTAAACATTCACAGTGCAGGGTGGGAAAAGTATGTGAACTCTTAGATTTAATAACTGGTTGACCCTCCTTTGGCAGCAATAAGCTCAACCAATAGTTTTCTGTAGTTGTGGATCAGACCTGCACAACGGTCAGGAGGAATTTTGGACCATTCCTCTTCTTTTTTTTTATAGGGCAGGGCAGCTCTAACCAACATCTCCAATCTCGTTTCATTGATTGGACTCCAGGTTAGCTGACTCCTGACTACAATTAGCTTTTGGAGAACTCATTAGCCTAGGGGTTCACATACTTTTTCCAACCTACACTGTGAATGTTTAAATGATGTATTCAATATAGACAAGAAAAATACAATAATTTGTGTGTTATTAGTTTAAGCACACTGTTTGTCTATTGTTGTGACTTAGATGAAGATCAGATCAAATGTTATGACTAATTTATGCAGAAATCCAGGTAATTCCAAAGGGTTCACATACTTTTTCTTGCCACTATGTTTGACTAAAATAATAATTTCAAACCTTGCTTACATTTGTATACAACACGTGTCTCTCTGTTATGCATGGGAATACTTGAGAACAGACTTATTGAATTAAAATCTCTTGGAGCTGATTTCCTGGTGATTTTACAGTCTTTTTAGTATCTGTACATAAAGCCTATAGCAATACTATTTAGGCCCTGGGGGCCTCTCTGCAGGTGTGCTGCCTTTCTCCTCTCCCTCTGGCCCTTACTCTATCAATCAATGTCATGTAATCGCCCATGACAGGCACACACTTGGTTTCCCAGGTTTAAATCAGTTGAAGGAAAGAATGAAAACCAGTAAACTGTGGACCTGGATTTCAATAATACTGGTCTACTGTAGGTCTATCTATAGCCTGTGCTGAAGTACTGTGTTTGACTTGCAGGTGCTGGACAGAGCCACGAGGGGACAATGTCTGACAGCAGTGGTGCTGCCAACAGCAATAGCTGGACTGTCCTCACAGCTGAGGTACGCTCTCTTTACACTTTAGTGTGTGTGTGCACTGCAGAGTTTACAAAAGTTTGAGTTTTGAACATTTGTTTTTCAAATGGGATTAATGTGTCACCATATGGGTCAATTAAATAATGTGTGTGTCTCAGGAGACTGTTGCTGAGACACTGAGGCCTGTAGAGGAGGGAACAGAGCACCATGAAGATACACCCAGTCATACTGCTGCAGAGAAACCTACTGGTACTCCCAGTCATACTGCTGCAGAGAAACCTACAGGTACTCCCAGTCATACTGCTGCAGAGAAACCTACAGGTACTCCCAGTCATACTGCTGCAGAGAAACATACAGGTACACCCAGTCATACTGCTGCAGAGAAACCTACAGGTACACCCAGTCATACTGCTGCAGAGAAACCTACAGGTACACCCAGTCATACTGCTGCAGAGAAACATACAGGTACACCCAGTCATACTGCTGCAGAGAAACCTACAGGTACTCCCAGTCATACTGCTGCAGAGAAACCTACAGGTACTCCCAGTCATACTGCTGCAGAGAAACCTACAGGTACACCCAGTCATACTGCTGCAGAGAAACCTACAGGTACACCCAGTCATACTGCTGCTGCAGAGAAACCTACAGGTACACCCAGTCATACTGCTGCTGCAGAGAAACCTACAGGTACACCCAGTCATACTGCTGCTGCAGAGAAACCTACAGGTACACCCAGTCATACTGCTGCAGAGAAACCTACAGGTACACCCAGTCATACTGCTGCTGCAGAGAAACCTACAGGTACACCCAGTCATACTGCTGCAGAGAAACCTACAGGTACACCCAGTCATACTGCTGCAGAGAAACCTACAGGTACACCCAGTCATACTGCTGCTGCAGAGAAACCTACAGGTTTATTGTAATGGTGAGAGATTAGCATGTCTTGGGGGTATGATATATAATGCCAGCCTCTCCTGTTATTGTAATGGTGAGAGGTTAGCATGTCTTGTGGGTATGATATTTGTGCGTCTAACTTTCTGACTCATCATTATTCACGATTCATTCAGGACTATCCATAATCATGGTAGCATCCACATAAATGTAGAAGTGTGTTTTGAAGTGTTTATTTACAGTAAAAGTGACTACAAAATGACACTACATTATTTACCATTCATTTCCATTGGGCGCAACACAATATGAAACACAACCAGAACAAACTGCAAATGCATCCAACAAGTTAGTAGAGTAACACGCTTACTGCAATCATTGTGTGCTAGGAATATGGGACCAAATACTAAACTTTGGACTAATTTAATACACATAATATAAATTAATTTGTCCCAGTACTTTTGGTCCCCTAAAATGTGAGGACTATGTACAAAAAGTTAGGTAATTTCTAAATGATATGGATGAATATACCCTCAAATTAAAGTTGAGTCTGTACTTTAACCTCAAGTCACTTTATCATTTCAAATCCAAAGTGCCAGAGTACAGAGCCAAAACGACAACAAAAGATTCCCTGTCCCAATACTTTCGGAGCTTACTGTATTGCCACATGAGAACCTACAGGTACACTACACATATTGCCACATGAGAACCTACAGGTACACAACACATATTGCCACATGAGAACCTACAGGTACACTACACATATTGCCACAGTGGCGATTTTAGCATGTAAATCTTGGTGGGGCAAACTCAAACATTTTTTTTTGATTCATGCCACTAAAGCCACTAAACAACACTACACAATACATGAATTGCACTATAACAGTAACAAACAGTGCTCACAAACTGTTGGGCCTACATAAAGCTGTCCCAACAGCAGAGCTTTCTTTTCAGCACCATGGAGTGAATCCTTACCACCACTACACCTGGCTGTCAGTGGAGCCTTGTCTGGCAGCGAAACAGTTCATTCAGCCTCATTTACTGCCTTTAAAAAAACATAGCTGATATGGCTGACTTGTTAAAACAAATGTGGTTTCTACTGACAATTAAGATGTACAAACTTGTGCCATAAGGGAACGATGAGCGGATAAGAATCAATCCGTCATTTTGATTAAGACATTAATGAGCGAGCTAAAATGGACGTAGTCAATATAACTTTGTTCAGCACTTTTGAAATATACAGTGACAGAATTCAGAACATGGGCTGTTCTTACAGTAGTATCCCTGTACACCAAGTCAGAACTGTAGGATCAATAAAGTGGTCATATAAGCAGACAATGAAAGCTCTTACAATATTCAGTGACTATATTTCTCTAAAACAGGCTATAGGCACAAGTCAGAACAGTAGGCTAAATTATGAGGGAGAAAGTTAACAAATCTATTAGGGTGAGGCACATGAGCTACTAATAGCTTACTACACAACATACTTCGCTTGAGTATACATATCTCCCTGGCATATTATATCATTTATGCAGCAGCATGCAAGACGTGTTTGGACTCACCTTGTTGTGCTCACTTGAACAGGAAGGTGGCGCAGCGGTCCTTCTTATGGGCAAATTTTGTCAGCATACTTTGTCATCAAAGTCTGGCATTCTCTGGATTTATGGTGCTTTCAAGACAACTGGGAACTCTGGGTGGGGGGGGGGGGGACAAGGTCAAATCATGATCTTTAGGTTGGAGCTTTAGAAAGAGGCTTGAGTTCCCGACTTAGAATTCAGTTGGATGACCATTCAAAACATATTTTCCCAGTCGGAACTCGTTTTATTTCCCAGAGTTCCCACTTGTCTTGAACTCACTCAAGTCTGAGATTTGTTTGTTCAAAACAACGGGGCAGATTTCGGAACTGGGAAATCTGACTTGAGTGAGTTTATCCTTTTAAGCTTGGAAAAGAGACCATTAAACCCAGACTTGGACCACACACCCTTTCCACTGAATAGCAGGCTAGTGATTGCTTTGCAACGTTTGCAGGTAGCCAATGATTCCTTCCAAACCACTCATTGTTGAATTTGCGATTTCCTACTTGTTGTGTAATGTTGGTCCAATGGCCGATGAGCAACGATGCATTTTGTATAATTTCTCTTCATATGACAATTATTGAAAATGATTTGCCAGTACATTATCGACTTGACTCATGATGACTGTTTACTAGCTAAGATTTTGAAAGTATCACGTTGACATGATCAGTCCAATCAAAGCTACGGTAGATAGTGTATTCAGACCCATTGACTTTTTCCACATTTTGTTACATTACAGCCTTATTTTAAAATGGATTAAAAAAAACTATCTACACACAATAACCCATCATGACAAAGCAAAAACGTTTTTTATTTTAGCAAATTTATGTATCACATTTACATAAGTATTTAGATCCTTTGCTCAGTACTTTGTTGAAGCACCTTTGGCAGCGATTACAGCCTCAAGTCTTCTTGGATATGACGCTACAAGCTTGGCACACCTGTATCTGAGGAGTTTCTCCCATTCTTCTCTGCAGATACTCTCAAGCTCTGTCAGGTTGGATGGGGAGCATCGCTGCACAGCTATTTTCAGGTCTCTCCAGAGATGTTTGATTGGGTTCATGTCCAGGCTCTGGCTGGGCCACTCAAGGACATTCAGAGACTTGTCCTGAAGCCACTCCTGCATTGTCCGGGCTGTGTGCTTAGGGTCGTTGTCCTGTTGGGAGATGAACCTTCGCCCCAGTCTGAGGTCCTGAGCTCTCTGGTGCAGGTTTTCATCAAGGATCTCTCTGTACTTTGCTACGTTCATCTTTCCTTCAATCCTGACTAGTCTCCCAGTCCCTGCCGCTGAAAAACATCCCCACAGCATGATGCTGTGGTCGCAATTGTAAATGAGAACGTGTTCTCAATTTGCCTACCTGGTTAAATAAAGGTTAAATAAAAAAAAATAAAAAAAAATTAAAAAATGCTGCCACCACAATGCTTCACTGTAGGGATGGTGCAAGGTTTCCTCCAGACGTGACACTTGGTATTCAGGCCAAAGAGTTCAGCACTCCACTATGGAGTGCTGTCAAAGTGACCATAGGGTTCTCGGGCCTTTCTCCCCCGATTGCTCAGTTTGGGCGGGCGGACAGTTCTAGGAATAGTCTTGGTGTTTCCAAACTTCTTCCATTTTAGAATGATGGAGGCCACTGTGTTCTTGTGGACCTTCATTGCTGCATAATCTCCCCGTAGATTTTGCGTTGACGTAGTGTCCCCATGAGTGACAGAACACTGACCCAATCACGACCCAACTAGAGAACATTTCCAACCCCTTCGATCTGTATTTTCCGCTGGCTGCCCCACCACCACAGAAAGCGCTGAGCCTGGCAAAAACACCTGCATTTTGGAGCTGCGATACTCAAGAAATGTGAAAAGAGACCATGTTTGTATGCAGCGTTATTAACTCATTGTTTGCAAACTGATATGTGAAACGTATTAATGCCAAATAACATACAAAACAGGTGGGGCTCTGCCCTGCCGTGAATGACGGGTCGCAACTGCAATAGTAGAACCTACAGGCACTAATACTGTTATACTACTTAACCTCTAACATGTCTGTCTGTCTATCAGAGAGTAGGCCTGGGGAGGATGCAGTGTCTGCTGAAGAGTCTCACTCTGTGAAGCTACAGCAGGTTAGAGATCCATCTCTATTGATACCCCACCTAGGATCATATCTAGCTAGAGGAAACACTGACTGGTCTTGGACTCTAACAGTTGTTTCACATCCATCCCCAGGAGACCCAGGAAACACAACCAGAGAGAGACAAGGATTACACCCCTGTTGTAGAGAGTCCCACCCATGACCTTCCCTTTGACCCTGCCCTTGACTCCACCTCTGCTAGTGTTGCTCCTCCGAGCTCTCTGTTAGAAGTCCCCGCCCCCACAGGCCGTGACCCAGATACACACAGCCAATCCAGAAGCCTTCCTGGGAATCCAGCCCCTCCCATCTCTGACCCTGATTCGTTCTCTGACTCCTACACCCACATTAGCTCCTCCCCCGACCTTGAAGAGCCCCCTGCCTTGCTGCTCAACACTGAGCCACCGGAAGAGGTGGGGCTTGTACAGGAAGCGGAGGGGTATATACAGGATGTGCATCATCATTATGAGGAGGGGCTTGGGCCGGAAGAGGAGGAGTCTGATCTGTCTGAGGTCGGGGCCAAGACAGGTGAGACACAAGGCATCTGTCTGGAGCATCGTAACAACATTAGCTTCACTGTCACTTCTCCTTACAATGTAGTTTGTGTAAACTGTCCCTTTTAAAGCTAATGTTCAGTGGCTATAACTCCTCTCTTTCTCCCTGGGCCAGACTCCCATCTGGAAGCAGAGGTGGTGGGGGAGGAGGAAGGGGTGTCAGGGGTGAGGAGGAGGAGGGGGTCTCTCCTGGCGGCTCTGGAGCGGATCGGAAGGAAGGAGGACGAGGAGGAGGAGGAGGATGAGTTCCGGATTCCGCAGCAGAGGGAGCAAGAGGAGACTGGTTTCTCTCTCAACAAGTGCATCCTAGGAGCTGTCATACTGCTGGGCCTCGGAACCATCTTCTTCTCAGGTGTGTGTCTCTGCAGTTTCTGTTGTCATGGTAACATACAATATTGTTACCTTTAAGTGACCTGTGTATGACCTACACACACCTGTATGTCACCTGTGCCTGTCTCTTCTCTATGACGGTAACACAACGTGCTTCACATAATGATGAATGATTAGACTAAAGGGATTTGTCCCCCACATCACAGCTAGTCAGTAGTGTGTTGGTTGAAGTAGTGGTCACAGATAAAGGTCTATCTGAGACTGTATTATGTCTACAGGTGTCTTCATGGACCTGGATGGTGGTAGGTTGTGTATGTGTGTGTGTGTGTGTGTGTGTGTGTGTGTGTGTGTGTGTGTGTGTGTGTGTGTACCAGAGGAAAAGAGGAGTGTTATGCGATTAACACTCGCATGCTTGGTTGATAGTGCTCTCTATGCTTTCCCAAGATGCACTGCTCTTTCTAGATCTACACTGTATATAATATTACTATTCAATGAATGTTAGAAATTAATATTCGCTTAATGATTTAGTTTTTTCCCCCCTGTGTAACTGAAGGGCTACTTAGCCAATTGCAAATGACAAGTGCATGTTGATAATGATAACATGTGTGTGTGCATGCTGAGGGGGCTTTGTGCAGGTGATGTTGCCTGCCCATCCTCATGACACCGTTTGACTGTTTTGATGCATCATGTTGTTTCTCAATGCTTTGATGAGGAAGCTCCTGACATGCACTGATGCACTGTGTGTTGCATTCCATCCTTGTGTTTTGTTGTCATGGTGATAGTGCATCCTAGTGTTTGTGTGTAGAGTGACGTGTATTGTCCCCAATGATCTATCTATTATGTGATATGATGTCTGTGGTTGTCTCCATTGTCTTTATGATGCATTATACTTGTTATAACAGTGATATAATGCATTGTAACATTCTGTGTCAGTCTTGTGATGTGTTATAACAGCTGTTGTCCTTCCAGAGGGGGACTATGATGCCAGGGAGCTGAGAGAAACAGAGGTGGTGGGAAAACAGGTCAGCCTCTTTCTCTATATATCTTATTCCCCTCTAACTTCAAAATTCAAATGGTAGTGTGTGTGTAATGTTTGTCTGTGTGTCTGTTTGTCTGTGTGTCAAAGGAATGGCTGAATCCTGAGGTTCCTCTTCCTCTTGACAGTACAGACCAACTGAATAAACTGGCTAAAGAAGACCCACGGATAGCTGTACTGCAAGCCCAACTCATGGTAGGCCCCTCGCTGTGTCTCTCTCTCTCTTCCTCTCTCTCTCTCTTTCTGACCTAATGTACAACTGTGTGTGTGTGTGCTGCCTATATTCTCAAAGGGTCCTCTTTTCTTTAAAAAAAATGTAATCAGGCACAGAAAGAGGAGCTAAAAGTAGCCCAGCAGGAGGCGGAGGATGGAGGGAAGGAGAGAAAGAAGAGAGAGGAGGTGGAGAAGGAGCACGGTAGGCTGAAGAAAGAGATGACATCGCTCCCTGTCCTTCAGAAGGAGAACGAGAGGATGAAGAGAGAGCTGGAGTCTGTTCCTGTCTTACAGAAGGATCTAGAGACACTCAGAGCCACAGTGACTGAACTAAAACACAGCACAGGTACTTAGGAGTAGACCTGGCTTCAAATACTATTTAAAATAATTTACAATACTGTACTTCAGCTGGGCTTGATTGAGAATGCCTGGCACAATAAAATTGTCTTAACTGCAAACCCCGCCCACCTGGTACACCAGGCATGCTAAAGCCATCCCTAAAAGTATTTGGAAGATTTCCAATAGTATTTGAACCCACAGGTCTGTGTAGGAGAGAGGGAGGGGAGTAGGGAATGTGAAGGCGGGAGGAAGAGGACAGGGGGAAAGAGCTAGCTAGTGACACTAATAGCCACAGTGACTGAACTAGCACACACACACAGACACACACACACACACAACATGTACATGTACACAAACACAAAAATGTCTAATTCTCTTAATTTCTTTCCTTAGCCAAAGAAGCAGCATCACCTCCAGTCTCTGCCTCTGTCCCGCCCCACTCTGGCCAAGCTGGGGATGACAGCCAGAACACAGCCGGAACAATAGAGAGGGAGGGCAAGAAACCAGGGAAGGGAGAGAAAACAGATCAAAAAGAGTTGAAGGAAGAGAAAACGGATTGGAATAAGGGAGGGAAGACAGATTGGAATAAGGTAGGGAAGACGGATTGGAATAAGGTAGGGAAGACGGATTGGAATAAGGGAGGGAAGAAGGATTGTGAGGTAGAAAAAGAGTGGAGAAGTGGAAAATATGACCAGGAGAAAGAAGGAAAAGAGGAGAAAGAGTGGAAGAAGAAAGAAGACAAGAAGGGAGAATGGAAGAAAGATAAATCTAGCAGAGGGGATGAGGGCAAACCATGGAAGGACAGAGGAAACATTATTGAATGGAAGGAGAAGAGTGAGAAAAAAGACTGGAAGGTGGAGAAAGATTGGAAAAAGGGAAAACCTGAAAGATGGAGTGATAGCAAGGAGTGGAAAAAAGGCAAGGGCGAGCAGAAGGGAAAAGAAGAGAAAAATCAAAAGAAAGGAGGTTGGGTTGAGTGGAAGGGAGAGAAGGAGTGGAAGAACGACAGGGATGACTACAAGGACCTTGGCAAAGGATGGAAGGAGAGAGGAGAGAAAAAGGAGTGGAAGGGAGAGAAGAATGGAAAAGAGGACAAAAATCTAAGAAAAGGAGGTTGGAATGAGGGCAGGGATGAGTGGAAGGGAAAGAAGAATGGAAAAGAGGACAAAAATCTAAGAAAAGGAGGTTGGAATGAGGGCAGGGATGAGTGGAAGGGAGAGAAGAATGGAAAAGAGGACAAAAATCTAAGAAAAGGAGGTTGGGATGAGGGCTGGGATAAGTGGAAGGGAGAGAAGAATGGAAAAGAGGACAAAAATCTAAGAAAAGGAGGTTGGGATAAGGGCAGGGATGAGTGGAAGGGAGAGAAGGAGTGGAAGAACGACAGGGATGACTACAAAGACCTTGGCAAAGGATGGAAGGAGAGAGGAGAGAAAAAGGAGTGGAAGGGAGAGAAGAATGGAAAAGAGGACAAAAATCTAAGAAAAGGAGGTTGGAATGAGGGCAGGGATGAGTGGAAGGGAAAGAAGAATGGAAAAGAGGACAAAAATCTAAGAAAAGGAGGTTGGAATGAGGGCAGGGATGAGTGGAAGGGAGAGAAGAATGGAAAAGAGGACAAAAATCTAAGAAAAGGAGGTTGGGATGAGGGCTGGGATAAGTGGAAGGGAGAGAAGAATGGAAAAGAGGACAAAAATCTAAGAAAAGGAGGTTGGGATAAGGGCAGGGATGAGTGGAAGAGAGAGAAGGAGTGGAAGAACGACAGGGATGACTACAAAGACCTTGGCAAAGGATGGAAGGAGAGAGGAGAGAAAAAGGAGTGGAAGGGAGAGAAATATTGGACAAAGAAAGACGTCAGTAAAGAGTGGAAGAGTAAGGACAACAGGAGAGAAAATGAGTGGTCTGATGGAAATAGAAAGATGGAAGGCTTGAAGGAGAGAAACGGTGGAAACTGGGAAAAGGACAGAGGGAATGAGAAGGACCACCACCACTACTCTAAGGAAGGGGAGAAAGAGAGGAGAAAGAGAGAAAAGGGCCCACCCCAAACCCACCGCAGACCCCACCTTGAGCAACCTGACTACTGGAGTCACCAGAGAGAACGACTGCAGCACAAACCCAACCCTCAAACCCACTGCAGTTCAGTGGAGGCCTGCGCCCAGGCAGAGGGGCTGCTCCCTGTCACCATGCCGGAGTTTGAGGCCCTGCTCCTGGGTTACCTGGTCAAGGCAGAGAGGGTGGGGGTGGAGGCCTCCAAGAGGGAGGAGCTCAGTAAGCTAACCAAGGAGTTCTTCAGTGACGGAGTGTTCGTTCATGACCAGATGAGCTTCAAGGACTTTGTGGAGGATGTGGATGACATCTTAGAGGATATGGTGGAGGATGAGGAGGTAGAGGAGGAGATGGATGACTTTGAGGAAGAAGCCATGAACAGGTTTTCAGTTCCAGGGGGAGGAGAGAGGGAGAAGTGGAGGAAGGAGAGTGGGAGAGGACGGGTGTGATGGAGTGAGAAAGGGAGTCAATGCATGTCAGGAGGAGCGGAAAGATGGAGGTTTAGGAAAATAGATGGATGTGCTGCAAGGTAGAATTTAGGAGGAGCAACACACACATACATATATATACTACCACCGTTCAAAAGTTTGGGGTCATTTAGAAATGTCCTTGTTTTTGAAAGAAAAACACTTCTTTTTTTTTTGTCCATTAAAATCAAATTGATCAGAAATACAGTGTAGACACTGTTAATGTTGTAAATTACTATTGTAGCTGGAAACTGCTGATTTTTAATGGAATATCTACATAGGCGTACAGAGGCCCGTTATCAGCAATCATCACTCCTGTGTTCCAATGGCACGTTGTGTTAGCTAATCCAAGTTTATAATTTCAAAAGGCTAATTGATCATTAGAAAACATTCGTGTCTAGTTTGAGAAACAGATGCCTCAAGTCCTCAACTGGCAGCTTCATTAAATAGTACCCGCAAAACACCAGTCTCAACGTCATCAGTGAAGAGGCGACTCCGGGATGCTGGCCTTCTAGTCAGAGTTGCAAAGAAAAAGACAAATCTCAGACTAGCCAATAAAAATAAAAGATTAAGATGGGCAAAAGAACACAGACACTGGACAAAGGAACTCTGCCTAGAAGGCCAGCATCCCGGAGTCGCCTCTTCACTGTTGACGTTGAGACTGGTGTTCTGCGGGTACTATTTAATGAAGCTGCCAGTTGAGGACTTGTGAGGTGTCTGTTTCTCAAACTAGACACTCTAATGTACTTGTCCTCTTGCTCAGTTGTGCACCGGGGCCTCCCACTCCTCTTTCTATTCTGGTTAGAGACAGTTTGCGCTGTTCTGTGAAGGGAGTAGTACACAGCGTTGTATGAGATCTTCAATTTCTCGCATGGAATAGCCTTTGTAGATATTCCATTAAAAATCTGCTGTTTCCATCTACAATTGTAATTTACAACATTAACACTGTTTCTAATCAATTTGATATTTTAATGGACAAAAAAGTTGATTTTCTTTCAAAAACAAGGACATTTCTAAGTGACCCCAAACGTTTGAATGGATATATATATATATATATATATATATATATATATATATATATATATATATATATATATATATATATACACACATACACACATACACACACACACACACACACAGTCTTGTATATCTAACCTTGTATAACTAACCCATTCAAAATCCTCTACCCAAAATGAATCCTTAAACCTAGCTCCTAACCCTGAACTTAATTCTAACCATAACACTAATTCTAACCTTAACCATAAACCCCCTAGAAATAGCATTTGACCTTGGGGACTAACAAAATGCCCCCAGTTGGTCAAATTTGTTTGTTTACTATTCTTGTGGGGACTTCTGGTTCCCACAAATATAGTGAAACATGTCCAAACACACACTATCTACTAATGTCTTTAATCTTATGCTGTTTTCCATTTCAACAGTTTAAAAGTCTGAATGAATCATGTATTACACACACACACACACACACACACACACACACACACACACACACACACACACCTCAGGCATTCATTTGAGAGGGATATGTGAAGTTGTTGATGGGAGTAGAGAGAGAGACTAGCAGGCCAGTGGCACTGAGGAAACGGAGACCCATCCAGCAGTCTTAATAAAGATAGTGGGAGGGGACTAGAATTTGTCTCTCAATGGCCAATCCCAAATCAACCCCTCGCCTAACCTCTTACTGTACTGTACCCAAGCACATAGGAAACCAAACCACCCAGGATCGCTAGCCTAAAACAGGGGTGTAACACTTGTCTGTTTCATAAAGAGGAGTGTGTTTCCCCTGTAGATTACACTATGCATCGTGCACTGCCAAGTTAACCCTTTCACTGGCCGCGTGTAGTGTTGGTAGCTCTCATTCATGTCAATCATTTCTGTTAACTTATTTATTAATAACTTCATTTTTGTTTGTGAGACGTGGTCTTTAAAAGTCATTAAAGGATAGATTTCCAAAGTGACTGAAGTACTGAGGAGGAGTGAATGTAACGTGATGCAGGCCTTTATTTTCATGTCAATGTTTAACAGGTTGTAAATAGTGCAGTAAAACACCACACACTTACAAAACATTTGAATGATATATTATATTTAAAATAAAATAGAGGATTTTAGAAATGTCAGAAGGCACATTAACTTGCTTTGGAGACAATGTAATATGTTGACCATGCATCCATCCTTTTGGATAAAGAGGGAATGTATTGAAAACACTAAAACGTCTTTACTTTTGCTTATGTTGCAACAGTTCTTATGAAGCAGAATGCTCATGGTACTTAAGATAAGGATTGTCTTCAGGAAAGAGAAGAGATGGATGTTGTGGTTCAACTTGACTTTACAGTCCTGTATTTACCAGTTATTTACTTACATAGTAGAATGATCATCAGAATAACCACCTAATAACTTTTGTATTATTTTTTAAACTATTAATTGTAATAGTTTCTAATTCTGTTGAATTCTTTGAGATAAGTACCAAAAGGTATGACTTGTTACCATAGTTTTATAGTAAATACCTGGTAGATACCAGATGAAGCAGGGCTGTAAAATAAAGTCTTACTGATGCCCTATGTTTACATGATGGTAACTGTGTAAAACTGATGATTGACAAGCCCATATCCACTCATTAAAACATTGATTGAATGGACATTCAAGTTGAACCAGGTGGGCTTACAGCAGCATCTTTGAAAACTCCTTTGTGTGCTTTAAATGTAATATGGTACGATTGTGATAAAAGCAACCTAATAAATGAAGCTTTGACCTTCTGAAGAACAGTTGTCGTGTTGTTGTGTCCAAAATGTCAGCTTCATGCCAACTGATGTGAGAATGAAAAGGATTGCTGTTCTGTCCATTACAGGTCTGTTCTGTCCCTTACAGGTCTGTTCCGTCCCTTACAGGTCTGTTCCGTCCCTTACAGGTCTGTTCCGTCCGTTACAGGTCTGTTCCGTCCGTTACAGGTCTGTTCCGTCCGTTACAGGTCTGTTCCGTCCGTTACAGGTCTGTGCCGTCCGTTACAGGTCTGTGCCGTCCGTTACAGGTCTGTTCCGTCCGTTACAGGTCTGGTAATTCCCCTTCAGCACTTCACAGCAACAGTGAACCTCTATCTGACTATTTTAAACCTGCACAACAACTTCTGCAGTCAAGACATTGTTTTCACTTCCCTTTTCTCAAGACATATTTAAAGGTTGTTCTCTAGTATTCTGCACCAGACTGGAGCTGTCTAGGTGTCGACAGAAGTACTGTAAGCAGAAGTACAGATCTGTCCCTCCATAGAAGCACAGAGGTCTGGCAAAAGAAGACAGTTTTTAAACACGGAACACTGAGGTGAGCAGTCCTATTTCACTTTGACTGTCCTATTCTTCACTTGTAAAGTCCATTTTAGTTTCCTATCAGCTGGTATGTACTTGGTATTTAATGATTGTGTTAAAGGAATTTTGATTCCTGTTTATTAACCAATTCAATTAAAACACTCTGCCCATAAATAAGAATTTGTAAGATAACTATCAGCATAAAATGGACAGATACCAGTCTTAAAATCAATCAATCAATAGTGTTTATTCTCGAGAGTACTGAATCATAGTACAATTTACATCAGGTTATATAATAAAGATGATGTCATAGGTTTTAATGTCCAACCTCCTCTCGGATACAATGGCAATACAGTTCGAGTTCTCATTACTGTCTGCCACCTGTTCAACTATCTACAACCAACTCAAGGTCTTTCCCCTCCCTGGGTAGAGACATCATTCTAGCCTGTCTGAAGATACCCATTTTTTTCTAACAAGGAACACATAACATTCAACATTTATGAGTTATAATTCTAAGTCAAATGTATACATATTTTAGTCATTCAACACAAAAATCCCGTAACATATCCACCCTATGACTAAATATTATACCTTTAATCGTACTTCTAGTTTTATTAGAAATATTAAAAAGCACAATTCTATTTTTATTAGAAATATTTCTTGTTTTCCAAATACAACCTAAATCAACCACAACACAACTGTTTGTAATGTGCCAGGCCATACAATAATAGTGTCCTTCTGTAACTGTGAAAGGAGGAATGGAGGTAATGGGCACATGGGGATAAAGGTTATGCAGATCAAAGCAACTGTCATTGTCTGGCTTCACTGCCTTCATGAACAGCTTCATCATACAGGCCATTCCCCTGAGTATATCAATTCCATCAAATGGAAAGGAGATGGTGGTCAGCTGTGGTTTGGCAGTAGCACAGACATTTTAACCAACGTTGGAATCCCCAAACCCAGTCTCCACCTCTATCACTTCTTTAAGGTAATTGTCTGAACTATTCGTACAGGTCCTTTACCCTGGATGTTTATACTAGGAATGTCCGTGGTGTTAGGGAGATGAATTGAACTCTGGCCGACCATAGTCTCCTTGCCAGCTCTAACCTCTGCCACCTGGAATGGTACCATAGTATCAGTTGAAAACTGGTCAAAACCAACATACCATAACCCGAAATCCTGGGACTTTACCGTTTTAATGTTAATTCATACCTTATATACAATACTTCCTCTGCTCGGGAACACAGTCAGAAACTATAACCCTTACTATACTCCATCTGTTCCTAAATTGGATGTATGGGTTTACATAGCCCTCTCTCTCCGTATGTGAGCTATGACCTGTGTCCATGAACCACACGGGGACCTACACAGATATATTCTATAATGGCTCTTAGTCCTAGACTGCCCAGGAGTCAGAGACCCCATTTTGTTACATAAAACTCCATTGAGACATCCTTCCCAACCTCCACTCTAACTTCCTGTCTATCCAGATCAAGGGATCTCTTATGCTTGGTTAATACAAAACTCTCATCATCGAAACCATGGGTTAAGTTACCACCTTCTGCATACTCAGGTGGGGTGTGGTGTATTAGGAATATGGCTCCCACAAGAAGACAGCTCAGACCAATCAGCGCCCCTGTAAAGCCCCACCCTCTCCCAGAGAACACATCAACCGCCAGAGGCCAAGCCATACTTTCACTTCTATGAAAGCTCACAGCGGGGAAAGGTCGGGTATAAGGGAATCTTCAGTAAGAGTTGGCCCCCAGTACCCTGTTGGTTCTGGTTCTGCTCCTACCCCTGTGATTGTTCGACAGTGTCAGTGTGTCTTACCCTCCTACAAGTGTGAAATGCCCCCAGGTAGCTCTTTCAGCTATTCTCACTGTGAATGCAGTCACAAGGAGTGCTTGGTCTGGCCCCTCCCAATGGGGCTGCATTCCATCTATTCTCCTCAGGTGATTGGACCCAGACCCAGTCCCCTGGCCCAATCATGTCGGTAATCCCCTCCTGTAGTTCTCCCGTAGAGCATAAAATCTTGGACATACAGGTTTGGTTAACAAACAGTTTTTCATTTGTTCTAGTTAAAATTATTATTATTTTTTATTTATTTTTTATTAGTTTATTATCCAATAGGCCCCATCCTATCCTAGACCATCCCCCCTTTTATACTTGGCTCCGCCCTTGTATCAATACTGGATCAACCTAACAATTCTCTGTTAAGTGTTTTATCTACTTTAAAAGTTATCATTGTTGCCCCTTAGTTCCTGAAACCAACTAAGTTTTTCATTCCCTCTGTCTCCCCTCAGTAACCGTGACCCAGTCTGTGCCACTCCTATCTCTCTGCTCTGCTCTGCTCGCACCCACCCTTCTAAGTTCTGTGTAATGGTACGGCTTATATCGGGACGCATTCCACTGATTATACTGGGCCTTGAGTCCCTTCACTGCCTGTAGCTTGGTCCCAAACATTAACTAAGTGTCTCTCTGTTATCTGAACCCATGGAATTACAAACCAAACAAAAAATGTCTATGGTGGCAATTTCTAAAGTCCTACATAGGTTAAATAAGGTTATCTCGATGCTGTCAATAATCCTGAATCACCACAGATAGCTCGCCACTTTTTACAATTCACACTATGATCATATGAGGCCAAAACGAATGCCAACCATATCATATGCTTTCTGTACTAATGAGATATCTCCTTCAGAAGCCCACTGTATTTTATCTAACCTTACATAAACCTCCATAAGTTGACCAATGGCGCCCTCTAGTGACTTTTCATCCTCCACCAATACCTACAATATCAACCTTGTACCACCTCAGAATCCATCAGCCATACCACCACTTCAAAGAAGTGTTATTTATTATATTATACAAAATAAAGAACCCTTTATCTAAAAAATTAACGTATTTATGAAAAATCAGAAAACAAAACTTCAAATATTCCATATTTGTGTCCCTTCAAGATATTTACACATGGAATTCCCCTCTAACCCAAACGTTTACCACAAACAAAACATCCTTTAATTATGATAATACCCTCAAATCATTCGTTTTAAATTTCCTCGATGTTTCATGTAACTCATTCAGTCTTTTTTTCAAATTGTCTCCCCAAAATACTTTATACCCTGCCATTACACTCACACAACTGTGATAAACGTGTACTGTCCCTTTAAAATAAAACACTCCCAGCCAGCCATACCAGTTTGCGCGCCGTTCATTTTTCCCCATAATGAAAACAGATCATGTTTAGAATACGTTTACTTCTTGTTCGAATTCCCTGGTGATATCAAAAACCAAAAACTTTTAGCCACTTTTGAAAAGTGACTCAAAGCTATAATGCCCGCATTTTCCGACACAAACCATTTTCTCTGTCCCACCCTCAGTCACAACATCATTGCCTGGTTGCAAAAGTGCATTGTGAATTATGTCAACAACGAGCGCTCAACCCGTGTTCAGACCGCAGCAACTTTCAGCGAACTGTAAATCATTGTTGACTAACTGCAACAGGCAATAGTACGGGTTCGATAAACCAAAACCAATTCATCACCAAGGTTGGATCTTGAATAGAATTTACAACATCAATCAATATCTCTCAATCAAAACCATACTGCCAGAAGTACAGAAAAGAGTGTACCTGAACAATGGCCAAATCCATTCGAGTAACGTTATTGTGTATCCCACCTAATGACGTTGTTTTACGTCGTTACACAACAAATCAACCTGCCTCTAGCAACGTACCCTGAAAATTAGTAGCCAATACAATACCAAAACTAACTCTCTTATTCCTGCCTCTAGGCAAAAACATCTACTTACTCCAACTGAGTTTTGCACCAAAACTATCGTATAAGTAAAATCAACTTCTCAACTTTCTCTACTCCAAAATGTAAACTTACCATATACTTCGCTAAATTTATATCGCATGTCATTCATCCATAATAATTATAACATTCCGATGGGCACAACTTTATCGTATTTCTCCGTTATTCTTTAGAATTCATCAAGTTTAGGTAACTGTCACTTCTACGATTCAGTAATATAAATACGACTCACGTCTCCATACATTATTCATGCAGATCATTGAGGCAAAACAACTTATCACATCGAAAGCGCATCGCTATCATTTAGAATTAGATTAGTCTTTCATTTTAACCTAAACAAGTTATTACAACGTTTCAGTTTATATCCTATATACATTTTACAGATCCCATGTGTTTTACATTGTTTATCTTGTTATTAGTCCCATCCTTCAGCTCCATTCAACCCCTCCCATCTATCTCTCAACATCATCCATTTCTGATTTCTGTTTGCCATATATTTTTCAACTGTGCTGTGATGCTTCACAAAATAATTGAACCTTCCTATTCTCAAGCTTCTACAGATTGTAAATTAAAAATAAACATTTTTGCTAAAATAATTATTATACACTGCTCAAAAAAATAAAGGGAACACTAAAATAACACATCCTAGATCTGAATGAATGAAACATTCTTATTAAATACTTTTTTCTTTACATAGTTGAATGTGCTGACTACAAAATCACACAAAAATTATCAATGGAAATCAAATTTATCAACCCATTTATCAACCCAATATGGTACATTTATCATAATTTGGTTTTAATCCAGAGAGGATAGCAAATGTATCTAGATCCTCTAAGAGGCCGTGGAGAGACTCTAATTGTGGTTTTAAAAGAAAACATGAATCATCAGCGTACAATTAGTTTTTAAGCCACGGATATCTAATCCCTTAATATTATTGTTTGATCTAATATTAACAGCTGTTAATTAGGTGTTTGTTATAAGGATCATGTAATTACTGTATGCCATGTAGTTCTAATAAAAAGTGTGCTGTAACATAGATGTTCTGTGTTTCATTTAGGTCTAACACCAAGAATGACATTTGTGTTTTGGGTGTGGAGGCCCAGTGTGAGTGTGCTGCTGCTCTTGTGTGTGTGACGGAGCAGAGGGGGTGATCAGGCGTCACTGTGACTGCTATGAGGAGGATATGTATGTACAGAAAGACATCGGAGGGTTCATACAGTGTTCCCTTAAGCCTGGCCTGGGACCCTATGCTGAGTGCACAGAGATCACTGACCTCAGGTAGGTTACATACAACCAGGACAATAGAACAGAGATCACTGACCTCAGGTAGGTTACATACAACCAGGACAATAGAACAGAGATCACTGACCTCAGGTAGGTTACATACAACCAGGACAATAGAACAGAGATAAGCACTATACAATATTACATCCTCATACAGTCTATAGTTTGTAGTCAGATATGCTCTGTGGGCAAACAGACAGGGGGAGACCTGTCTTGAAAAAGCCTGTGTGTGTGTGTATGTATGTATGTATGTATGTATGTATGTATGTATGTATGTATGTATGTATGTATGTATGTATGTATGTATGTATGTATGTATGTATATAGAGTGTGCAAATCTGTCATCAAGGCAAAGGGTGGCTACTTTGAAGAATCTGAAATATAAAATATATTTTGATTTGTTTAACACTTTTTTGGTTATGACATGATTCCATATGTGTTATTTCATAGTTTTGATGTCTTCACTATTATTCTACAATTGTAACCTCTGTTTCCAACTCACACTCTCAAACACGTAGATCCCCTGAACGCAGCTCACTCTCCAGATCCCAATCACCTGAACTCTGATCACCTGTTCACACACCTGTATGTCATTTACACACACTATTTAGTTCAGTTCTTTGCACCCCATCATTGTGAGGTATTGTTTGTTTTGATTCACTTTTCTATTCGGGGCTCTGGTGTTTTCCGTATCAGTCCTCCGGTGTACCATAGTTTTGGCCATCCTCACTAACGACGCCTTTTAGCCTATTCCCTGCTTGTACTGTACGCCTGATCTCCTGCACTACGTCATTAGCCTTCTCCATGCCTGTACTGTTGCCTTTTTGGACCCCCTGTGTATGACCTTCTGCCTGCCCTGGACCCAGCTACCTGCCTCCTCCTGTGGTCCTTTACAAATTAACACCAGCTGCGCCCTGCGCTTGAAACCAGCTCTCTGTCTCCCATTGTATTCATTACAACAATGAAGAAAATAGTTAAAACATAGAAAAACCCTTGAATGAGTAGGTGTGTTCAAACTTTAGACTGGTACTGTGTGTGTATGTATATATAATATAAAGAATCAATCACCAATCTTATCTTTCGTTATCTCAGGTCTGGGCTGGAGGAGCTGTTTCCTGATGTGTGTTCTCTTTGTATCCTTCACTCCGCCTCCTCCCTGCCTGCAGACTCCTTCTCTCACATTCCCCTCCTGGAGCACCTCTATTTGGATGGCTCACACCTGGCAAAGGTACACTTGGTTTCTGATCTGACTCATCAGACTCAAAGGAGTTGGATAAAGCATAAACAGACTGGTAACCAAGCAGTTGTCATATATAATCATAGAATAACAAGCATAAACAGACTGGTAACCAAGCAGTTGTAATATATAATAATATATGCCATTTAGCAGACACTTTTGTCCACATCACCAACAAACTAACATGGTCCAAGCACACCAAGACAGCTGTGAAGAGGGCACAACAAAACCTATTCCCCCTCATGAGACTGAAAAGATTTGGCATGGGTCCTCAGATCCTCAAAAGGTTCTACAGCTGCACCAGCGAGAAAATCCTGAGTTTCTGCATCACTGCCTGGTTTGGCAACTGCTCGGCCTCCAACCGCAAGGCATTATAGAGGGTAGTGCGTACGGCCCAGTACATCACTGAGGCCAAGCTGCCTGCCATCCAGGACCTCTATACTAGAGGAATGCCCTAAACATTGTCAAAGACTCCATCCACCCTAGTCATAGACTGTTTTCTCACAACGCTGGTCCCCTCTGTTATAATCTATGCATAGTCACTTTAATAACTCTACCTACATGTACATGTTACCTCAATTACCTGGACTAACCGGTGCCCCCGCACATTGACTCTGTACCGGTACCCCCTGTATATAGTCTCGCTATTGTTATTTTACTGCTGTCTTTAATTACTTGTTACTTTAATTTATTTTTCTTTTTTTCTTTTTTTTTACTGTATTGTTGGTTAGGGGCTCGTGTGTAAACATTTCACTGTAAGGTCTACACCTGTTATTATCGCAGCATGTGACTAAACAGTTTGATTTGAAAGCGACTTACAGTCATGCATTCATACATTTTACGTATGGGTGTTCCCAGGAATGGAATCCACTATCCTGCCGTTACTAGTGCCATGCTCTACCTACTGAGCTACAGGACTCCTATTGATCTTTTGAATGTGAAAATGAATTGCCATGACTATGAACAACAAATGAGCACAGGAACAGATCTGTCAACCAGGCTAATGTTGTAATATGCTAACCCTGACTCTGTAGGTGTGGTCCTGGTCTGAGGCAGCTGTCTGTGACTTCTGAGGATCTGTCTGGTATGGACCTGGGGTTCTGGACTGGTACCGGTCAGTTACAGGGTCTGATGATGGTCCTGACCAAGCTGACCAATGCCTTGTTCTGCTCTGCAGGGGGAGGGAGGGTGTGGAACCTCACCTCTCTCATTCTCCATGGCAACCACCTCACTGAGATCACCACTGATCAGGTCAGTCTGTGTCACTTCTGTTTAATGTCTATACCTCAACTAACTGAGATACAATAACTTTGCTGACAAATGTATTTGAATTGAGATATTTGTATGATGCTATATAAAATCAGTATGGCGATGAGTATGATGTTTGTCATGATCATTCTCAGTTCTCCTGTATGCCCCTGCTGGAGCGTTTGGATCTGAGTAGGAACCATATCTCCTCCCTGGCCCACCGGGCTCTCCAGGGGATGCCGCTCCTCCGCGTCCTCGACCTCACCCACAACAAAATCTCCCTGCTGGGAGAAGACGACTTTGAGGGCCTGCCTGCTCTAGAGGTCAGATCAGGATATTTGTGTTGATGTGGTAACTGCTATATGTTTGGAGGGGAAACAGATTATGGTAATCATTTATTGATGATGTGACTGTAGGTTCTCCTCCTGGAAGGGAACAAGATCTCGGGGGGCATCGCTCATGGGGTGTTCCGTAGACAGCATCGACTCCGAGACCTCAGCCTGGGAGAGATAGACATTATCTACCAGCTCTACCTCAACATGCTGTTCCTGGGCTTCCCCACCAAGCTCCAGCACCTCCTCATCGACACAGGCCCAGGAACCTACCTCACCGTAGGCCATGTTCCCGCTCCTGAGTTCCCCATGGTCCTGGAACTCAGAGGGAAGATGATCCAGTCCTCTGACTGTGACAACAACATGTTCCCCATGGTCCGAGAGCTGAAGGTGGGCCAGGATGAGGAGTTACTCTGTGTTGTATCTCAATGTGATGTCTAGCAGTAATCTTCAACCATGGTCCTGGCGGAAGTAAAGGTGTGCATGCTATTGCTCCATCCTCCAGTACTAACACACTTCCCACTGGGCAAAAACTAATTGAATCAATGTTCTTTCCACATCATTTCAAGCAACAACAATGTATCTGTAATGACGATGAATCAAAGTGGAAAACTGATTGGATTTGCAAAAAGTCATCAACCTAAGAACATTTAGTATTTTCTTCACCAAACTTTAAATCTAATGACATGGTGACATTTGTTGTTGATTTCATGTTCAATTCACGTTAGTTGACAAGTCAACCAAATGATGTCTGTGCCCAGTGGGTTGGTTCACCTGATCAACTTATATCAAGCTGTGGTTCCACAGGACCAGGAGTGAAGAACACTGCTTTATAGCTAAGCAGCAGATCTTGTTCAGGAAAATGTATCATACTGGTAGCTATCACATTTTATTTGTCACATACACATGGTTAGCAGATGTTAATGGAAGTGTAGCGAAATGCTTGTGCTTCTAGTTCCGACAATGCAGTAATAACCAACGAGTAATCTAACCTAACAATTCCACAACTACTACCTTATACACACAAGTGTAAAGGGATAAAGAATATCTACATAAATATATATGATTGAGTGATGGTACAGAACGGCATAGGCAAGATGCAGTAGATGGTATAGAGTACAGTATATACATATGAGATGAGTAATGTAGGGTATGTAAACATAAAGTGGCATAGTTTAAAGTGGCTAGTGGTCCATGTATTACATAAAGATGGCAAGATGCAGTAGATGATATAGAGTACAGTATATACATATACATATGAGATGAGTAATGTAGGGTATGTAAACATTATATTAAGTGGCATTGTTTAAAGTGGCTAGTGATACATTTTTACATACATTTCCATCAATTCCCATTATTAAAGTGGCTGGAGTTGAGTCAGTATGTTGGCAGCGGCCGCTAAATGTTAGTGGTGGCTGTTTAACAGTCTGATGGCCTTGAGATAGAAGCTGTTTTTCAGTCTCTCGGTCCCTGCTTTGATGCACCTGTACTGACCTCGCCTTCTGGATAGTCATAAGTTTCTGCTACTGCCAATTCATGTTATTGTCATGCCTCAACAACGTTGTGCTGAAGGACTTGGCTGCAGCAGACACTGACCTGGCTAGCTACCAGTAATTTTCCTGTAAACTTAGTAATACAAATATTCTGAAAATAGGTGGGCGAGGGAACAACATTTGACTGCAGCAACCTTTTCCTGGCCCCCTACTTCCTCAACCTGGAGTCGTTTGAGTTCTCAGCCAACCCTGAGAAGTTTGCCACCCCCTACACCACCATCAACCAGCTACGAAAGCTGAAGAGGCTCAAACTGACCAACCACACAGACCCCAGTGTTACCTTCAGGAACCACACAGACCCCAGTGTTACCTTCAGGAACCACACAGACCCCAGTGTTACCTTCAGGAACCACACAGACCCCAGTGTTACCTTCAGGAACCACACAGACCCCAGTGTTACCTTCAGGAACCACACAGACCCCAGTGTTACCTTCAGGAACCACACAGACCCCAGTGTTACCTTCAGGAACCACACAGACCCCAGTGTTACCTTCAGGAACCACACAGACCCCAGTGTTACCTTCAGGAACCACACAGACCCCAGTGTTACCTTCAGGAACCTGACAGAGCTCAGGAGCCTCGTGCTGATCAACTGTCGACTCCACTTCATCACCAGGGTACTAACTAGCTATTGGTCCATCAATCGAATCCTTCATTGATTGATCATTTTCCCAACCGCTTTTAGTTTCATGCCTACTGATAATGACCCTGGTGTCTCTACCTTCACATTGAGAGTCCTTAGATCCTTCTAGTGATGGCATCACGTGTTACTGCCAATGCTGTCTTCCACATTACTGTATGTCTCGCTCTCGCTCTCAATTCAATTCAATTCAAAGGGCTTTTTTGGCATGGGAAACATATGTTTACATTGCCAAAGCAAGTGAAATAGATAATAAACAATAAAAAATGAACAGTAATCATTACACTCACAAAAGTTTCAAAGAAATAGAGACATTTCATATTATGGCTATATACAGTGTTATAACGATGTGCAAATAGTTAAAGAACAAAAGGGAAAATAAATAAACATAAATATGGGTTGTACAACCCCTTTTCTTGTGGAAACAGTTCACAAATCTTGCTGCTGTGATGGCACACTGTGGGCAGTGTCTCCTCTTGAGAACCAGGTCTGCCTATGGCGACCTCTCAATAGCAAGGCTATACTCACTGAGTCTGTACATAGTCAAAGCTTTCCTTAATTTTGGTTCAGTCACAGTGGTCAGGTATTCTGCCACTGTGTACAGTCTGTTTAGGGCCAAATAGCATTCCAGTGTTTTGGTAAATTCTTTCCAATGTATCAAGTAAGTGTATTTTTGTTTTCTCATGATTTGGTTGGGTCTAATTGTGTTGCTGTCCTGGTGCTCTGTGGGGTCTGTTTGTGTTTGTGAACAGCGCCCCAGGACCAGCTTGCTTAGGGGTCTCTTCTCTGGGTTAATTTCTCTGTAGGTGATGGCTTTGTTATGAAAGGTTTGGGAATCACTTCCTTTTAGGTTATTGTGGAATTTAATATCTCTTTTCTGGATTTTGATCATTAGCGGGTATCGGCCTAATTCTGCTCTGCATGCACTATTTGATGTTTTACGTTGTACACAGAGAATATTTTTGCAGAATTCTGCCTGCAGAGTCTCTATTTGGTGTTTGTCCCATTTTGTGAATTCTTAGTTGGTGAGCGGACCCCAGACTTCACAACTATAAAGGGCAATGGGTTCTATAACTGATTCAAGTATTTTAAAGCCAGTTCATAATTGGGATGTCGAATTTTATATTCCTTTTGATGGCGTAGAAGGCGTTTCTTGCCTTGTCTCTCACATCGTTCAGAGCTTTGTGGAAGTTACCTGTGGTGCTGATGTTTAGGCCGAGGTAGGTATATACACTGCTCAAAAAAATAAAGGGAACACTTAAACAACACAATGTAACTCCAAGTCAATCACACTTCTGTGAAATCAAACTGTCCACTTAGGAAGCAACACTGATTGACAATAAATTTCACATGCTGTTGTGCAAATGGAATAGACAAAATGTGGAAATTATAGGCAATTAGCAAGCCACCCCCAAAAAAGGAGTGATTCTGCAGGTGGTGACCACAGACCACTTCTCAGTTCCTATGCTTCCTGGCTGATGTTTTGGTAACTTTTGAATGCTGGCGGTGCTCTCACTCTAGTGGTAGCATGAGACGGAGTCTACAACCCACACAAGTGGCTCGGGTAGTGCAGTTCATCCAGGATGGCACATCAATGCGAGCTGTGGCAAAAAGGTTTGCTGTGTCTGTCAGCGTAGTGTCCAGAGCATGGAGGCGCTACCAGGAGACAGGCCAGTACATCAGGAGACATGGAGGAGGCCGTAGGAGGGCAACAACCCAGCAGCAGGACCGCTACCTCCGCCTTTGTGCAAGGAGGTGCACTGCCAGAGCCCTGCAAAATGACCTCCAGCAGGCCACAAATGTGCATGTGTCTGCTCAAACGGTCAGAAACAGACTCCATGAGGGTGGTATGAGGGCCCGACGTCCACAGGTGGGGGTTGTGCTTACAGCCCAACACCATGCAGGATGTTTGGCATTTGCCAGAGAACACCAAGATTGGCAAATTCGCCACTGGCGCCCTGTGCTCTTCACAGATGAAAGCAGGTTCACACTGAGCACATGAGCACATGTGACAGACGTGACAGAGTCTGGAGACGCCGTGGAGAACGTTCTGCTGCCTGCAACATCCTCCAGCATGACGGGTTTGGCGAGGGGTCAGTCATGGTGTGGGGTGGCATTTCTTTGTGGGGCCGCACAGCCCTCCATGTTTTCGCCAGAGGTAGCCTGACTGCCAATAGGTACCGAGATGAGATCCTCAGACCCCTTGTGAGACCATATGCTGACACAAGCACATTTGTGGCCTGCTGGAGGTCATTTTGCAGGGCTCTGGCAGTGCACCTCCTTGCACAAAGGCGGAGGTAGCGGTCCTGCTGCTGGGTTGTTGCCCTCCTACGGCCTCCTCCACGTCTCCTGATGTACTGGCCTGTCTCCTGGTAGCGCCTCCATGCTCTGGACACTACGCTGACAGACACAGCAAACCTTTTTGCCACAGCTCGCATTGATGTGCCATCCTGGATGAACTGCACTACCTGAGCCACTTGTGTGGGTTGTAGACTCTGTATCATGCTACCACTAGAGTGAGAGCACCGCCAGCATTCAAAAGTGACCAACACATCAGCCAGGAAGCATAGGAACTGAGAAGTGGTCTGTGGTCACTACCTGCAGAATCACTCCTTTTTTGGGGGTGGCTTGCTAATTGCCTATAATTTCCACATTTTGTCTATTCCATTTGCACAACAGCATGTGAAATTTATTGTCAATCAGTGTTGCTTCCTAAGTGGACAGTTTGATTTCACAGAAGTGTGATTGACTTGGAGTTACATTGTGTTGTTTAAGTGTTCCCTTTATTTTTTTGAGCAGTGTAGTTTTTTTGTGTGCTCCAGGGCAACAGCGTCTAATTTGAATTTGTTTTTGTGATTCTGGCAACTGACCTTTTTTGGAACACCATTGTTTTTGTCTTACTGAGATTTACTGTCCGGGCCCAGGTCTGACAGAATCTGTGCAGAATATCTAGGTGTTGCTGTAGGCCCTCCTTGGTTGGTGACAGAAGCACCAGATCATCAGCAAACAATAAAAATTTGACTTCAGATCTCTCTCTTTCTCATTACTGTATCTCTATCTCCCTCTGTCTTTCTCTCCCTCCCTCACATTGTCATTACTGTATCTCTCTCTTTCTCTCCTCTTTCTTTCACCCCCTCTCCCTTTTCCTCCCTATTTCTTTCCCTCCCTCCCTCCCTCCCTCCCTCCCTCCCCTCCCCTGCGGTCCATGTTTACAGACCTGGTGTCTCTATGTGTGTTGAGGCTGTACAGTGAGAGCCCTCTGATCCTGTTGGAGGGGGTCTTCATTCCCCTGCTGTCTCTCTCCACGCTGGTCTTTGACCAGGTCGACTTCCGCTGTGACTGTTCCAACGGCTGGCTTCTGGACTGGGCCGACAACTCTCGTAAAACACAGGTAGAACAAGTCAGGTGCAACTAAAGCTCTCATCTGCTGATAACATATAGATTATTGTTGATCAATAACAGGTAACAGTTTTTTACTAAGGATCATGTATTTATGTTTGATTTCTGGTCTTTAACGGGTGCTGTGAACAACAAATTATATTGATTATAATCTTTCAACAACAGACAATTTATAGATTTTTGATAATTGACTTTAAGAGGTGGTGTTGACTAGGGTTGATACAGTAAATTGATTACAGATGATTAATGATTGATTGGTTATGGATTCAAGTGATGCTCCTGCAGCGACAGCAGTGCATCTGGCACTACCAGCGACTCAACTTCCTGTCCACCATGGAGTGCCTCTGCCAGACCAAAGACGACTTCCTGTCCTACGTCTCCACAACGGCCGCTGTGTGCACCCTACTGTGCCTGGCGCTAGGATACCGCTTCCTCCGCTGGCCCTGTGTCGTTCTATTCTTTCGTCTGAGAGGATGGGTGGAGCGACGTGTGGGGAAGAGGTGGTGGAGGAGGAGGAAGAGAAGAATGGGGGGACAGTGGGAGGAGCTGATAGAGGGGGAGGAGGTGAGGTATGATGCGTTTGTGTCGTGACGAGGCGTGGGTACTGGGAGAGATGGCTCCGATGCTAGAGGAGGAGGGGGGACTACTACTGTGTCTGCACCACCGAGGCTTTGAGGTGTGTGTGTGTGCGCACGTGCTTCGACATGCAAGTGTGAGAATGGAGAATATGGTGCTATAATGGTACAAATACAAATACATTAGATTAGATTGATAAACAGCACCCAGCCTGTTGTGTCCTGTCCTGTCCCAGGTAGGGAAGGGCATCGTGGATAACATCGCTGAGAACATCTACTGCAGCAGGAGGACGGTGTGTGTGTTGACCAGACGCTACCTGAGGAGTGACTGGTGTGGCCTGGAGATGAGAGTGGCTACACACCGCCTGTTATCTGAGCACAGCCACAGACTCATCCTCATCTTCCTAGAACCCATCTCCCCCTTCGAGCTGTCCGCCTTCCACAGGTAACACACACCAACTCATCTCCTGAATGGACTTAACTTAGAATGGAATACATTGTATATGAACAGTAATGATATGAACAGTAGTGATATGAACAGAAATTATATGAACAGTAATGATATGAACAGTAACGATATGAACGGTAATGATATGAACAGTAATGATATGAACGGTAATGATATGAACAGTAATGATATGAACAGTAATGATATGAACAGTAATGATATGAACAGTAATGATATGAACGGTAATGATATGAACAGTAATGATATGAACGGTAATGATATGAACAGTAGCGATATGAACGGTAACGATATGGACAGAAATTATATGAACAGTAACGATATGAACAGTAATGATATGAACAGTAATGATATGAACGGTAATGATATGAACAGTAGCGATATGAACGGTAATGATATGAACAGTAATGATATGAACAGTAATGATATGAACAGTAACGATATGAACAGTAATGATATGAACGGTAATGATATGAACAGTAGCGATATGAACGGTAACGATATGGACAGAAATTATATGAACAGTAACGATATGAACAGTAATGATATGAACAGTAATGATATGAACAGTAATGATATGAACAGTAACGATATGAACGGTAATGATATGAACGGTAATGATATGAACAGTAATGATATGAACGGTAACGATATGAACGGTAATGATATGAACAGTAATGATATGAACGGTAACGATATGAACGGTAACGATATGGACAGAAATTATATGAACAGTAACGATATGAACAGTAATGATATGAACAGTAATGATATGAACGGTAACGATATGAACGGTAATGATATGAACAGTAATGATATGAACAGTAACGATATGGACAGAAATGATATGGACAGAAATGATATGAACAGTAGTGATATGAACAGTAGTGATATGAACAGTAGTGATATGAACAGAAATGATATGAACAGAAATGATATGAACAGAAATTATGAACAGTAGTGATATGAACAGTAGTGATATGAACAGTAGTGATATGAACAGTAGTGATATGAACAGTAGTGATATGAACAGAAATTATATGAACAGAAATTATATGAACAGAAATTATATGAACAGAAATTATATGAACAGTAGTGATATGAACAGAAATTATGAACAGTAGTGATATGAACAGTAGTGATATGAACAGAAATTATGAACAGTAGTGATATGAACAGAAATTATGAACAGTAGTGATATGAACAGTAGTGATATGATGTACTGGGTGTTTGTGTTGCAGGCTGGCTAAGCTGGCCAGAACCTGGACCTACCTGGACTGGCCCCAGGGTGAGGACGAGAGGGTAACGTTCTGGGAGCGTTTACGACGAAAGATCGTAGAGAGAGACGCAGACGAACTGGTGAGAGAAGGGGTCAGATCAGACATTGCACCATTTGTCCTGCTGTTCTCATGAAAGTAATCTATTTCTATCTGAAGTGTAACCACTCCACTGTAATGAGTAACTTTGTAACTCAGTTACACAGAAGGTCAACCTGACCCTAGTACTGTTACAGTATATACCATACTGTATGTGTTTTCAAATGTCCGTTCATTCTACGTTCATTTTGCAGCATGATCCTCCGGAAGCATCCTGAAGTCATCTGCATGTTCCCCGCGATGTTCTACATTCTACGTTTAGAGAGATAGTGTTAGCTACTGATCTCAGATAAGGGTGACGTCAAGGGACTCCTTTCTGGACTTTTTTTTTTGCATCATATTTTGACGTTGATTTCTTTGCCTTCCATTTATCAGACGCTCTTATCCAGAGCGAAAGTGGGGGGTTAAGTGCCTTGCTCAAGAGCACGTCGGCATATGTTTCACTTAGTCGGCTCTGGGATTCGAACCTTTTGGTTACTGGCCCAATGCTCTTAAACGCTAGGCTACCTTTCCTTCGTCTCCTTTCTTTCATTCACTGATTGTTCAATTAACTGTTCTTGGATCTGTGCTGTGTGTATTTGAGCACAAAGACAACATTAATATGTTAAACATTCTCCCATGGAAACAACACATTTCAATTGGTTAGATATTGTTTCCAGTATATGACCATTTGTTTTAATACATGCTGCACTCTGTAACTCATTGATGCAGTGGGATTTTACAGCAGCTTTATAGTGCAACACTCCTCCCATCTAAAGCAGAGGCCCACATAGTATAGCTGCTGTCTCAGCTATACTGACTACAATGTGTGTGTGTGTGCATGCTTGCAAGAGTCCTTGTCTGTGTGTGTGTTTGAAAGTGGTGTATGCTGTCTACCTGCCCTCTCCTCAGTAAGTACCAGGGCCTGTTCGTTCTAACCCTCTGCAGCAGAAGGACAGTGTGTCTTGTCATCACGAGACATCCATTGCTACAGGCTGAGAGATGAGGGTTAATAAGCCATTCTGGTCTGTGTGATAGCTGCTGACTAATCATGCTGATGATGCATTTCTACAGCTTTGCATGAATAAATGGGGGACGTGTCTTTTTAAGATTTGGAATAGTCTAAACCTTCAGACAAAGCCCTGTGTGTGTTTCACTTTCAAATACAAAGATAACAGAGTAGTGTTGGACAAATACAAAAGATAACAGAGTAGTGTTGGACAAATACAAAAGATAACAGAGTAGTGTTGGACAAATGTTTTTGTAGTTATATCCTCATCACTCTGTTTGCTCAATTATTAAACTGACATTCAACTGCAATGGAATTAAACTGTGCATTTCCTGTGAGTGTGTGAGCATGAATGTATACGTGCATGATGTCACATCAAACCGCTCACTCAGTGGAGTTGGATTCAGACTCCTCTGTGTCTCATTAGTTGTGAGGTTAATGTCAGATATTGTTTGACTAGGAGAGGAGATGCCACTCATGCCAGAGGGTGGGAATAATTTGCTTCCCTTTGACTCTGGTCAGAATGAGAGACTCACGTAACTACACTCACAGTAAATCTGACTTTATAACACTGATGTTAGATATGAATCAAGACAGACTCATATCAATAGAATATTCTAAATGCAAGCCAAAGGGCGAAACATGCAATACACAATCCCTCATTTCTGCTGATGATGAAGTTGATTTGTCCCGCCCAAAGTGAAGTAAACCAGAAGAGCTGCTCTGAGAGGTTTTAGCATAAGCATAGCGACTTTTTACATTCATATGGCAGCCAGACAGGAAACCTGAGTGTTGCATCAGCTGATATTGCATCAATGAGATCCTCACTCTACGTTAATATGGTGGTCTATTTAGTCCACCAGGTTCTGCACACACTTCCATGATGGCTGCCACACACAAGCTATGCGCTGGTGTTCTTGGTGACGTACAGTACTATTGCTGTAACATGTCTGTTTTCTGCTTACCCACCAGCCACCACAGCCTCCACCTGTTAGGTTCTGTATTTCATTCCTGCAGGGTGATTGGTATAGCACACCTTGCTCTCTGGCTGTAATTAATATTAGTTTAATATTATGGATGCTCTAGCAGTGAGCTACCCCGAAGGAGCAAAGCCTAACGCCTAGACTAACGTATTGTAATCTTTAATAATAAATGGTTAAATGAACACATGTGGTTTCCTGTCTGAAGGTGAGTGCTGTTCAGGGTTGTATAAATCCAATAATCACGTCATGGAAAGAAACCAGTGGTCAGTGTGGGGTCATTTAGCTTACACTATTACAGACACCTTAACCTTGAAGTGGACGGAATGGACGCCATGACATGAGAAATATTTACAAGAGATGAGGGGGGGGGCTTGATTTTATGAAGAGGAGGTGAGTATAAGAGCAAGAAAGAGAGAGAGAAAAGCTTACCTTCACACATACCACCTCAACACACTCACCACCTCAGCCACCGGCAGCAGTGTCCAGGTGAGTTAATCATTCTAATCTACCTCCATATTTCTCTATAAGTTGAATATACATATTCTATCTCCCTCTCTGTTTAAGGTTTCGTTCTCCTGTCCTCCCATCTTTCTCTCCTCCTCTGTAACACTTGCTGTTTTTCCTCAATGCTGTATTTGACCTGACTTGGTCTGTAGTATTTTATCTTCGTATTTATATGATTTTCAGTTCAATAACCTCTCCCCTGAGTCTGACTTGTATTCTGTTTAGTCCCATTAGAACACAACCTCTTCTCCATGCTTTCTTCCTGTTTCTCTGTCAGTGATGGAGTCAGCCATTGGTGTACTCGTGTCCCAGTTCAAGGCGTTTGCTGGAAGTGATGGATCCTCAGACACACTGAGCAGAGATGAGTTCCATAGCCTGGTCAAAACCCAACTCCCCAACTTCGTTAAGGTAATTACATGTTAATTATACTGTGGTAACGTTTGAGTAATACTATAATAACCAGTGATCACCATCCCCTGCCCTGGTGTGCAGGCTTTTATTCCAGTCCAGCTATAATACAACTGATTCAGCTTGATGATTAGTGCTGGGCTGTAACAAAAGCGTCCACCCTTTAGCTCTCCAGGAGCGGCGTTGGTGAGCCACAACATCAGCTTGTGGTCCACTTCATTTCCTCTAGATGGAGACATAGACAGCACAGATGCCTCTTGTCCTTCCAACCTCTGCCTCCTGTGGTATATCAGTATGGCCATGCTAAAATAGACATTTGCATGTGTGCTTGTAAAGTGCTGTTCCGCCATCCTTTCTAGAATGGCCAAATAGTGACACCCAGCAAATAGCTTAATTTCCTTGTTCCCTTCTGATGACCTCAGATGGTAGAAAGGTTTCTTCTCGTCACATGGCTTTTCTGACAAGTATAATCAGATCAGTCAGTGTGGTTCTGAATCTGAGGAGAAGAGGAAAGGAAGCCTCTTAATTAGTGATTCTGACGGCCCTTATTGACCCCCTGTAGAACGCTGGTGACCCAGCTGTCATCGACCGACTCATGGACTCAATTGACGAGAACAACGACGGAGAGCTCACCTTCCTGGAGTTCTGGCAGCTGATTGGACGACTAGCAAATCAACACGGCGGCTTTATCCAATAGGATGTCTCCATGTCTTGTTCTGTTACTACCATATAATTACAATGATAACTTATTCTAATGGTATGGTTATCCCCATGTTGTGTTTCTAAATTGTCAAGTGTTTGCTAAAGCTATGGAGGATTGGTCCAGCAAAATAAAAACATGGATGAATCATACAACTATAGTATCTATGACTACCTGACCTTACTCACTCTCTCCCTCTCTCTCTCCTCTCTCTCCCTTTCTGTCACAGCCAGAATTCCCTCCTTGTTTTGAGAGCATAATTATGTCTCGCCAAACTAGCCAGACTAAAACTAATACTGCATACACACACACACAGAGCAGTGATGGCATCATACTGTGTCTGCATTGTCTGTGTAAATTGAGAATGTAAGCAGAATTTATTCTGTCCCTGTTGTGAATGAGACTGCTAGTGTTTTCCAGGAGGTTGTACCTCTTGCCAAATGAACAGGAGGCTGTAGGACGGAAAGAGAAAAACACCATTGTTAAGTGTATAGTCACTAGGCAGGAGTAAAGAATTGTGGACATAGCCTGGATGTCAGTCTTGCAGTCTTACTGCTTCAGCCAATGATGATTGCTATGACTAAACATGTTTGGTATGACAGCAGGGAAGGAGTTGGCTAAAGCAGAATATCTGGCTCCCAGACTATGGAGAATCAGTAGCAGTGAGTTGGTCAAATCAATGGGGAAGCCAAGACAGAAAAAATAAAAGCCATATTACAACCTTTGTTTGCTCTATAACCTGTTAGTTCATATACCTTGACACCGTGATGTATAGGCCTAAAGGCCGAGACAATAAGAAGACACAGTGACAGAATAAATTCAACCATTTTTTTTTCTTTTTCAGATAGCAACCTCTGCCCAGTGAAGTCCACAAAGCATATTGCATGTACAGTAACATAACCTACAGCATGGTCAAGCAAGTTCATGTTTTCAACATTTTTGGACTACTATACAACTATTGATTTAGAACACTGGAGAGTTACCGCAAGTCACAAAGAAAACAGGAGCTGCCTCCACTATTCCAGCACCATTTCAACATCATCAACTCACCTCTGCTTAGTCTAATACAGTGACAGCTAAAAGATTCCAAAAACAATTTAGTCTAATCAACTTAATCTGTGTGTGTGTGTGCGTGCGTAAGTAGAAAAAAACATGTTGACTCACCCTACTTGTAGACACACCAATGCCATCCTCCTCTCTTTCATGTTGCCGAAACAGTCTATGACTTTGTCATACAGTACACGCTTTTAGTTGTTGTTGTCCTATAGGCTGGCTAAAATGCTTGCTCGCTAGCCTAACTTCCCTTCATGGGCAACGATTAGCCAGCTTGTTTATATTAGCCTACTACATCTAGCTACATTGATCTTCCATCCTCTCCGGCCAGTAGCACAATGTATGACTATGGTTGGATCAGAATCACCATTATAATCATTGGCCAGAACAAAGAATCACAGTGGGTTCTGAAAGTATTCAGACCCCTTGACTTTTTCCACATTTTGTTATGTTACAGCCTTATTCTAAAATGGGTTAAATAACACATGTTCCTCATCAATCTATACACAATATCGCATAATGACAAAGCAAAAACAGGTTTAGACATTTTTGCAAATGTATTACAAATAAAAAACTGAAATACCTTATTTGCGTAAGTATTCAGACCCTTTGCTATGAGACTCAATAATTGAGTTCAAGTGCATCCTGTTTCCAGTGATCATTCTTGAGTTGTTTCTACAACTTGATTGGAGTCCATGTGTGGTAAATTCAATTAATTGGACATGATTTGGAAAGGCACACACCTGTCTATATATGGTCCCACAGTTTACAGTGCATGTCAGAGCAAAAACCAAGCCATGAGGTCGTATAGGAATTGTCCGTAGAGCTCCAAGACAGAATTGGGTTGAGGCACAGATCTGGGGACGGGTACCAAAACATTTATGCAGCATTGAACACAGGAACACAGTGGCCTTCATCATTCTTAAATTGTGCTCCCGAGTGGCGCAGCGGACTAAGGCACTGCATCTCAGTGCAAGAGGCGTCACTACAGTCCCTGGTTCAAATCCAGGCTGTATCACATCCGGCTGTGATTCGGAGGCCCTTAGGGCGGCGCACAATTGGCCCAGCGTCGTCCGGGTTTGGCCGGGGTAGGCCGTCATTGTAAATAAGAATTTTGTTCTTAACTGACTTGCTTAGTTAAAGGTTAAATTAAATTTGAAAACACCAAGACTATTCCAAGAACTGGCTGCCCGGCCAAACTGAGCAATCAGGGGAGAAGGGCCTTTGTCAGGGAGGTGACCAAGAACCCAATGGTCACTCTGACAGAGCTCCAGAGTTCCTCTATGGAGATTGGAGAACCTTCCAGAAGGACAACCATCTCTACAGCACTCCGCCAATCAGGCCTGTTTCGTAGAGTGGCCAGACGGAAGCCACTCCTCAGTAAAAGGCACATGAAAGCAGGCTTGGAGTTTGCCAAAAGGCACCTAAAGGACTCTCAGACCATGAGAAACAAGATGCTCTGGTCTGATGAAACCAAGGTTGAACTCTTTGACCTGAATTCCAAGCGTCACGTCTAGAGGAAACCTAGCACCATCCCTACATGAACATGAAGCATGTTGCTGGCAGCATCTTGCTGTGGGGAGGTTTTTCAGCAGCAGGGACTGAGAGACTAGTCAGGATCGAGGGAACGATTTACAGAGCAAAATACAGAGCGATACTTGATGAAAACCTGCTCCAGAGCACTCAGGACCTCAGACTGGGGCAAAGGTTCACCATCCAACAGGATAACTACCCTAAGAACACAGCCAAGAAAATGCAGGAGTGGCTTCAGGACAAATCTCTGAATGTCCTTGAGTGGCCCACCCAGAGACCGGACTTGAACAAGATCTAACATCTCTAGAGAACGGAAAATAGTTGTGCAGCTTGAGAGGATCTGCAGAGAAAAATGGGAGAAACTCCCCAAATACAGGTGTGCCAAGCTTGTAGCGTCATACCCAAGAAGACCCAAGGCTGTAATCACTGCCAAAGGTGCTTCAACGAAATACTGAGTAAACGTTCTGAATACTTATGCAAATGTGATATTTCAGTTTTTTCTCTTTTTTTTGCAAACATTTCTAAAAACCTGTTTTTGCTTTGTCATTATGGGGTACTGTGTGTAGAATAAGGCTGTAATGTAACAAAATGTGCAAAATGTCAAGGGTTCTGAATACTTTCCAAATGCACTGTAAGTAAAACCACATGTTTTTTAGCCTCTCCATCCATGGCTAATTTAGGAAAGGGACAATTTTTGCTAGCTAGCTAGCCACCAGAGGATAACAACACAACGAGATGCAACAATTCAATTTTTTTCTGTCAATGACGGTTGGCTTTTGATGTGATGTGATTGGTGTGAAGCCAAATCCAAACTGGCTTCCCTTGACACTTTTTCAAGCTGGGCCTGGACCATTCACAGCTGAGTTTACTTAGCCAATCAGCATTGAGATAAACTATCATTGTAAAAAATATATATATATCAAGGGAGGCCAAATGCTCACTGGCTTCCTTTCCCTGCATTCAATGCTACAGGCGGCAACAATATCATTCTCTTTTTGACTAGACAGCATCAGATAGATGGGCTACACATACAGAGGGCCGCTGTTTCGCTCGCTTGGTTGCTTTCTCCGGTGAGATCCATTCAACCTCTTGTGAATTGAAGGAAAAAAACGTATCAAACACAGAGACAAAAGATACATTCTTTTATCTGTTTATTTTTTTTAAACATTTCTTGGGGAAGCCTGGCTTCCCTTGGCATCCATGAATACATGCCACGGAAGAATGTAGCCTACGTGTAAATAACCAACAGACTAAAAACATGGCTGTGAATATGTTCTTAATGTATCTGTCTGTGAGGTCTACATGACTAAGTTTCTCCTTGCTTTGTGAATAATTATACATTAAGGTTTGTGTTTCTGAGCAATGTGGTTGAATAAACTCAAACTGATGTTGACTTTAAGGGTGTGGTGGAAATATGACTTGGTCTACTACCATGCACAGACACACACACCTTATTGCCTGTTTATACTTGCTCACTCAAGGTGCTGATGCAATGTGGTGGCTAAAATATTTGAGCCATCCCTAACATTAATCTGTGTAAAGTAATTTTAAGTAACTTATGTTTTGTGGAGGGTTCATAATAGCATACCTAAGTATCATATTAAGGCTACAAATTGTTACTTTTTTTCTAAATACAACATTGCATTATGTTTTTAGAATCAAACTATAGGCTATAGTCCACAATAAACCATCTATTGTAAACATGAAAATAAAATAACTGGCAAACTACAGAGTAGTTAACACCCCATTCAGAACCAATCAGTCGATATAATCGAGAAAATCATCAGAAATCACGCGGTATGAAACAGACAGTGGGGCGCCGCCTGGCCCACTAGTTGATCAGAAGGTTCAAATCAACGTTTCATATCGTAAAGAGTAGTTATTAACACAATAAAATGAATCTGTTGGCAGCCCTTCCCCCTTCGTCTATTTCCTATCTCCCTTGCTCTTTCCCATCCACACGCCCCCCTTTCCCAGGCACACGCCCTTCTGTGACACAATACAAAAAAGTTTGGTGAAGAAAAATTCTATCACGGAAGAGATTCTTTTGAGTGCAACTAGTTGATCAAGTTTGAGCCTTGAGAAGAGTGCCTGAGAGACAGAGAGAGCCTGGACAAGATAATTGACATCGAGCACATTTGTTTTTTCTCATTCACAATCTAACGGTGAGTAGATAAAGTAACTGAAGTATGTAGCCTAGCTTGTTTGTCTGAAGTTCCGTTGACTTAAGCAGGCCATTGCGTTGATGGATCCAAATGGGCCTCCCAGAAAATGTTCCTCCGTTCGAACATTAATAATGTATAGTTTGCGAGCGGATCTATTGTCCTAAACCCACCTAACATGATAGCACTGGGATCGGCTTCTCCTTGTCGGTAACCCAATCCTCAACCCCTTTACAATTCAGGACAAACCAGAGAGCGCGTCTTTATTTATTTATTTCCCCTGTCAGTCTTACCTCGGGACCACTCTACAAATCGACCGTATTAGTTCGGCTAAAGGCGGCGGCGGGGGGGGGGCGCAAAACCACGGTGGGTAGGCTACCCACAATCGTCTCAAATTATGCACGAGTCGAAGAGTGAACCGTTCGGTTGTAGTTACAAGCTTGTGGACAATGACATTCGTTCGAGTCTGTCTACAACCTCAACACCGACCGTGGCCCTGTGTAACAGCAGCTAGGACAGCTCGCTCTCTAGTCTTTTCACCCTGAATTATTAACGAACGGTAAGACGCTGGTAGCGCGAGTCGAATGGCAACCCAAGGTGTATTGAATAGCGCGGGGAGAATTGGCTTGTGGAAAACGGCGTTGACAGTACCATGCAGGTATGGTTGCGGAAGTGAGCCAGTCACACCTTGTAAGTTATTGAACACATCACATCCCCGCTGATTGATTCTGGTTGGCCATCGAAATAATCAAAGCTCATGCAGGTGAAACGAGTCCACTGAACCGAGCTTCACACAGTTAATAGGCATGGAGAGAGTGAGTAGACTTGGCTCTAAATAAGCTATTGTGTGAAAGTCTGCCCGTTTATGTAGTTAGGCCTGTAGTAGTGGTTCTCAAACTTTGCTGTGACCCACCCAAAGCCTTCTGAATATGATTATCCTAATTAGACTGAAGCAAGTTCTCTGCCATATTCAGGCTGCCACATGTATCTATCCCCTAAATGTGTTAGGAAAGGAGAAAAATATGTACATTTTCAGGTTGATGATCACATTGCAAGCCATACCATCCCAGGTCAAGCCAGGTATAACCCACAATGCTTTATAGACACACAACCCACTCGGCATACACTGGTTGAATTAACGTTGTCTCAACATTTATTTGCTAGCGTATTGTGACGTGAATCAACATGGTCAACCAGTACTGTTTTCATCTCGTTTCAACTAGCATGGGAAACATTGAAATGTGGGTAAAACTTCAACTTAAATACATTGACTTAACCTGACGAAAAGGTTGTTACAGTACATCAGTCTAATTTCAACATAATAATCAGAACTATGTATACGTTGAAATCCTTAAATTCCCCTTAAAAACATAAAGAATCATTTTATCATTCAATATGGATGAATTTACGTTGAGTTTCATATTTGGTTAGACATATTTTACGTCATTGTTTCAACGTCATGGCATTAACCTAAATATAGAGGTACATCGAAATAGTGACGCCACAGTTCTACAACTCCTGCCTGAACATTGTCTCCTAGTGGAATACAGGAGGAAATTCCCTTCAGTCAGATCAAGTCTACCATCTAGATACATACCTCTATTGTACCCTGCTTAGCTATGGAAACAAGCTGTTAGATTCAACTGAGATATCATGTCAACACATAAACATTATTCAGCTTCCATACTCATTTGTGTAGACTACCTAAATAACGTTGACTAGTTGAAAGTAACTCTTAACTTTTATTACACAAGTTGGATGTGAAAGTAAATTCATAGTGAGGTTTATTAAACATCAAACATGTCTCTCCCGAGTGGCACAGCGGTCTAAGGCACTGCGTCTCAGTGCTTTAGGCGTCACTACAGACTCCCTGGTTTGATTCCGGGCCGTATCACAACCGTCCGTGATTGGGAGTCCCGTAGGGCGGTGCACAATTGGCCCAGCGTCGCCTGGGTTTGGCCGGTGTAGACCGTCATTGTAAATAAGAATTTGTTCTTAACTGACTTGCCTAGTTAAAGGTTCAATTTGAAAAAATATATAAAAAATGTCTTGTTGGAGCCAGCACTGACCTGGTTTTCCCAAGTCATTACTTCAAACATAAAACACCAAACTAGTGTCACCTACTGAACTCTGCTGTCTCTTAAGTTCTCCTCTCCTTCCTCCCGCTGACCGTGTCCTGTCCAGGGTTCTGTTCTGTATTCTGGTGCAGCCCGGGCAGCTTGCTTTCACACCAGTTAGTCTCATTACATCCTTTGTTTGGGTCTAACAAGATACTCATGGATCGATCTGCTCATCAATCACTCTATCTAGGGCTCAAACACACACACACACACACACACACACACACACACACACACACACGATATATATAACAAGGATGGGCAACTGATGGGGGTGGGGTGCCACAGTAGCTTGCGGGTCTGCGTACCCGCATCCATACCCACACATGCAGTCAGAGCCGGCCCTAGCCTTTTGGGGGCCCTAAACAAAATTCTGCGTGAATTTCCTGCGATTCCCATGTATCATCAGATTAAATGAATATTAAAAACAGCAAACATTGGTCTCATGGCAAATGAGACCAATGTTTGCTGTTTTTAATATTAATTTAATCTGATTATACATGGGGGTCCCGGTCGGTAATTTGACCATGATTACCTCACGTTTAGATAGCTGGCCGCTAGACTCGTTTACCAATATAACATGTTTAGCTGACATGGCTAATTGAGTGACTGACATAACAAGAGAAACTGTTGATGCACAACCACATGTAGAAATGTCACCTTGTCTATTCTACTATTGTAACTCTCAACATTAAGTTGAGACCCTGACTGAGGTCCTGAAAATGTGTGGAAATTGATCCGCGGGCCTACAAAGGGGTCCAGGTGCCCATCCCTGATATAAAAATAAGATTCCATTTAGCAGACTCTTTTGTCCAAAGCGACTTAGTCATGCGTGCATACAAACCCACTACCCTGGCGTTACTGGCACCATGCTTTACAAACTGAGCTACAGAGGACCACACACAGCGTGTCCTAATTATGGGCCATGTGCGTAGAAGGTGTCTCTTGCTCGGGACACCCGCAGGCTGGTGAAATAGTGATGAGAGGGATGAAGATGATGACAGATGTCCAGCGGTGTGGGTCTGGTTGGCTAATGTGTTTGTTACAGCGGAACTCAAACAGGATAGTGTGTGGCATCAAGGTGGGATATGAAACAGAATCCTACACCTGGCATCAGACCATGGGTGTGTTCTGCTCTCGCTCACCCACTAATTAGGCTAATGTAAGAGCAGTCCTAATTGGCCTAGGCCCAGGGGACAGGTGTGTGTGTTTGTGGGAATGCGCATGCATTTTGGTGTGTGTGTGACAGTGTCAGATGGGAGATTTATTTGTGGATTGGGGCTCTAGGGTTACCCTCATCAGGACCTACCCTCAGGACATCACCTGACCTACCCTCAGGTATCACCCTAATGTTAAAAGAGAAAGGGTTAGAGATACTGTAGAGGGGGTAGGGTAGCGATATATATCTATATTAGAGGTCAACCGATTAATTAGGGCCGTTTTCAGAACAATTGGAAATCGGTATTTTGGACACCGATTTGGCCGAATTATAAAAAATATATTTTTTTAAAGTTTATTTAACTAGGCAAGTCAGTTAAGAACACATTCTTATTTTCAATGACGGCATAGGAACGGTGGGTTAACTGCCTTGTTCAGGAGCAGAACGGCAGATTTTTACCTTGTCAGCTCTGGGATTCAATCTTGCAACCTTACGGTTAACTAGTCCAACACCCTAACCACCTGTCTTACATTGCACTCCACGCCTGTTACGCGAATGCAGTAAGAAGCCAAGGTAAGTTGCTAGCTAGCATGATTTTTATAAGATAAGTTTAAATCAATCAATCATAAACACTAGTTAACTACACATGGGTGATGATATAACTAGTTTATCTAGCGTGTCCTGCGTTGCATATAAGCGATGCAGTGCGCATTCGTGAAAAAGGACTGTCGTTGCTCCAACGTGTACCTAACCATAAACATCAACGCCTTTCTTAAAATCAATACACAAGTATATATTTTTAAACCTACATATTTAGTTAATATTGCCTGCTAACATGAACTTCTTTTAACTAGGGAAATTGTGTCACTTCTCTTGCAACAGAGTCAGGGTATATGCAGCAGTTTGGGCCGCCTGGCTCGTTGCGAACTGTGTGAAGACTATTTCTTCCTAACAAAGACAGCTAACTTCGCCAAACGGGGGATGATTTAACTAAAGCGCGTTTGCAAAAAAAGCACAATCGTTGCACGACTGTACCTAACCATAAACATCAATGCCTTTCTTAAAATCAATACACAGAAGTATATATTTTTAAACCTGCATATTTAGTTAAAATAAATCCAGGTTAGCAGGTAATATTAACCAGGTGAAATTGTCACTTCTCTTGCAATGAACGCAGAGTCAGGGTATATGCAACAGTTTGGGCCGCTTGGCTCGTTGCAAACTAATTTGCCAGAATTTTACGTAATTATGACAACATTGAAGGTTGTGCAATGTAACAGGAATATTTAGAGTTATAGATGCCACCCATTAGATAAAATACGGAACGGTTCCGTATTTCACTAAAAGAATAAACGTTTTGTTTTCGAGATAGTTTCCGGATTCGACCATATTAATGACCCACGGTTTGTATTTCTGTGTGTTCTGTTATAATTAAGTTTATGATTTGATAGAGCAGTCTGACTGAGCGGTAGTAGGCACCAGCAGGCTCGTAAGCATTCATTCAAACAGCACTTTCGTGCGTTTTGCCAGCAGCACTTTGCAATGCTTCAAGCATTGCGCTGTTTATGACTTCAAGCCTATCAACTCCCGAGATTAGGCTGGTGTAACCGAGGTGAAATGGCTAGCTAGTTAGCGGGGTGCGCGCTAATAGTGTTTCAAACGTCACTCGCTCTGAGACTTGGAGTAGTTGTTCCCCTTGCTCTGCATGGGCCGCAGCTTTGTGGAGCGTTGGGTAACGATGCTTCGAGGGTGGCTGTTGTCGACGTGTTCTTGGTTCGAGCCCAGCGAGGAGAGGGTTGGAAGCTATACTGTTACACTGGCAATAGTAAAGTGCCTATAAGAACATCCAATAGTCAAAGGTATATGAAATACAAATCATCATATAGAGAAATATTCCTATAATAACTACAACCTAAAACTTCTTACCTGGGAATATTGAAGTCTCGTGTTAAAAGGAACCACCAGCTTTCATATGTTCTCATGTTCTGAGCAAGGAACTTAAACGTTAGCTTTCTTACATGGCACATATTGCACTTTTACTTTCTTCTCCAACACTTTGTTTTTGCATTATTTAAACCAAATTGAACATGTTTCATTATTTATTTGAGGCTAAATTGATTTTATTGATGTATTATATTAAGTTTAAGTGTTAATTCAGTATTGTTGTAATTGTGATTATGACAACAACAAAAATAATCAGCCGATTAATCGGTATCGGCTTTTTTTGGTCCTCCAATAATCGGTATCGGCGGTGAAATATCATAATCGGTCGACCTATCTATATATATATATATATATATTACTACAGCTAAGACCTGTCTTGTCTGTTACTCTCTCTCTCTCTATATATATATATATATATATAGAGGTCAACCGATTATGATTTTTCACCGCCGATACCGATTATTGGAGGACCAAAAAAAGCCGATACTATATATATATATAATATATATATATATATATATATATATATATATATATTATAATATATATATATATATTATAATATGAGAGAGAGCGAGTAACAGACAAGACAGGTCTTAGCTGTAGTAATGTGAACCCATGGCCTTCTGCTGGCTTATGGTGATCAGGTATCCCTCTCCATCAGACATCACAGCTCCCATTGTTTACGTCAGACTCCTCCCGTCCCTCCCTCTCTCTCGCTCCATCCTTTCCTTAGTTTACCTCACCGGGCTCTCCTTATCTTCCTCCATCCCTCTTTCATTCTTTTTTTTATTCTGATGTCCTCTTTCTACACTCTTAGATAAAAAGGTACTATCTAGAACCTAAAAGGGTTTTTCAGCTGTCCCTATTGAATAACCCTTTTTTGTTCCAGTTCGAAACCATTTGGTTCCAGGTAGAACCCTTTTGCGTTCCATGCAGGACCCTTTCCACAGAGTTCTCTATATGGGGACAGCCGACAAATTCTTTAAGAACCCTTTTTTCTAAGAGTGTACCTTGTCTTAACAGTTCCATCTAGTTCCAGTGAAACAGTTGCTGCATTCAATTGTCTAAACTTTAGATTTTTCTGCACCTCTCCTCTCTCCCAGTAGCTATGGAGTCGGCCATCCAGACAGTGGTAGGAGTGTATCTGAAGTCTGCCAAAGGGAAGGACAGTCTCGGAGATAAGGACTTCCAGGGCCTCGTCAATAAACAGCTCGGCAACATCATGACTGTAAGTTCCACCTATCCTTGTATTACTACTCCTCAACCCTGACCCTAGGTTCGTGTCCACGTCCCGGTTAAACGTGAGTCTCAACCACAACCCTGACCCTAGGTTTTTGTCCACGTCCCGGTTAAACGCGAGTCTCAACCACAACCCTGACCCTAGGTTTGTGTCCACGTCCCGGTTAAACCCGAGCCTCAACCACAACCCTGACCCTAGGTTTTTGTCCACGTCCCGGTTAAACGCGAGTCTCAACCTCAACCCTGACCCTAGGTTCGTGTCCACGTCCCGGTTAAACGCGAGTCTCAACCACAACCCTGACCCTAGGTTTGTGTCCACATCCCGGTTAAACCCGAGCCTCAACCACAACCCTGACCCTAGGTTTTTGTCCACGTCCCGGTTAAACGCGAGTCTCAACCTCAACCCTGACCCTAGGTTCGTGTCCACGTCCCGGTTAAACGTGAGTCTCAACCACAACCCTGACCCTAGGTTCGTGTCCGCATCCCGGTTAAACCCGAGCCTCAACCTTGACCCTAGGTTCGTGTCCGCGTCCCGGTTAAACCCGAGCCTCAACCCACGACCCTAGGTTCGTGTCCAAGTCCAGGTTAAACCCGAGCCTCATCCACGACCCTAGGTTCGTGTCCAGGTTAAACCCGAGCCTCAACCCACGACCCTAGGTTCGTGTCCAAGTCCCGGTTAAACCCGAGCCTCAATTCACGACCCTAGGTTCGTGTCCGCGTCCTGGTTAAACCCGAGCCTCATCCTCGACCCTAGGTTCGTGTCCGTGTCCAGGTTAAACCCAAGCCTCAACCACGACCCTAGGTTCATTTCCAGGTTAAACCCGAGCCTCATCCATGACCCTAGGTTCGTGTCCAGGTTAAACCCGAGCCTCAACCCACGACCCTACGTTCATTTCCAGGTTAAACCCGAGCCTCATCCATGACCCTAGGTTCGTGTCCAGGTTAAACCCGAGCCTCAACCCACGACCCTAGGTTCGTGTCCGCGTCCAGGTTAAACCCGAGCGTCAACCACGACCCTAGGTTCGCTTCCCGGTTAAACCCGAGCCTCAACCACAACCCTAGGTTCGTGTCCGCGTCCCGGTTAAACCCGAGCCTCATCCACGACCGTAGGTTCGTGTCCAGGTTAAACCCGAGCCTCAACCCACGACCCTAGGTTCGTGTCCACGTCCAGGTTAAACCCGAGCCTCAACCACGACCCTAGGTCCGTGTTCGCTTCCCGGTTAAACCCGAGCCGCAACAACGACCCTAGGTTCGTGTCCGCGGCCCGGTTAAACCCGAGCCTCAACTCTAGTCATAATGCATATCAGCACCAGGTGTTATTGGGGAAGTAATCTTTAATGATAGACTCTTTCTCTCTGTACCCCCACTCTCTTCATCTCTCCCCCTCTCACCTCATAGGGAACAGACAGTTCCTCTGCAGTGAAGGAGATGCGTAAGGGATTGGACGAAAACAAAGATGGGAAGGTCAGCTTCCAGGAATACATGACTCTGATTGGCTACGTGGCAAACACCCTCAGCGAGCAGAGGACTGCAGCCAACACACCTGCCTCATAGGAACTACATATGGCTTCATAGACACTATAAGATGTCTTATGCAGTCTATAAGGCAGGGTTCTTCAATCCTGGTCCTAGTGACCCACAGGGTGTGCAGGCTTTAGTTCCATACCAGCACTGACACACCAGATAAAACTCGTGAAGGCTTTGATGGGATTGATTACAGTGTGTGTGACCACAGGGCCAGAATTGAAGAACACTGCCATAAGGCCCCATGTACCTATAGAGGCTCATAGACCTGTCATGGACTGTCAATCTCCCTTGGCTGTATATCACTACATAATCAGACTTAACTTCATCTCAAAATATTCTATATGCTTACAATACACTACCAATCTTCATCTCAGTTATAACAATGTTACTGGTTTTATAAATACTTTATTAAGGCATTTTTTACATTAAGTTTAACAGTTCACATGTTTTAGTATAACTACTCTAAATCAACACTTCTGCAGTAAATGGTTTGTTATCATGTTGAAATAAATGCCATGGCAATGTTTTAAAGTCTTGTCGTCTTTCACTGCTCTAACGTGATCTCTAAATGAATTCTCTAATTGGCCCTGTGTCATGATGAAGACACACCTTATAGAACCAACACGCTGATACCTGCTTCCATGGCCACCAGTGGCCCCTTCTTAATATAGTGGTGTCACGCTCCGTGGCCACCAGCGGCCCCTTCTAAATATAGTCGTGTCACACTCCGTGGCCCCTTCTAAATATAGTCGTGTCACACTCCGTGGCCCCTTCTAAATATAGTCGTGTCACACTCCGTGGCCACCAGCGGCCCCTTCTAAATATAGTGGTGTCACACTCTGCGGCCACCAGCGACCCCTTCTAAATATAGTCGTGTCACACTCCGCGGCCCCTTCTAAATATAGTGGTGTCACACTCCGTGGCCACCAGCGGCCCCTTCTAAATATAGTCGTGTCACACTCCGCGGCCCCTTCTAAATATAGTGGTGTCACACTCCGTGGCCACCAGCGGCACCTAAATATAGTGGCGTCACACTCCGCGGCCCCTTCTAAATATAGTGGTGTCACACTCCGTGGCCACCAGCGGCCCCTTCTAAATATAGTCGTGTCACACTCCGCGGCCCCTTCTAAATATAGTGGTGTCACACTCCGTGGCCACCAGCGGCCCCTTCTAAATATAGTCGTGTCACACTCCGCGGCCCCTTCTAAATATAGTCGTGTCACACTCCGCGGCCACCAGCGGCCCCTTCTAAATATAGTGGTGTCACACTCTGCGGCCACCAGCGACCCCTTCTAAATATAGTGGTGTCACACTCCGTGGCCACCAGCGGCCCCTTCTAAATATAGTCGTGTCACACTCCGCGGCCCCTTCTAAATATAGTCGTGTCACACTCCGCGGCCCCTTCTAAATATAGTGGTGTCACACTCCGCGGCCCCTTCTAAATATAGTGGTGTCACACTCCGTGGCCACCAGCGGCACCTAAATATAGTGGCGTCACACTCCGCGGCCCCTTCTAAATATAGTGGTGTCACACTCCGTGGCCACCAGCGGCCCCTTCTAAATATAGTCGTGTCACACTCCGCGGCCCCTTCTAAATATAGTCGTGTCACACTCCGCGGCCACCAGCGGCCCCTTCTAAATATAGTGGTGTCACACTCCGTGGCCACCAGCGGCCCCTTCTAAATATAGTCGTGTCACACTCCGTGGCCCACGATGCACCAGATTATTGAAATTGGACACCAATGTATAACACCACCTATTGTGAACAGCAAGGATACACACACACGTCTTCTGCCAACAGAATACAATGCTGCATTGCACCAGGGAGAGATAAACAAGTCTATACTGTAATACAGGCAGATCTATACACTAGAATCCTACTTTCCACTCCCCCGGGGCAAGCAGCCTCAGAGCTGAAGTGGGTGCAACTGTAACAGTAGTAACTTTACGTCGTCCCCTCGCCCCGACACGGGCGCGAACCAGGGACCCTCTGCACACATCAACAGTCACCCATGAAGCGTCGTTACCCATCGCTCCACAAAAGCCGCGGCCCTTGCAGAGCAAGGGGCAACACTACTTAAGTCTCAGCGCAAGTGACGTAACTGATTGAAATGCTACTAGCGCGTACCCGCTAACTAGCTAGCCATTTCACATCCGTTACACTCACCCCCCTTTCAACCTCCTCCTTTTTCCGCAGCAACCAGTGATCCGGGTCAACAGCATCAATGCAACAGTATAACTTTAAACCGTCCCCTCGCCCCGACACGGGCGCGAACCAGGGACCCTCTGCACACATCAACAACGGTTGCCCACGAAGCACGGTCGTTACCCATCGCTCCACAAAGGCCGAGGCCCTTGCAGAGCAAGGGGCAACACTACTTAAGTCTCAGAGCAAGTGACGTAACTGATTGAAATGCTACTAGCGCGTACCCGCTAACTAGCTAGCCATTTCACATCCGTTACACAACATACAAGTACGGTATGTTACATTAACATTCAGACTTAACAACAAGCCGTGCACAGACACTATACAACTCAGTGGTTGTATAAGCCTGAGTCGTGGTCAAAGAAACAGCACAGATTAACAAGGAGACATTTAGTTTCCTGTTTTGGTTTGTGGAGTGCAGTTGTCATTAAAATATACATTACAATAGCTATGCATTTGTATGAATGTAGGATTTGTGTGTAATTTTGTTTGCTTGTATACGTGTGTGTTACAGAAGTGATAGCTATGCATGGCTGCCTGTCAAGGGTGTTGTCTCCATTCAGCTAGTACCCTCTGATCCTGTATCAGCTTCCCTTTCAAACAGACGCAGGCCAGACACACACCCACTAGGCTAACCACAGCCTCTGGTCTGTTGGGCTGTTTACATTATAAACCCCCTCTGGAGCTCCTATATTACCCTGATGCCATTCCAGCATGTTCTGCCCTTCAGTTCAATAACCACTACCATCTAACCTACTGGGAGACAGAACCATTGTTTCAGGCCTAATCACCAGCTGAAATTGGCTGCTACCAACCAGTGGGTCCAACACAGCATTTGGAAACACAATGCCAGGCCAAGCAGGGCAGCTGTTGGACCAGGCCCAGCCAACAAGGTCATCACACCCCACGCCCTGAGGGGAACAGACACAGTTCACTGAGCAGATGCTTGAGAATGACAGATTACAGTTTTTCCTAATTGTTTACACACTAAAATTGGAACTTGAAACGCAGTCACCGAAACCTGAAACTCATGTACCAAATCCTTAGACCAAGTCTGCAAAATTGCAAGCTCTATAACAATGCCAAGCTCTATAAACCAATTGGCAACACCCACTCCTCACAGGTGTAAACACTAGTTGCTGAATTGTTCACTTAGAAATCAGAACTTTAGCGCTATAAAAGGCCACAGATAAGCTCTCCTCTTCTGGAGGGAAATGGAGGTCAATGGTGAAGCAAGAGCTAGAGGTGAAGGAGTGAGAAGAGGAGGACGAGGACGAGGAAGGACAGTTGTCTCAGATGAGATCAGGGCCACATTGGTTGACCATGTGCTCAACTATGGATTGAGGATGAGGGAGGCTGGCAGAGTTCAGTTCAACCTGAGCCGCTACACGGTTGGATCTATCATCCGTACATTCAGAAATGACAACCGGTAAGTTACATACCATCTACACTACTGCATCTATCATCCGTACATTCAGAAATGACAACAGGTAAGTTACCTACCATCTACACTACTGCATCTATCATCCATACATTCAGAAATGACAACAGGTAAGTTACCTACCATCTACACTACTGCATCTATCATCCATACATTCAGAAATGACAACAGGTAAGTTACCTACCATCTACACTACTGCATCTATCATCCGTACATTCAGAAATGACAACCGGTAAGTTACCTACCATCTACACTATGCTCTTTATGTTTACTGCAGTCCGACATACCAGTAGAACTATGTTAATCAGGGATTGTTGCCCAACGTTACAGTAATGTCATCATGTTTGTGGCTCTTCTGCAGAACTGAGAGACGGCCCGGCCATGGTGGAAGACACCGGCTGTTCACACCAGAACAGGAGACCGCTATTGTGAACATGGTGGTGGCAAACAATACCATTAGACTACGAGGAATCCAGAACCACATCATTTCAGAAACACAATATTTAATAACATTCACCAGGAGGGCTTGTCTACACTGGACCGTGTGTTACAGCACAACCGAATCCGGATGAAACAGGTCTACAGGGCGCCATTTGAGCGACACTCAGAGGGTTAAAGAACAGCACTATGAATATGTGCAAGTAAGTACTATACTGTGAATTTACTATCATATCAGCACTGTATAGAGACATTACAGTACTGTAATCCAGTGTATTGTGCCTCACCATACTGACTGCTCTAGGTCTATGGCACCTTGTCTTGTCTGCTTCAGAGTCTTGGAGCTGGATGCTAGCCAAAAGAAGGGGACGGAACATTATTGGCCACCGTGCCATTGTGAATGTCCCTGGACAGCGTGGAGGGAATATCACCATGTGTGCAGCCGTTAGCCAGCAAAGCGTCCTCCATCACCATGCCAACCTTAGTCCCTACAACACCGCCCTTCTCATCACATTCCTGGACATACTACAAGGCATCCTCATTCCAGCCGAGCAGAGGGGTGGACCAGAGCAGTCCAGGTATGTTGTCATCTGGAACAACGTGAGTTTCCACCGGGCTGCTCTGGTCCGCAACTGGTTCATCAACCACCCACAATTTGTTCTATACCTCCCACCATATTCCTCATTCCTAAACCCAATTTAATAGTTTTATCGGCATGGCGATGAAGGTGTATGACTGCCATCCCCTTACACGCGTGCCTCTTCTCCAGGCAATGGAGGAAGCATGTGGTGAAGTTGATGGGAGGGCTTTCGGCGGCTGGATCCATCACTCCAAAAGATTCTGTTTAGCCAGGGAGAACATCGCTTGTGATGTAGATGAGGTGCTGTGGCCAGACCCAAATTAGAGGCAGGTGTAATGAACACGAGGGGTGACAGAGCTGGTTTGAAGCGTTGTTTATTGCAAAGGACCACAGGAGGAGGCAGGTAACTGGGTCCAGGGCAGGCAGAAGGTCATACACAGGGGGTCCAAAAGGGCAACAGTACAGGCAGGGGAAAAGGCTAGTAACGTAGTCCGGGAGATCAGGCAATAGGTAGATAACAGGAAATCCGCCGGTACATTAGCCTATCGGATTTCCTGTTTTAGTTGTGTTGAGCACATCATAAACCTACTGCTGGGATATTCATAGTAGTGTTTTGTGTTGAGCACATCATAAACCTACTGCTGGGATATTTATTGTAGTGTTTTGTGTTGAGCACATCATAAACCTACTGCTGGGATATTCATAGTAGTGTTTTGTGTTGAGCACATCATAAACCTACTGCTGGGATATTTATTGTAGTGTTTTGTGTTGAGCACATCATAAACCTACTGCTGGGATATTCATAGCAGTGTTTTGTGTTGAGCACATCATAAACCTACTGCTGGGATATTTATTGTAGTGTTTTGTGTTGAGCACATCATAAACCTACTGCTGGGATATTCATAGTAGTGTTTTGTGTTGAGCACATAAACCTACTGCTGGGATATTCATAGTGTTTTGTGTTGAGCAGATCATAAACTTACTGCTGGGATATTCATAGTAGTGTTTTGTGTTGAGCACATCATAAACCTACTGCTGGGATATTCATAGTTGCGTTTTGTGTTGAGCACATCATAAACCTACTGCTGGGATATTCATAGTAGTGTTTTGTGTTGAGCACATCATAAACCTACTGCTGGGATATTCATAGTTGCGTTTTGTGTTGAGCACATCATAAACCTACTGCTGGGATATTCATAGTAGTGTTTTGTGTTGAGCACATCATAAACCTACTGCTGGGATATTCATAGTAGTGTTTTGTGTTGAGCACATCATAAACCTACTGCTGGGATATTCATAGTGGTGTTTTGTGTTGAGCACATCATAAACCTGCTGCTGGGATATTCATAGTAGTGTTTTGTGTTGAGCACATCATAAACCTACTGCTGGGATAGTCATAGCAGTGTTTTGTGTTGAGCACATCATAAACCTACTGCTGGGATATTCATAGCAGTGTTTTGTGTTGAGCACATCATAAACCTACTGCTGGGATATTCATAGCAGTGTTTTGTGTTGAGCACATAAACCTACTGCTGGGATATTCATAGTGTTTTGTGTTGAGCACATCATAAACCTACTGCTGGGATATTCATAGTTGCGTTTTGTGTTGAGCACATCATAAACCTACTGCTGGGATATTCATAGTTGTGTTTTGTGTTGAGCACATCATAAACCTACTGCTGGGATATTCATAGTAGTGTTTTGTGTTGAGCACATCATAAACCTACTGCTGGGATATTCATAGTGTTTTGTGTTGAGCATATCATAAACCTGCTGCTGGGATATTCATAGTAGTGTTTTGTGTTGAGCACATCATAAACCTACTGCTGGGATATTCATACGGTTTTGTGTTGAGCACATCATAAACCAACTGCTGGGATATTCATAGTGTTTTGTGTTGAGCATATCATAAACCTGCTGCTGGGATATTCATAGTAGTGTTTTGTGTTGAGCACATCATAAACCTACTGCTGGGATATTCATAGGGTTTTGTGTTGAGCACATCATAAACCTACTGCTGGGATATTCAAATTAGTGTTTTGTGTTGAGCACATAAACCTACTGCTGGGATATTCATAGTAGTGTTTTGTGTTGAGCACATTAACCTACTGCTGGGATATTCATAGTAGTGTTTTGTGTTGAGCACATAAACCTACTGCTGGGATATTCTTAGTTGTGTTTTGTGTTGAGCACATAAACCTACTGCTGGGATATTCATAGTAGTGTTTTGTGTTGAGCACATCATAAACCTACTGCTGGGATATTCATAGTGTTTTGTGTTGAGCATATCATAAACCTGCTGCTGGGATATTCATAGTAGTGTTTTGTGTTGAGCACATCATAAACCTACTGCTGGGATATTCATAGGGTTTTGTGTTGAGCACATCATAAACCTACTGCTGGGATATTCATAGGGTTTTGTGTTGAGCACATCATAAACCTACTGCTGGGATATTCAAATTAGTGTTTTGTGTTGAGCACATAAACCTACTGCTGGGATATTCATAGTAGTGTTTTGTGTTGAGCACATTAACCTACTGCTGGGATATTCATAGTAGTGTTTTGTGTTGAGCACATAAACCTACTGCTGGGATATTCTTAGTTGTGTTTTGTGTTGAGCACATAAACCTACTGCTGGGATATTCATAGTAGTGTTTTGTGTTGAGCACATAATAAACCTACTGCTGGGATATTCATAGTGTTTTGTGTTGAGCACATCATAAACCTACTGCTGGGATATTCATAGTAGTGTTTTGTGTTGAGCACATCATAAACCTACTGCTGGGATATTCATAGTGTTTTGTGTTGAGCATATCATAAACCTACTGCTGGGATATTCATAGTAGTGTTTTGTGTTGAGCACATCATAAACCTACTGCTGGGATATTCATAGTAGTGTTTTGTGTTGAGCACATCATAAACCTACTGCTGGGATATTTATTGTAGTGTTTTGTGTTGAGCACATCATAAACCTACTGCTGGGATATTCATAGTAGTGTTTTGTGTTGAGCACATCATAAACCTACTGCTGGGATATTTATTGTAGTGTTTTGTGTTGAGCACATCATAAACCTACTGCTGGGATATTCATAGCAGTGTTTTGTGTTGAGCACATCATAAACCTACTGCTGGGATATTTATTGTAGTGTTTTGTGTTGAGCACATCATAAACCTACTGCTGGGATATTCATAGTAGTGTTTTGTGTTGAGCACATAAACCTACTGCTGGGATATTCATAGTGTTTTGTGTTGAGCAGATCATAAACTTACTGCTGGGATATTCATAGTAGTGTTTTGTGTTGAGCACATCATAAACCTACTGCTGGGATATTCATAGTTGCGTTTTGTGTTGAGCACATCATAAACCTACTGCTGGGATATTCATAGTAGTGTTTTGTGTTGAGCACATCATAAACCTACTGCTGGGATATTCATAGTTGCGTTTTGTGTTGAGCACATCATAAACCTACTGCTGGGATATTCATAGTAGTGTTTTGTGTTGAGCACATCATAAACCTACTGCTGGGATATTCATAGTAGTGTTTTGTGTTGAGCACATCATAAACCTACTGCTGGGATATTCATAGTGGTGTTTTGTGTTGAGCACATCATAAACCTGCTGCTGGGATATTCATAGTAGTGTTTTGTGTTGAGCACATCATAAACCTACTGCTGGGATAGTCATAGCAGTGTTTTGTGTTGAGCACATCATAAACCTACTGCTGGGATATTCATAGCAGTGTTTTGTGTTGAGCACATCATAAACCTACTGCTGGGATATTCATAGCAGTGTTTTGTGTTGAGCACATAAACCTACTGCTGGGATATTCATAGTGTTTTGTGTTGAGCACATCATAAACCTACTGCTGGGATATTCATAGTTGCGTTTTGTGTTGAGCACATCATAAACCTACTGCTGGGATATTCATAGTTGTGTTTTGTGTTGAGCACATCATAAACCTACTGCTGGGATATTCATAGTAGTGTTTTGTGTTGAGCACATCATAAACCTACTGCTGGGATATTCATAGTGTTTTGTGTTGAGCATATCATAAACCTGCTGCTGGGATATTCATAGTAGTGTTTTGTGTTGAGCACATCATAAACCTACTGCTGGGATATTCATACGGTTTTGTGTTGAGCACATCATAAACCAACTGCTGGGATATTCATAGTGTTTTGTGTTGAGCATATCATAAACCTGCTGCTGGGATATTCATAGTAGTGTTTTGTGTTGAGCACATCATAAACCTACTGCTGGGATATTCATAGGGTTTTGTGTTGAGCACATCATAAACCTACTGCTGGGATATTCAAATTAGTGTTTTGTGTTGAGCACATAAACCTACTGCTGGGATATTCATAGTAGTGTTTTGTGTTGAGCACATTAACCTACTGCTGGGATATTCATAGTAGTGTTTTGTGTTGAGCACATAAACCTACTGCTGGGATATTCTTAGTTGTGTTTTGTGTTGAGCACATAAACCTACTGCTGGGATATTCATAGTAGTGTTTTGTGTTGAGCACATCATAAACCTACTGCTGGGATATTCATAGTGTTTTGTGTTGAGCATATCATAAACCTGCTGCTGGGATATTCATAGTAGTGTTTTGTGTTGAGCACATCATAAACCTACTGCTGGGATATTCATAGGGTTTTGTGTTGAGCACATCATAAACCTACTGCTGGGATATTCATAGGGTTTTGTGTTGAGCACATCATAAACCTACTGCTGGGATATTCAAATTAGTGTTTTGTGTTGAGCACATAAACCTACTGCTGGGATATTCATAGTAGTGTTTTGTGTTGAGCACATTAACCTACTGCTGGGATATTCATAGTAGTGTTTTGTGTTGAGCACATAAACCTACTGCTGGGATATTCTTAGTTGTGTTTTGTGTTGAGCACATAAACCTACTGCTGGGATATTCATAGTAGTGTTTTGTGTTGAGCACATCATAAACCTACTGCTGGGATATTCATAGTGTTTTGTGTTGAGCACATCATAAACCTACTGCTGGGATATTCATAGTAGTGTTTTGTGTTGAGCACATCATAAACCTACTGCTGGGATATTCATAGTGTTTTGTGTTGAGCATATCATAAACCTACTGCTGGGATATTCATAGTAGTGTTTTGTGTTGAGCACATCATAAACCTACTGCTGGGATATTCATAGTGTTTTGTGTTGAGCATATCATAAACCTACTGCTGGGATATTCATAGTAGTGTTTTGTGTTGAGCACATAAACCTACTGCTGGGATATTCATAGTAGTGTTTTGTGTTGAGCACATCATAAACCTACTGCTGGGATATTCATAGTAGTGTTTTGTGTTAGGCACATCATAAACCTACTGCTGGGATATTCATAGTAGTGTTTTGTGTTGAGCACATCATAAACCTACTGCTGGGATATTCATAGTAGTGTTTTGTGTTGAGCACATCATAAACCTACTGCTGGGATATTCATAGTGGTGTTTTGTGTTGAGCACATCATAAACCTGCTGCTGGGATATTCATAGTAGTGTTTTGTGTTGAGCACATCATAAACCTACTGCTGGGATATTCATAGTGTTTTGTGTTGAGCACATCATAAACCTACTGCTGGGATATTCATAGTATCGTTTTGTGTTGAGCACATCATAAACCTACTGCTGGGATATTCATAGTAGTGTTTTGTGTTGAGCACATCATAAACCTACTGCTGGGATATTCATAGTGTTTTGTGTTGAGCACATCATAAACCTACTGCTGGGATATTCATAGTATCGTTTTGTGTTGAGCACATCATAAACCTACTGCTGGGATATTCATAGTATCGTTTTGTGTTGAGCACATCATAAACCTACTGCTGGGATATTCATAGTAGTGTTTTGTGTTAGGCACATCATAAACCTACTGCTGGGATATTCATAGTAGTGTTTTGTGTTGAGCACATCATAAACCTACTGCTGGGATATTCATAGTAGTGTTTTGTGTTGAGCACATCATAAACCTACTGCTGGGATATTCATAGTGTTTTGTGTTGAGCACATCATAAACCTACTGCTGGGATATTCATAGTATCGTTTTGTGTTGAGCACATCATAAACCTACTGCTGGGATATTCATAGTAGTGTTTTGTGTTGAGCACATCATAAACCTACTGCTGGGATATTCATAGTGTTTTGTGTTGAGCACATCATAAACCTACTGCTGGGATATTCATAGTATCGTTTTGTGTTGAGCACATCATAAACCTACTGCTGGGATATTCATAGTATCGTTTTGTGTTGAGCACATCATAAACCTACTGCTGGGATATTCATAGTAGTGTTTTGTGTTGAGCACATCATAAACCTACTGCTGGGATATTCATAGTAGTGTTTTGTGTTAGGCACATCATAAACCTACTGCTGGGATATTCATAGTAGTGTTTTGTGTTGAGCACATCATAAACCTACTGCTGGGATATTCATAGTAGTGTTTTGTGTTGAGCACATCATAAACCTACTGCTGGGATATTCATAGTAGTGTTTTGTGTTGAGCACATCATAAACCTACTGCTGGGATATTCATAATAGTGTTTTGTGTTGAGCACATCAGTGTGTTTGGTTGGTAGACAGATCTATTCATATGACGCGTGTCATTTTGATGCAACAAAAAAAACATTATAGAAAGCGATAAAACAGTTTTCAATGCAGTGTTTGCTTTTGCTAGAGATTTGTAAAGTTTTGTGTTTAGAGTTTTGGGAAAATGGCCCAATGATTCAGCAAACGTGTGTAAACAATTGTGGAAAACTGTAAATGAAATATTTTCCATTTCAGAGTATAAGTATTGAGATAGTCTGTATTTTAATCTTGTGGATGGCATGCATCTTTGAAAGAATATTGTCGGCGCCATAGCAGGGCCTCTCACCTTCCTCCAGGGTTTCTCCTGTTGTCGTGGTGTTTATCTAAACATTGCTTTCCCTGGCCTATGTTTTGACACGCAGTACAATATGGCTACAGCCCCGGGACATGGTAATCCACTGCTACAATAGCACACTGACTGAGACAGTAAGTGATACCCCATTGTGGCTCTCTCTGCACCTTGTCTCCATTGTGGCTCTCTCTGCACCTTGTCCCCATTGTGGCTCTCTCTGCACCTTGTCCCCATTCTGGCTCTCTCTGCACCTTGTCCCCATTGTGGCTCTCTGCACCTTGTCTCCATTGTGGCTCTCTCTGCACCTTGTCTCCATTGTGGCTCTCTCTGCACCTTGTCTCCATTGTGGCTCTTTCTGCACCTCGTCTCCATTGTGGCTCTCTCTGCACCTTGTCTCCATTGTGGCTCTCTCTGGACCTTGTCTCCATTGTGGCTCTCTCTGCACCTTGTCTCCATTGTGGCTCTCTCTGCACCTTGTCTCCATTGTGGCTCTCTCTGCACCTTGTCTCCATTGTGGCTCTCTCTGCACCTTGTCTCCATTGTGGCTCTCTCTGCACCTTGTCTCCATTGTGGCTCTCTCTGCACCTTGGCTCCATTGTGGCTCTCTCTGCACCTTGGCTCCATTGTGGCTCTCTCTGCACCTTGGCTCCATTGTGGCTCTCTCTGCACCTTGTCTCCATTGTGGCTCTCTCTGCACCTTGTCTCCATTGTGGCTCTCTGCACCTTGTCTCCATTGTGGCTCTCTGCACCTTGTCTCCATTGTGGCTCTCTGCACCTTGTCTTCATTGTGGCTCTCTCTCTGCACCTTGTCTTCATTGTGGCTCTCTCTCTGCACCTTGTCTTCATTGTGGCTCTCTGCACCTTGTCTCCATTGTGGCTCTCTCTCTGCACCTTGTCTTCATTGTGGCTCTCTGCACCTTGTCTCCATTGTGGCTCCCTCTGCACCTTGTCTTCATTGTGGCTCTCTCTCTGCACCTTGTCTTCATTGTGGCTCTCTCTCTGCACCTTGTCTTCATTGTGGCTCTCTCTCTGCACCTTGGCTCCATTGTGGCTCTCTGCACCTTGGCTCCATTGTGGCTCTCTGCACCTTGTCTTCATTGTGGCTCTCTCTCTGCACCTTGTCTCCATTGTGGCTCTCTGCACCTTGTCTTCATTGTGGCTCTCTCTCTGCACCTTGGCTCCATTGTGGCTCCCTCTGCACCTTGTCTCCATTGTGGCTCTCTGCACCTTGTCTTCATTGTGGCTCTCTCTCTGCACCTTGTCTCCATTGTGGCTCTCTCTGCACCTTGTCTCCATTGTGGCTAGGCTACACCACATCGCTCCCCTCTGCTCCTCTCCTCTTCTGCTTTCCCTCTCCTCCTCCTCTCCTCTTCTGCTTTCCCTCTCCTCCTCCTCTCCTCTCCTGCTTTCCCTCTGCTCCTCCTCTCCTCTTCTGCTTTCCCTCTCCCCCTCCCCTCTTCTGCTTTCCCTCTCCTCCTCCTCTCTTCTGCTTTCCCTCTCCTCCTCTCCTCTTCTGCTTTCCCTCTCCTCTTCTGCTTTCCCTCTCCTCTCCTCTTCTGCTTTCCCTCTCCTCCTCTCCTCTTCTGCTTTCCCTGTCCTCTTCTGCTTTCCCTCTCCTCCTCCTCTCCTCTTCTGCTTTCCCTCTCCTCCTCTCCCTGGCTTTCTCAAAAACTTCTTGAAGGATAATTCATGATTTCATTAAGATTTAATTCACATCTCTCACAGGTGAAACTGCTAGAGTGTTCTCCAGTATTCTTGACACTAGGTCAAGCTCTATACCATACTATACCATACTCTACAGTAATGAGTATGCTACACCAGAGGGGGTAATATTTCATACTAATAATGGAAATGTGATCATCCTGAGGTAGTGATGTGGTGTCATGTCTGACAGCTTTTATGAAGGATGGATCTTATCTGTCCATCACAGGAAGGCAGGTGTCCGTCGTGTAAACGGAGAAGGAGGAGAGGAGATGGGGTAATGGGACAGAATAGGAGCAACAGGTGGAAGAAGAGAGGGATGGAGGAGGATGAGAGAGGCGAGGAGGGAGAGAGGCGGAGTGGGAGGAGGGGAGAGAGGCAGAGTGGGAGGAGGGGAGAGAGGCAGAGTGGGAGGAGGGAGAGAAGCGGAGTGGGAGGAGGGAGAGAAGCGGAGTGGGAGGAGGGAGAGAAGCGGAGTGGGAGGAGGGAGAGAAGCGGAGTGGGAGGAGGGAGAGAGGTGAAGTGGGAGGAGGGAGAGAAGTATTTAAGAGGCTGTCCATCTCCCCCTCCTCACCGTTCTTCGTTACTCTCCCTCTACGTGTCCAACAGCAGGCCAGCACTCCTCCTTTTGCTCAGGTAAGGAAGAAAAGTTGACTCAGGAATTAATGCCGTTTTCAGCAACAGGCAAAATAATTCAGCCCTTTTGCTCTTCAGGAGGTAGTTCTGTCTAGCACGGTAACATGTGTAGCAGATGAAATATATTTCAGCTGTTTGTGATCTAGAGACAATGATACAAAGTTTGCGTTGCTGTAACCCTAAACAACGTCAATATAACTCTTACAGAAAGGGGAGAGCACACAGCCTGCACTGTAGACTTCACTACTCTGTGTTTGGGGATTTCATGTCTATTCCCTGGTCTATACCGGTGTGATGTTAGCCTGTATGGAGTTTATGACCTGTTGTGTTTCCTCTGTCCTGACCTCTCTCTTCTTTTTCTTCTTTATTTTCTGTTTATGTTAATATCTTGCTCAAAGGAGGCAAATCTATATTTTTCCTAAACAAGAATGACCTCAGATTTCTGTTGGGATAAAGTGAATTTGATACAGTGTAAATGTAATTGTAGGGAAAGAAGTAGAGTGGTCAGGGAAGAGGGGTGGGAGAGGTGGAGGGGTGGTGGAGGTAAGATGGAGAGGTGGAGGGGTGGTGGAGGTAAGATGGAGAGGTGGAGGGGTGGTGGAGGTAAGATGGAGAGGTGGAGGGGTGGTGGAGGTAAGATGGAGAGGTGGAGGGGTGGTGGAGGTAAGATGGAGGGGTGGTGGAGGTAAGATGGAGAGGTGGAGGGGTGGTGGAGGTAAGATGGAGGGGTGGTGGAGGTAAGATGGAGAGGTGGAGGGGTGGTGGAGGTAAGATGGAGAGGTGGAGGGGTGGTGGAGGTAAGATGGAGAGGTGGAGGGGTGGTGGAGGTAAGATGGAGAGGTGGAGGGGTGGTGGAGGTAAGATGGAGAGGTGGAGGGGTGGTGGAGGTAAGATGGAGAGGTGGGGAAGGGATGAGGAGCAAAGGGAAGGTGGAGGGGTGGTGGAGGTAAGATGGAGAGGTGGGGAAGGGATGGGGGGCGAAGGGAAGGTGGAGGGATGGGATGGGATCAACAGATAGATGGAAGGGAAAGTGGAGGGGTGGGATGGAGAGGTAGAGGGGTGGGATAGAGATATAGAGAGGTGGGATGGAGAGATGAGGGGTGGGATAAAGAGATGGATGGGTGGGATGGAGAGATGAGGGGTGGGATAAAGAGATGGATGGGTGGGATGGAGAGATGGATCGCTGGGATGGAGAGATGGATGGGTGGGATGGAGAGATGGATGGCTGGGATGGAGAGATGGATGGCTGGGATGGAGAGATGAGGGGTGGGATGGAGAGATGGGGGGTGGGATAAAGAGATGGAAGGGTAGGATAAAGAGATGGAAGGGTGGGATGGAGAGATGGGGGTGGGATAAAGAGATGGAAGGGTGAGATAAAGAGATGGGAGGGTAGGGTAAAGAGATGGAAGGGTGGGATGGAGAGGTGGATGGGTGGGATGGAGAGATGAGGGGTGGGATAAAGAGATGGAGGGGTGGGATGGAGAGATGAGGGGTGGGATAAAGAGATGGAGGGGTGGGATAAAGAGATGGAGGGGTGGGATGGAGAGATGAGGGGTGGGATAAAGAGATGGATGGGTGGGATAAAGAGATGGATGGGTGGGATAAAGAGATGGATGGGTGGGATAAAGAGATGGATGGGTGGGATAAAGAGATGGATGGCTGGGATGGAGAGATGGATGGCTGGGATGGAGAGATGGATGGGTGGGATGGAGAGATGAGGGGTGGGATAAAGAGATGGAGGGGTGGGATGGAGAAATGGATGGCTGGGATGGAGAGATGGATGGCTGGGATGGAGAGATGGATGGCTGGGATGGAGAGATGGATGGGTGGGATGGAGAGATGGATGGGTGGGATGGAGAGATGGATGGGTGGGATGGAGAGATGGATGGCTGGGATGGAGAGATGGATGGGTGGGATGGAGAGATGGATGGCTGGGATGGAGAGATGGATGGGTGGGATGGAGAGATGGATGGCTGGGATGGAGAGATGGAAGGGTAGGGTAAAGAGATGGAAGGGTAGGGTAAAGAGATGGATGGCTGGGATGGAGAGATGGATGGCTGGGATGGAGAGATGGAAGGGTAGGGTAAAGAGATGGAAGGGTAGGGTAAAAAGATGGAAGGGTAGGATGGAGAGATGGAAGGGTAGGATGGAGAGATGGAAGGGTGGGATAAAGAGATGGAAGGGTAGGATGGAGAGATGGAAGGGTAGGGTAAAGAGATGGAAGGGTGGGATAAAGAGATGGAAGGGTAGGATGGAGAGATGGATGGGTAGGGTAAAGAGATGGAAGGGTAGGATGGAGAGATGGAAGGGTGGGATAAAGAGATGGAAGGGTAGGATGGAGAGATGGAAGGGTAGGGTAAAGAGATGGAAGGGTAGGATAAAGAGATGGAAGGGTGAGATAAAGAGATGGAAGGGTGGGATGGAGAGATGGAAGGGTGGGATAAAGAGATGGAAGGGTGGGATAAAGAGATGGAAGGGTAGGATGGAGAGATGGAAGGGTGGGATAAAGAGATGGAAGGGTGGGTAAAGAGATGGAAGGGTAGGATGGAGAGATGGAAGGGTAGGGTAAAGAGATGGAAGGGTGGGATAAAGAGATGGAAGGGTAGGATGGAGAGATGGATGGGTAGGGTAAAGAGATGGAAGGGTAGGATGGAGAGATGGAAGGGTGGGATAAAGAGATGGAAGGGTAGGATGGAGAGATGGAAGGGTAGGGTAAAGAGATGGAAGGGTGGGATAAAGAGATGGAAGGGTAGGGTAAAGAGATGGAAGGGTGGGATAAAGAGATGGAAGGGTGGGATGGAGAGATGGAAGGGTGGGATAAAGAGATGGAAGGGTGGGATAAAGAGATGGAAGGGTGGGATAAAGAGATGGAAGGGTGGGATAAAGAGATGGAAGGGTGGGATAAAGAGATGGAAGGGTGGGATGGAGAGATGGAAGGGTGGGATAAAGAGATGGAAGGGTGGGATAAAGAGATGGAAGGGTAGGATGGAGAGATGGAAGGGTGGGATAAAGAGATGGAAGGGTGGGATAAAGAGATGGAAGGGTGGGATGGAGAGATGGAAGGGTGGGATAAAGAGATGGAAGGGTGGGATAAAGAGATGGAAGGGTAGGATGGAGAGATGGAAGGGTGGGATAAAGAGATGGAAGGGTGGGATAAAGAGATGGAAGGGTGGGATAAAGAGATGGAAGGGTGGGATGGAGAGATGGAAGGGTGGGATAAAGAGATGGAAGGGTGGGATAAAGAGATGGAAGGGTAGGATGGAGAGATGGAAGGGTGGGGTAAAGAGATGGAAGGGTGGGATGGAGAGATGAGGGGTGGGATAAAGAGATGGAGGGGTGGGATAAAGAGATGGAGGGGTGGGATAAAGAGATGGATGGCTGGGATGGAGAGATGAGGGGTGGGATAAAGAGATGGAGGGGTGGGATAAAGAGATGGATGGCTGGGATGGAGAGATGAGGGGTGGGATAAAGAGATGGAGGGGTGGGATAAAGAGATGGATGGCTGGGATGGAGAGATGAGGGGTGGGATAAAGAGATGGAGGGGTGGGATAAAGAGATGGATGGCTGGGATGGAGAGATGAGGGGTGGGATAAAGAGATGGAGGGGTGGGATAAAGAGATGGATGGCTGGGATGGAGAGATGAGGGGTGGGATAAAGAGATGGAGGGGTGGGATAAAGAGATGGAGGGGTGGGATAAAGAGATGGATGGCTGGGATGGAGAGATGAGGGGTGGGATAAAGAGATGGAGGGGTGGGATAAAGAGATGGATGGCTGGGATGGAGAGATGAGGGGTGGGATAAAGAGATGGAGGGGTGGGATAAAGAGATGGATGGCTGGGATGGAGAGATGAGGGGTGGGATAAAGAGATGGATGGCTGGGATGGAGAGATGAGGGGTGGGATAAAGAGATGGAGGGGTGGGATAAAGAGATGGAAGGGTGGGGTAAAGAGATGGAAGGGTGGGATGGAGAGATGAGGGGTGGGATAAAGAGATGGAGGGGTGGGATAAAGAGATGGATGGCTGGGATGGAGAGATGAGGGGTGGGATAAAGAGATGGAGGGGTGGGATAAAGAGATGGATGGCTGGGATGGAGAGATGAGGGGTGGGATAAAGAGATGGAGGGGTGGGATAAAGAGATGGATGGGTAGGGTAAAGAGATGGATGGCTGGGATGGAGAGATGAGGGGTGGGATAAAGAGATGGAAGGGTGGGATAAAGAGATGGAGGGGTGGGATGGAGAGATGGATGGGTGGGATGGAGAGATGAGGGGTGGGATAAAGAGATGAGGGGTGGGATAAAGAGATGGAGTGGTGGGATGGAGAGATGGATGGGTGGGATGGAGAGATGAGGGGTGGGATAAAGAGATGGATGGCTGGGATAAAGAGATGGATGGGTGGGATGGAGAGATGGATGGGTGGGATGGAGAGATGAGGGGTGGGATGGAGAGATGAGGGGTGGGATAAAGAGATGGATGGCTGGGATGGAGGCAGGGTGGTGGGATACATACACCTGTCTTCTCTGTTACCAACCATCCAGTCCAGCTCAGGTAGAGAGCAGCTCAGGTTCCTATGGTCCCAGTTCCTCCTGTACTGGGTTGGACAGGACAGGGCTTTAGGGTTAGAGACAGAGTTAGAGCTGGGTGTGTTTCTACCTGGTGTGAGTTTCACTCTTATCAGAAGGCTGGGGTTCACATATCCTGCTCACTATTACCTATCTCCTTTCCATCAGTGTCTCAATGTGGCTCCCCACAGATCCAGGATCAACTTATCCTTAAGTGGGGAAACTAACCATCAATCATCATCATACTCCATGGCTAACTGTCTGGGGCTTTAGTAATGTAGTAGGGCTCTTGGGGTTTGTAGTTTTTCAGATGTTGGGTAGGATGACTTTATACTTGTGACTAATTCAGGAACTAGACAGGTTTGAGGAACAAGCAGCTCTCTCTCTCTGTCTATTCATCCATCTCTCTCTCTCGTCCTATCTGTCCTGCCGTGCTCAGCAGACATGGTTATTGCTAACTCAGTTGATACTGTGTCTCTGTAACAGTGGAGGCTGCTGAGGGGAGGATGGATCATAATAATGTCTGGAATGGAATGATATCAAACACGTTTTTGGGGGGGTGTTTCATGTGTTTGATATCACTCCATTCCAGCCATTATTATGAGATGTCCTCCTCTCACCAGCCTCCACTGCTCTCTACAGTGTGTTTGACTGATCAATCTGATCCTGGCTCAGCTTCCATGAGAAAATACACACACTCTGCACAGGCTACATCACTTGATGTCCTACTACAATGTGAAACACCTACTCATGATCCTAACCATGTCTATTGTCTCTCTACCTCTGTAGTATGTCTAACAATGTTATTAATCATGATCCTAACCATGTCTATTGTCTCTCTACCTCTGTAGTATTTCTAACAATGTTATTAATCATGATCCTAACCATGTCTATTGTCTCTCTACCTCTGTAGTATTTCTAACAATGTTATTAATCATGATCCTAACCATGTCTATTGTCTCTCTACCTCTGTAGTGTCTAACAATGTTATTAATATTGATCCTAATCATGTCTATTGTCTCTCTACCTCTGTAGTATGTCTAACCCTACCAACACAGAGAATGTGTCCACCTTGGAGACGGCCATGCAGCTGATGATCCAGACCTTCCATAAGTATTCTGGAGACGAGGGCGACAAATACACCCTGAGCAGAGCAGAGCTCAAAGTGATGCTCTCTGCAGAGCTGGGCAACTACCTGGGGGTAAGGAGATTGACACACACACAGACACACACGCACAGACACACAGCGTAAAAGTCTTCCTCTCTCCCTCACCCAGAATGCCCAGGACAAGGAAGCAGTGGACAAGGTGATGGGGGACCTGGATGCCAACAATGATGGAGAGGTGGACTTCACTGAGTTTGTTATTCTGGTGGGGGCGCTCACCGTCGCCTGCAACGACTTCTTCCTGGAGTACAACGACAAGGGGGAGAAGAAGTGAACACAACACACACATGTACACAACACACACATGTACACTCACACATATCTATGCTCTCTCTCTCACACTCACTCACTGAGGAGAGGACGATCAAATCAAATCAAATGTATTTATAAATCCCTTCTTACATCAGCTGATATCTCAAAGTGCTGTACAGAAACCCAGCCTAAAACCCCAAACAGCAAACAATGCAGGTGTAGAAGCACGGTCATTATGAGACATCTCCACTCAAATCCTGGCTAGGCTTAATGTCTACTGTTTAATAACAGAGACCTACACACACCATACATACCACACACATGCACACACACACTCAGATGTTCATAGATGCATCGTGGCACACTGGGCAGTGTGTTTAGTGTTTAGTGTGTGTGCCGTCTCGATCCAAACCAAACCCAACACACAGAAGTTTATTCCAGAGTGAAAATGTGGAGAGTTTAAGTCATCATTAATAACGGTCATTGTTGAATATGTGAATATAATTTCTCTGTCTTTTCATTCGTTTTGTTAAACTGTTCCTCCTCGATAGAATAAACATGACATTTAACCAAAGCTTGTCGTGGAGTATTGTTGTGGTTTCTGGATACGTTGTGTGTATGTTTGGGATATTCCTCATTTACCCAGTCTCTCTGATGGATGAGAGGAGTAGTAACACAGTCTGGCCACCAGATGGGAGCAGAGTGAGAGACACTCCAGGGATGGACTTTTGTGTCTGTGCTGCACTTCCATTAACTTAATCACATCACATTTTATTGGTCACATACACGTGTTTAGCAGATGTTATTGCGGGTGTAGCGAAATGCTTGTGTTTGTAGCGCCAACAGTTCAGTAGTATCTAACAAGTATTTCACAACATATACACACACATCTAATTAAAGGAATGGAATTAAGAATATATAAATATATGATGAGCAATATCAGAGCGGCATAGACTAAGATACAGTAGAATAGGATACAATATATACATACGAGATGAATAATGAATGACATTATTAAAGTGACTGGTGTTCCATTATTAAAGTGGCCAGTGATTCCAAGTCTATCTAAATAGGGCAGCAGCCTCTAATGTGCTAGTGATGTCTATTTAACAGCATTTAACAGTCTGATAGCCTTGAGATAGAAGCTGTTTTTCAGTCTCTCATTCCCAGCCTTGATGACCTTTTTGGCCTTCCTGTGACATTGGGTGCTCTAGGTGTCTTGGAGGGCAGATAGTTTGCGTCGGGCAGACCGCACCACCCTCTGGAGAGCCCTGCGGTCGCGGGCGGTGCAGTTGCCGTACCAGGTGATGATACAGCCGACAGGATGCTCTCAATTGTGCATCTGTAAAAGTTTGTGAGGGTTTTTGGTGCCAATCCAAATTTATTTAGCCTCCTGAGGTTGAAGAGTAACTGTTGCGCCTTTTTCACACCAGTGTCTGTTTAGGTGGACCATTTCAGTTTGTCAGTGATGTGTACGCCGAAAAACTTGAAGCCTTAACCTTCTCCACTGCGGTCCCGTCGAGGTCATTCTGAAGGATATTACCTGAATAGCCTAATATTTTACATTACCACTGATACCAACAGTACCTGGATGGCCTGACAGTGACAGATCAGTTTCATCCATACCTTATGAAGATCTGTGAAGCTTCACAATGAGCTCTATAATCTGTCCAACAACAGATCTCAGAACTGTGTTCCACGCTGACCCATCTTAGACTGTCTTCTCATTTTTAAGATGTTCTTCCTAAAGTTGAATCCAAAGCCAACATTACTGAATATTAAACCTTTAGAATTAGCAGAACAGACTAAATCCCTCAGGAAACAGATATTCAGCATGGTGGTAGTCTATACCAAATATGGAATATTTCCATTGTCGATGAACACTGATGTGGTACAGAATTGTAATGTGATAGGAATGCATTAATCAAACATTCCAAATGGTACTACAACACATATGCAAACACACAATCCTGTAAATGTGCACATACAACATTTGGTTGGCAGTAGGAAGAGCTTGAAATGACCTTGAAACAGGCCTGTTAGTACAGTAATAGTTTATTTTACTGTAATGCTACAGCACTTTGAATCAGGTTACTGGCCATAATGTTTGTTTTACTGTAAAGCTATGGCTCTTTGAATCAGATTACTGGCCACAGTGTTTGTTTTGCTGTAAAGCTACAGCTCTTTGAATCAGGTTACTGGCCACAGTGTTTGTTTTACTGTAAAGCTACGGCTCTTTGAATCAGGTTACTGGCCACAGAGTTTGTTTTGCTGTAAAGCTACAGCTCTTTGAATCAGGTTACTGGCCACAGTGTTTGTTTTACTGTAAAGCTACGGCTCTTTGAATCAGGTTAATGGCCACAGAGTTTGTTTTGCTGTAAAGCTACAGCTCTTTGAATCAGGTTAATGGCCACAGAGTTTGTTTTACTGTAAAGCTACAGCTCTTTGAATCAGGATATGGCCACAGAGTTTGTTTTATTGTAAAGCTACAG